>NW_027331883.1:1200000-1800000 GCF_033568475.1 Henckelia pumila
GCTTGTACAGAGTAATTTCTGTATATATGAACCTTATCCCGGCTTCTCCCACTGATGATGGCTGTTGGAAAATGATGTGCGACATTTTTTACAGCTAGACGCATCTGAAAATAAGATTGTTTTATTTTATATAAGAAAATGGACAGAAATTCACTAAGTTAACAATGTTTGAAAGCTGAGAACTTCTTTACTTCTTCAGACATAAAAGCTTGATCAGGGTCGTCGACGATGGGGGAAAGAGTTCCATCATAGTCCAAGAATATCACTAATTTCCTATTCCTCGCAACATCCTTTATTAGTTGGAAGGAGTTGAGAGCCGATGGATATCTAATCTGCCAGAAGAAAAGGATGCGGTAAATTGCATCAATAAATATTCCGAAATGATAAATAATAATCGCTACATCATTAATTTAGAAGAATAAGAAGCAAAACCATCCAAGACAAGTAAGCAATATCCGCTTCATCTGATGAACTGTTGAAATCTTTGACAGCCTTTTTACGAGGAGGGGATGAAGATATCATTGCATCGAGCCAGCCGTTAGATCGGACATCATCTAGCTTTCCGGGCTTTTTTCTTGGAACTGCAGGGACACTAGTCGAGAATGATGGCAAGAGACTGGAATGGATCCCCAACCTCGATTTGTTCACTGGTGTAGGATCAGCAAGAACAGGAGACGCTTTTGATGACTTCAAATCCATCAGGTTTTTATATACTTTCCACTTGAGTTGGCAAAAAATGACTTCTGATTTCTCTTTTATCAGATTGTTTTATCAATGAAAAACCACCTCTTCAATGTATTTTTGTCACTGATGCAAGGCGAGCGGGAGGAGCAGTCCATATAGGAGTTGAAAGCAGGCACACGTTTAAACGAGGAAAACAATCATCTTTCTGAAAAAAATTATACAAGAATGATGTAATGTGGATGGAACACCTTTTCCTGAAATGTGAACCGCTGCTAATTATCAGTGAGTTATTGCTGGATAAAGACAGAACCAATCAACACAAAATTGACAGCAAAGCACAAGCACTTGAAAACACAAAGAACACATAAAAATTGACATTATGCTATCATGCTAGATAACTAGTCAAGATTCTCATTTAAATCAATAAATGTTCAGATTCACACAAGTTGCGAAAGTAATTAAGGCAGATATCTTGTGTACATCATAATTCATATTTCACCTTGAATCTATGAATTTTAACCATATCTTACTCATTTCAATCCGAAAGAACAAATTAGAACGATATGCTTATATGAAGAACTAAACACAATATATAGAACAGCATTTCTGGTTGATACATACAAGTATCTCTGTCGAAAGCAAGCTAAGCCCAAAGAGATTGAAAAACAAAGAAATTGTAACAAAGATTAGTGAAATGTATACTTGCAGCCAATATTCTGAAAGTCTCTTGCTTGCCACTGATCACTGCAAACTTATAATGTGTGTTTTATTTATGCCAAGTCTCCCTCCTTATTTATAGACGAGAAAAGCAATCTGCGAGATAATATGTTCACGTGATCTTAAGGAACAAAACAAATTTTGCCGAGTCCGAAAGTTATTGAAACAAAAACGTAAGAGCAAACATCACACATGATACAAGAAATGCTTGCGTCGGTCTCTCCTTGGTCACAAAGATGACGGAATAGACTTGACTATAATACCGCTTACGTTATGTCCTTCACAACTGACTCTCGGATCTATTAATTAATTTTGTATCGATGTTCAAAATTTTCAAACAAAAGAAGAAAGGAAACGTACATGAAAGAAACTCCTATTGTCACGTTAGCTTCGTCTCACAGTTTTTCAGTCTCATCACAGTAGTGATACAAAAAGAAATCCCTTTTTGCTTCTCAAAGTATTTAATATATAAGAGGTGGAAGTTGGAACCTTCCCAAACATGTGATAACAAAGACACACAATTTTAGGAAGAGGAAAGTATATTTTAGATCTCTAAGATATATATACAATAAAGTAAATTAAATTTGTTTTATAAAATCTCCAAGATAAAAAGGGCCATCTCCTTTCATAAGAAAACTAGATTATACATATCTACACCTTCACTTTCTCCTTAAATGGCATAATAGAAATCCCTTTGTCAATAAGGAGAATCATTATAACCGTTTTCATTAATGCTCATATGTCTCTTAACTTGCATAAGATCCCATAAAAGGATAAAATTTTAATGTATAACTCCTGCGATATGCGAATCAACTTCCTAAATCTTAAACGACTTTTGGCAGATCATATAAAAAATCTAATTATCTAAATAAAAACAAGTATTGAAGTAAACTCATTTTTCAAGTGCTTTCCACCTTATCGCCAGGGTATGAATGACTCCACAACTACCTATCATGCATGGCAGATCAAGAAAGTAGTTGACGTTGTTTACTCCAAGATATTCCAAAGAAAAAAAAAGAAGCCTCACACACACACAAAGATAAATCAAGGCAATATTTGATATCTTTCCGGAAATATTTTTTTCCCAAAAACATATTTTCAACTTACATCCACATTCCTTGATACAATCATCATTTCATATCTAATCTTTGTTATGCTTCAAAATTATTCTATTATTAATATTTCATTCTAAAACAATACATTATATCATAAAATTTTTAAAAACAAAAATATATATTTTAACTTAAAATAGTATCATATACTGATGAAACATGACATTTATGGTAGAATTTAAACTAAACAAATAAACCCCCGAATCCCTATAATAATTTATTAATGGAAAATATATTTCCTCTAAGCTAATATGAACCCCTTCCCTTGTATGATTTTATGTTGTTCCATAAACGCATGCCTAACGCAGTCACTAAAAAAACTGTAGGTTAATTTTCTTATAAAAACACGCCTCGCGCATTTTTTTTTTTTAAAAAAGGAAAGAAAAGAAGAAGAAAAAGCAGCCAATATGTGCCCCCTCTCTATGATAATTTTAGGTTGGCCCATCACCGTGAAATAAAAATTTTCCATGACTATGCATAGTGATGGCCCTTACTTCTTTCTCACGTCCATTTGCTAGAGAAATTAATTTTTTTTTTCCAAAAAAATATCCATCAACTGCCAACTGTGACACTGAGACTTAGTTATATCATCACATACAAAATATACAATAACAATTCTTGAAATATATATAATCCCAAAAAAATATTGTACAAGAACATTAAGAGCCTATCACGAAACTTCTCAAATATTAAAAAAAAAAACTTAAAATACATCTAAAAAATTTTATTCAACTCAATTCAGATTAAGGTATAGCAAAGAATTAACAGTCAACATCATATGCCACCCACCCCCAAGCATAAAAAAGTATTAAGCTAGCAAGAAAGTAGCCCAAAACATGTTCCTTCAAGAAAAAGCCAGGCTTATTGAACACATCGAAACGGCGATTTAAATCTCAAAGGGGGCAGAAAATGTATGCCAAAGACAAACTAATCAAAATAACTCGATTGATCAATCTCTTTTTGACATGGAAAACAACGGAAAATGGGATGAAAATGACACATACAATCAAATATGCTTTCACCATCAAACCAAGAAAAACTGATTAAGACATCTAATCACACAATTAGCCGACAACATAACCACCAAACAGCTAGTACCTCTCGAAAAGTAGCTTTTTTTCAAGACCAGGTTTTCGATTCTGCAAACGATGTAATGGGCCCCGAGTACCCAAACTTACGCAGAAAAGATCAGTCAAGAAAAATAATCGCCAAACCAGATCAATTAATCAACCATTCTGGTGAAAACCCAGAAAGAAAAAAACAAAAAAAAGCAAATTTGACCACTTTCTGATGCATGATTCCACACGAAACAAATCCAAACTGCACAAAAGCAGATCCCATTGCAAGACTTATCACATAAAGCAGACTTCATACATACACACTAACCCACATATACATATATACACACGTGTATGTATTTTGTTAAATATGGATTCAATAGAATATTCAAAAATCCCACACCTGAAATACCCAGAAAAAAAAAAAGAAAGAAAAGATCCCAACAGCTGATTCCAAGCCTTAAGAGACGCCAACAAATCGAAAGATTCCATCTGAATAAATAAATAAAAGGGACACGAAAAACGAAGAAAACAAGAGAAAGGAGAAAATGGTGTTTACCTGTAAAAGAAAACCAAGGGCTGGTCTATGAGAAACCCTAGAAACTATTTTTTTCCAAAAAAAAAAAATTGAATATCGTAACAGAAAACAGAAAAAAGCAACGGAGAGGGAGAGAAGGGAAAAAAAGGAAGTGGAAAAGGCCAAGAATTTATAGAATTGGATGGCTGAGAAAAAAGACGTGCAAAACAAGGCAACACCGGTCTTGAGTTGGGAAACATTACAATTCAATAAAATATTGCGATTTTATAATTATGTCCCCACGTCTTTTCCCATGATAATAATGTTTCCTTTTCATTTATATTATTATATTATACTCCAATACTTTATAATTATTATATTTTGTCTTCCCCACGTCTTTTTCCTATAATAATAATATATTATTATTCACTTTCCTCAAAAAAAAAAATACTATACTTTGATTTGTACGATACTATTTATCAATCGACTAAAGTGTTATAGCTAGCGTTCATGGCACACAATACGTACATATATATTAAAAAAATTTAATAGTATTTAATAATCTATTGTGAAATACATAGAGATTATGTGTACGATAAAATGTTGAAATTCAAAAATATAAATATAAATAAAGAAAAAAGAGTGTTTGTTTATTGATACAATGAGACATAGTCTAGATAAATTAAAAATCTATAAAGATACTGTTTTATGATATAATTTTGGAAAATAAATATGAGGATGGATGAAATCTTGTGGAGATATTTTTTTGCTTCTATAAATACAAATTATATTGAGAGAAGTTTTTGTTTTGTTGTTAAATTAAATGATGATGAAATACATTTGTAATCTTGTGGAAATATGTTTTATTTATAAAAAAAATTAAATTATATGGCCTCAAAATTTATGCATTATAATATACTATAGAAAATATATGATAGTCTCACTTCCCAAATATGTTATGATATCTCCCTATCACTAACAAAGTTTTTGTATTTGTAGAAGTGTAGAATGAATTGTGCTTAATTAAGATAATAATTAATTTAGATTGAAAAATCTATACACGTGAATTAATGATTTCATCCGTATATTTTCCAAATAATATCAATATCCGGTCCCTCACGCGCATTTGTAATTGCAATATACACACATAATAGATTATAATTATAATAAATTTATTGCGTATATATCTAAGCGAAATTCTCAGAGACCGCTACACTTTATTATATAGTAGAAAAAAAATTTATTTAATCATCTGAGCTCTAAGATGGTGTATACAAGGGTTTTTTTTTTTTCATCTACTGGTCTTACATAGTCAATAGTTTTTTTTTATGACATTTGGTTTTTCACATTTTTTTCTAATTTTAAGAGGAGATTTCATTTTTAGTCAATTAGAGGATCAAAGGATTATATATAGAGGATATTTCATTTTTAGTCAATTAGAGGATCAAAGGATTATATAAACTAATTTACAGGATTATTTTTTTCCATAAATATTAAAGATTCTTAGAGGTATATATATGCCTTAAAATAAGTAAAACCTAAAGACAAAAAATCTCGGGACATCGTTTCACGGGTTAATTTCGTGAGAAGGATCTCAACCCGACCCAAATAATGAAAAAATATATATTATTTTTTATATTCAAAGTATATTTTTCATGTTAAATATGAGTCGGATCGATCCGTCTCACGGATATAGACCCGTGAGACGTTATCAAAAAAGACCTGCACAAACCTAAAATGATCTGTCTTACGAATGAGATCGTCTCACAAGAGTGTTACTCAAGGGCAAATAGACACCTAAGTTGTTTTTCATCATAAATCTGTCGGAATTTGATCAGCACAACCAACTAAACAGTCAAGTACAAAAATTCATTTATCGTTTTAACATTTAATTAAAAAAATAAAGACAAATTTTAAACCCGCGGGTCTACAAGCAGGTCGAAGCGAGTATCGAAATTTAGTAAACCGTCCCACCCTATATATATCTTTATTTAAATAATATTACATATATATATATATATACACAGGTCGGGGCGAGTCTCGAAATTTAGTGAATCGGCCCACCCCATGTATATCTTTATTTAAATAATATTACATATATATATACACATATATGCATATATATATATTATTGAAATATCTATATTTTTTATTATATTTAAAGTAAACAACTTAATATATAATTTTTATTTATGATATTTTATGATTAAAATATTTTTATCCTATTATAATATATTTCGTATAATCATCATTTTTTTATTGCATGTTTATTATAAATCGATATATTTTAAATTGTGATAATTAATTATTCTTAAATAATATTAATATAAAGTTGAAAGTAAATTCATATTTTTTTATTTTTTTAATAGTGTAGTGACTAAAAATTTAAAATAAAAATAACGTAATTTTTAGCGTATTTAATAAGTCTAATATTTTTGAATTCATCGAGTTCTAAGACGGGATGGTCTCGATTTAGACCAAACCCGTCCACTGTTATCGTTAAGAAAGATTGTGTATCAAATTTAATCTTTACTAACAAAAAATTGAAAAAGACAAAATAAAACCTTTGTTGGAACATAGAAAAAGGTTATCCTAGAGTACTTCACACACTATCTCGTCAACAAAGCAAGTACTATTACTAGAACTCCAGAGACAAAGTAGGAATAAAAATGCAGGGTCAACGTCATATATTTTAGTTCTCAATACTTGAATGCGTGTCGCAGAGTACTTTACTTTGAAATAGGCACAAAATCAATTCGAAGATTTTTTTGTTAACCCAAAAAAGAAAAGAAAATCAAAATAACAAGTTAACAACCCATTGGAGATTGTCAGTACTCGAATAGATTATCTAGAATTCAGGACTCGTTCAATTTGTCATTTTCATTTTTACGTTGATGAAATCAATCCCTAAAAGCTATTTTTGTGTGTACATTAAGTAAATTCTCGGACTTATATGTTATATTGCAAATAAGGTATACCGCATTGCACAAACTTTGTGCGTAGACTTACCAAAAAAAAAATTTAATTTAAAAGCATCGAAAAACATATGATCGTTAACCAAATGTTCACTTACTTCGCTCCATTAATCAAACTTTGTTATTATCAATGGAGGATTACAACGCCGAACAGAGCCTTGGTAGCTAATTTATCGATTTGTTATGCTTTTCGATCGTTGTTAGTTGTAATTTTTGCATCTTTTATGAGCTAAAATTTTTTATTGAAAAAAATATACGTAATTGGGGCATCGATTTCTCTGTCTTCTTATCTTATTGTTTATTGTTTATTTAATTTGATTTCAAATTTTACTTGATCAAGAAGTGAAAAATACATTTTAATCGCCGACCTTGGGTATTATTTGTTGAATTATCTACACGAATTTGAATAAATTAAACGGGCCATATATTCGTATTATTATAATCATTTTAATATTTACCCATGTTTTTGTTATTAATTATTATTCTAACTTCCTCCTCAAAAATAAATAAATAAATAAATTATTATTCTAACTTTTAATTTTGATTGCAAGTTTACAACTAACATTTTCCGGAACAATTCTGATACCCCGTGAAATTATTTTAACCCGAATCCGTTCGTTATGGGTTTATGAGGGTTGACCCAATTATTGAATTATAATCATTAGGTAAGGTCCAGCCCAGTTTTACACCTGTTAGGGCTTTACTTAAACTGGGCTGTTATTTATGGGCCGACCAGGACTGGCCCCTAATGGGCTGGATGGACTTCTCTTACATGCATTGTGGATAAGTTTGACCATCTCGAGATATTTATGAGATGGGGATAAACTTGAAGGCGGTCCAATGGATGAAGAGTCCCAGTACAGGACATGTTATAATTCGACTAGGTAACTTACTCTATTTTTCCTATAAATACAGGTATTGTTATGGTTGTATTATTCATTATTCATTACTCACTTCTACATTCAAGCACTCATATCTCTCAGTTTTCGCATTAATCATACCCTCTGCCTTCAAGACACTGACTTAGGCATCGGAGAGGTCACGCCGAAAATACTTTCGGCGTCCCTTTGACCTAACTGTTGCTTGTGCAGTTCCGCCATACCCGACCCGACCTACTTTCTAAAGGATTTGGAGGATCCATTCTACCAGACCGAACCCGAGGTAAAAAATCGACTTCATCAATTGGCGCCGTCTGTGAGAATTTGAAGGAAAAGAGTTTCGATGGCTAATCAGAATGGAGATCACCCAAATTTAGAGGAATTAATAGCCCAGGATGTTCAGAGGGCTTTGGCAGAAAGAGGAGAGGCCAATCCTCTGCACCCTGAGCACAACGCCCACCTCGATGAGATCAAAAAGCTGAAAGAGGAGATAGAGCAGCTAAGGAAAAAACAGGCCGGGTACCTAGCTACTACAACAAGAAACATTCCTTTTACTCAGGAGATATTGGACGCCGACCTCCCCAAGCAGTTCCAATTGCCTCATGTTGGAGAATATGATGGCAAGGGAGATCCTGAAGACCATTTAGCGCGCTTCGAGAATGCAGCTCTGTTGCATAAATATTCTGATCAGATTAAGTGTCGGGCTTTTCTTACTACTCTCATAGGACCAGCCCAGCAATGGTTCAATATGTTATGCCCAGAGAGATCAAGGAATTCAAGGATTTTAGCAAATCCTTCGTGCACCACTTCGCCAGTAGCAAAAAGCATCCTACCACTACTTTCAGTCTCTTCGCAATCAAGCAAAGGGAGCATGAAAATTTGAGAGCATATATCCGCAGGTTTAGTGCCTTGGCTCTTGAGGTACCCACTGCGACACCAGATCTGCTTATCAGTGTCTTCATGCAAGGGCTGGATACAAAAGATTTTCTCAAATCCATAATAAAAAGACCAGCGGAAACATACGAGGAACTACTCGCCCGAGCGGAGAAATATGTCAACATGGAAGAAATACGGGTTTCTAGAG
Source organism: Henckelia pumila (assembly GCF_033568475.1). Lineage (NCBI taxonomy): Eukaryota > Viridiplantae > Streptophyta > Magnoliopsida > Lamiales > Gesneriaceae > Henckelia > Henckelia pumila. Next base: position 1,209,026 of record NW_027331883.1, read on the forward strand.
CTGCTATGAAGAGGGAACAACCAAAAAGTCCAAAGGGCAATAAGGTTCCTAACAACAACACTCTGAATTAAAAAATATATTGACCCGTCAGGAAAGGTATCGCCCGAACAGGGGACAGGGAGGAAGGTTAAGACAAAGAGTCAGGACTGCTCCTCCCTATGAAGATTTCAACCAACCCAATCAAGAACAGCTCAGGGATGACCGAGCTCATCAGAGACCAGCCCCGCCCGCTCGAGGAATTATCAACATGATTTTTGGAGGTCCTACTGATGGTGATTCCAACCGAGCTAGGAAGACTAGCAGCAGAAAGTTAATGAATATGGAGATTGACAATCAGATTGTCCATACTGGCCCGACCTCTCTTTTGGACCGGAAGATATGAAAGGGGTGGCTAGCAACCATAATGACGCACTAGTAATAAGAGCTATGATCGCAAATTATGATGTAGCCCGGATATTTGTGGATTCAGGCAGCTCTGTCAACGTTCTATTTCAGGAAGCAATAAGTCAAATGGATTTGGGGCAGTACAAGATAAAACCAGTCGTAACATCACTCTTTGGTTTCACAGGTCATGCCATTCGACCTGTGGGGTTAGTGCATTTACCCTTAACTCTGGGTAAAAGCAGTATCCGCAAAACCAGGATTGTGAGTTTCATTATCGTTGACGCTCCGTCTGCCTATAATGCCATACTAGGCAGACCTGCCATGACCGCTTTCATGGCCGTGGCATCAGCCCTGCATCAGAAAATAAAATTCTCGGTGGGAAATGAGGTTGGTGAGGTAGAAGGGGACCAAATCATAGCTCGCAAATGTTATGTAGAGGAGGTCAGAATAGAGCAAAAGGTTGCCAGGACTGATAATGTTGGCAGACCTGGACTTTCTGTGATGGAGAAAGTCAACTTGATAGAGGACACATCTGTCACCACTGAAGAAGAAATTGAGGAAATCATGATATCACCTCCCTCTGGAGTGGTGAAAATTGCTCACACCGTGGAAACACGGTTGAAGCAACCGTTACTGGAATGCTTGGAAAAAAATAAGGATGTTTTTGCATGGTCGGTTTCCGACCTGACAGGGGTACATCGGGAAGTGGCAGAGCACAAACTCAATATAATAAAAAGTTGTCGCCCTATTATCCAAAAGAAACGGCACTTCGGTCCCAAAAAAGATGCGGTTTAAAGGAACAAGTGGACGAATTACTCAGAGCGGGACACATCGAGGAAATCTACTTCCCGACCTGGCTGTCCAATATAGTGCTGGTGCCAAAGTCCTCAGGAAAATGGCGCATGTGCGTGGATTTTCGGGATCTAAACAAGGCTTGTCCAAAGGACTGTTATCCGTTACCCAGAATTGATCAACTTGTCGATTCGACAGCAGGACACGAGCTGCTCTGCTTCTTGGACGCCTATCAAGGATATCATCAAATCCCATTAGCCAGAGAGGACAAGGATAAAGTAAGTTTTGTGACGTCAACAGGAACATATTGTTACGTAGTTATGCCATTTGGGCTCTAAAATGCTGGGACCACATATCAAAGGCTGATGGATAAAGTATTCGAGCAACAAATTGGGAAGAATATCGAAGTCTATGTAGATGATATTCTGGTCAAGACCCAAACTACGGACCAGTTTATTATCGACTTAACTCAAACCTTTCAGACCCTGAAGCGCTACAAGCTTAAGCTAAACCCTAACAAGTGTACTTTCAGAGTCCGAGCTGGAAAGTTTTTGTGTTATATGGTCACGCAAAGGGGAATATAAGCTAATCCTGAAAAAGTTCAAGCTATCATTTCTATGAGCTCCCCTAAGAATATACAGGAAGTACAGAGATTAACGGGAAGAATTACAGCACTGGCCCGGTTTATAAGTAGATCGGCAGATCAAAGCCTCCCTTTCTTAAAAGAATTAAGGAAAACGAAGAATTTTGAATGGAATGAAGAAAGTGAGAAAGCATTCCAAGACTTGAAGGCTGGCTTAAAACAATTACCCGTATTGAATAAACCTATCCAAGGGGAAGAATTGTTCTTATATTTGGCAGTTACACCCCGAGCAGTCAGCTCGGTCCTTGTCAAAAAGGACGGAATGAATCATCAGCCCGTATATTTTGTCAGTCACGCCCTGAGGGGACCCGAGCTCAATTACCTGACTCAGGAAAAGCTTGCTCTAGCTTTGATCATCATAGCAAGAAAATTAAGGCCTTATTTTCTCTCACATCCTATCACTGTACTCACCAATAGTGCTTTGGGAAAGATCGCAGCTAACCCGGATGTATCGGGTAGACTGGTCAGATGGATCACAGAATTAAGTGAGTACGATATCAAATATGAAGCTCGAACAGCTATAAAAGCCCAAGCCCTAGCTGATTTCTTGGCAGAGACAATTCAGCTAGAACAAGAAGAACTATGGAAGATCTTTGTAGATGGGTCATCATGCAAGTCCGGGAGTGGAGCAGGAATTGTAATAATCTCACCTTGGGGTGAAGAGACTAAAATTTCAATCAGACTAGACTTCAGAGCCTCCAATAATGAAGCAAAATACGAGGCCTTGTTACTCGGACTAAAGGCAGCGCGGAATTTGGGGGTTTCCCGAGCTATCCTATATTCCGATTCCCAATTAGCTATTCAACAGAGCAATGGAAAGTTTGAAGTCAAGGACGATAAAATGAGAAAATATGCCAATGCATTGGACAAGGCCAAAGAAGGATTCACAGATCTGAAATTAGAGTTAATTCCCCGAACAGAGAACATCAAGGCCGACCACTTGGCCCGTTTAGCCAGCGTTTTGAGCGATTGACCGGATCCCATTGTCACGGGTCGGGAGCTCGTGTTCCAGCTGGAAACTTTGGATGACATGCTAGCCCAAGTACCAGAAGGGGATTGGAGGTATGATATACACAAATATCTAACTACAAAAGAACTGCCAAGTGATAATAAAAAAGCAAGGAAAGTAAAAAGAAGGGCCCTCCGCTTTGTTATGATCAATCAAATTCTGTTCAAACGATCCTTCTCTCAGCCTTTGTTAAAATTCTTGGGCCCGGATGAGGCCAATTATGTGTTGCAAGAAATTCATGAGGGATCTTGTGGCAGTCACCTGGGCAGTCTTGCCCTAGCTCGAAAAGCACTTCTGGCAGGATTCTTCTGGCCTACCATACGAAAAGACTCATCAGCTCTGGTTAATTCATGTTATAATTGTCAGAGACATGCTAACTTACAGTGGAGACCTACAGAATACATGAAGGCAGTAGTAGCTGCTTGTCCTTTTGATCAGTGGGGAATGGATATTGTAGGACCATTTCCTGTTAGCACGGGGCAAAGAAAGTTTTTATTGGTCGCGGTTGACTATTTCTCTAAATGGGTGGAGGCCGAGCCCCTAGCTAAAATTACAGAAAATGAAGTGCTCAATTTTCTGTGGAAAAATATAGTATGCCGTTTCGGAATCCCTCGCAGGTTGGCCTCGAACAATGGGAGGCAGTTCTGTGGTTCTAAAGTTCGAGCATGGTGTCAAGAGATGAAGATTGAACAAGTTTTCACCTCTGTTGCATACCCTCAAGGGAATGGACAGGTTGAGGTTACCAACAGGACGATTGTCCAAGCTCTCAAAACACGGCTAGATGCAGCTAAGGGTAAATGGGCAGACGAACTCCCTTCTGTATTATGGTCCTATCGAACTACAACTCGATCTGGTACAGGTGAAACTCCTTTCAGTATGGTTTATGGGACGGAAGCAGTTCTCCCGGCAGAAATTGAACAAGAGAGTGCGAGGATAATGGCGTATGGAGCAAACAATCAAGCACTATGAGCAATGGATTTGGACTTACTCGAAGAACACAGGTCCCACGCAGCACTTAGGCTCGTAGCCTATCGTAAATGAATGACCCAGGCTTACAACAAAAGAGTATACCCTAAAGTTTTTCAGGAGGGAGATCTGGTTATGCGCAAGATACAACATCCAGGGGAAAGAGGAAAGCTGGAGGCCAAATATGAAGGCCCATTCAAAGTAATAGGAAAAGCTGGAATTGCGGCATATTATCTGGAAGATGCCCAAGGCAAGAAGGGTAAAAGGCCCTGGAATGCTCAGCACTTGAAAAAATACTATCCCTAAGCAGGCCAGCCCGGGTTCACCACAATATCTATAACTCATCAAGCTGGTCCTTAACCAGTGGGTTTTTTTTTTCTTCTTTCTTTTTACGTTATGAAATTCAGTCCTGTTTTTATTTATCTCAGGGTCAGTCTTGTTTTGTGTAAATTTTGTTTTTTTAAAAAAACAATCGCGCAGTAAGAGCCAATTTTTCTTATATAACGCATTAGTACTTTTAGACATTTTTTACAAAGCCCAGGCAGGTCTGGCACTCCAAGACCACGTAAGTGGCACGCAAGGACCACATCAGTGGAACTAAAAGCCCAGGCAGGTCTGGCACTCAAAGTCCACTTCAGTGGCACGCAAGGACCACATCAGTGGAACTAAAAGCCCAGGCAGGTATGACACTCAAAATCCACTTCAGTGGCACGCAAGGACCACATCAGTGGAACTAAAAGCCCAGGCAGGTCTGACACTCAAAGTCCACTTCAGTGGCACGCAAGGACCATATCAGTGGAACTAAAATCCCAGGCAGGTCTGGCACTCAAAGTCCACTTCAGTGGCACGCAAGGACCACATCAGTGGAACTAAAAGCCCAGGCAGGTCTGGCACTCAAAGTCCACTTCAGTGGCACGCAAGGACCACATCAAGTGGAACTAAAAGCCCAGGCAGGTCTGGCACTCAAAGTCCACTTCAGTGGCACGCAAGGACCACATCAAGTGGAACTAAAAGCCCAGGCAGGTCTGGCACTTAAAGCACGCAAAGACCACATCAGTGGAACTAAAAGCCCAGGCAGGTCTGGCACTCAAAGTCCACTTCAGTGGCACGCAAGGACCACATCAGTGGAACTAAAAGCCCAGGCAGGTCTGGCACTCAAAGTCCACTTCAGTGGCACGCAAGGACCACATCAGTGGAACTAAAAGCCCAGGCAGGTCTGGTACTCAAAGTCCACTTCAGTGGCACGCAAGGACCACATCAGTGGAACTAAAGGCCCAGGCAGGTCTGACACTCAAAGTTCACCTCAGGGGCCCACATCAAGGGAAATCATAGCCCAAACAGGGTTGTCATACAAACTTCATCAGTCTTATTAAATGGTCAAGCAGGACTGGTTAAACAACACGGATAAAAAATTCATAGGGGTTCTGATTTCCAGGAATGTACCTGGACCCTTGAAAATTTTCAATCAATTTTATGGTTTCTTATATATATTGGACAGTTCGGGTGTATGAGGTCGGGATTTTAATAAAGTATATTGCATGAGTTCCCGCCAAGCTCTTAACCCGGTCCAGGCACATGAAGGTCATGTCTTCAAGATTTCATCATTTAATCAGTTCGGTCACATATAGGACGGGTGTGTAACTTCTTACACTTGGTAAAAAATCGTGGCGTAATTGTTATTTGCATTCATAGCAAGCATATTAAAAACCTGAGTTGGGCAAAAACATGCATAACAAGCAGAGATGGGCAAAAACATTTCATTGAATAACATTGTATCAGCCTGATCTGGGCAACAACAAAACTAAATGACCGCGCAGGGTCTACCACATAGGTCATGTTTTAAACAGGTATTACAGAAATAATCAGGGGGCGGGGGCGTCTTAGGGCTTAGAGCTTTGTTTGGGATCCGAGGGTTTTTCTTGCTCAGCCTCCTCAGAATCCTCTTCGGGCATGTCATCAAGAGCTTTGGAGCAATCCAGGAAAGAAGCGGGGTGCTCGGCCTCGGAATATCCATTAGCCCTGAATTGGGCAAGACATCCCTTGAAGCCCTCGTCAAAAAAGGTTGCCGCCTTCTCGGCTACTGCATTAGCAAAGTCCGCGGAGTCCAAAAACTCCTTTTTTCCAAGCTCCTTGGCAGCTTTCAGTTCTTGGTTCAAGGCCTGCACTTGGACCTCCAGCTCGATCTTCTCCACCTCCAGCTCGGAACATTTGGTGTTGACAGCCTCCAGAGCTGTGCGGCAGGACTCAGCTTCAGCACGAAGACCGAGCTGTTCCTCTTCATACTCTTTTTTCATCTCACGGGTTTTTCGCGTGAGTTCGGAAATCCGAGCTACGAAGGCTTCTTGATTCAGGGCATGGTATTCTCGTTCCTGGGAAGCTCGACTGGTGATCTCCCCGCCCCAAGCTAAAGCCTGTGATAATATAAAAGGATGAACACTAGCTCGGTGTATAAGCTAGGAATTAAAACACAGTAACATACCTGCATGAAGGCCAAAGCAAAGTTTTGTTCAGCCTCAAGATGAGTTACAGCTTGTAGAATTTTTACATCACCTCGGGAGATCAAGTTTTACATTATGCCCAGGGTCCCTTGGGGATCGGGCTTCGAGAAGAAGGACAGGTCAGGTAGCCCGGGCTGAGCCGCCGTACCCCGGCGCTCCATGTCCTGAAGAGATCCAAACTCCTCTACCGGGCTTTTGCCATGAGGTCGGGATGATAAGGAGGAAGGTGGTGGTGGCAGTTCGGAAGCCGTAGTATGCCCTTGATCCTTAGCCTTGGAGGATTTTTTCTTAGGCGGTGCAATCAGTTCAGCCTCGGGTTTCGAGCTAGCCTCCGCGTCCTCTGATTTTTTCCTTTTCAGGTTCTTCAAGGCAGCTCTGAAATTTGCAGGCATGGTGGCGGATCTGATTCTGTCGTCTAAACAAATAAAAGTGCAATGAATAAATAAATTGTGTGTCTCAATTAGTCTAAATATTGGTAGTACGGGAACAGGGGTACTACCTACATCCTCTTCGATCTCTACTCCTTTCCCACTGAAGCCGTAATGGCAGAGCAAATCATCCCCGATCAGGTTCTCGATGTCAAAAATTTGAACAGACATGGTATTGAGAAAATTGGTAAAATTATGGGATGGTAGAGCCGGGGGGTCAGGAGTGTTAAAATTCATAGCCCAGTTACCTCGACACTCCCAGGCCTGGGTAGGCTTAACATAGAAATATCTATTGGTCCAACCTTTGTGAGAGCTCGGCTTTCCCCTTAAAAAGGGGTATTCGGGTCGCATGGAAATGTAAAAATGGCCCGGGGCAGTCTTCTTAATTTGAAGGAATTGAATAAAATTTCCTATGTCTAAGGGAATTCTGAAAAAACAAAATAGAACAGCTAGGGGTAAGATCGAACTAAACGAGTTCGGGGACAATTGACTTGGGAACACACAAAAATATTGACAGAGCTGAGATACGCAGCTCGGGATTGGGAATCTCAAACCCATTCTTACTTGATCTATGCTGAAACTTAAAAAACCAGTAGGTGGTTTGTGAGCTCGGTCTTTACGGCCCGGGATTATGAGCTCATAGCCCTCAGGCATTCCCGATCTCTCTCTAATACTAAGACCCAGGTCAGGGCTCAGGTGGGAGGCCAAGACCTCATACCATTGTCTACCCTTAGCAGATAAACGGGCCTCATCCGACCTAAGTTTGTGTAGTCGCTTTAACTTTTCTATACGAGTCTCCGATAAATCCAGCTCGGAGCTTGGATTATTGGAATCAGAGGGCTCGGGGTCGTTAGAGGGAGAGTTGGGTGCTTCGATAAAAGATACTACTTCTTTAACGGAAGTTTCGTCGGGGGAAGACATGTTAATCAACCTAGTGTAAAAGCGGGAGGACTTACAGGTGAGAGAGTTGTAGCCCGGGATTGATACAAACGGTAAAGGCAGCTCGGGATTGCGCAGTCCAGGTCGGGAGGGCTCTCGAAATTCTTGCAGTGTAACAGTACAAAATTAAAAAGTAACAAACAAAATTTTACCAATTCATATATATAGAGATGGTGAATCGATCTGGACCGTTGATTTTTTACTGGATCTACGGCTTGGGACGGGACAAGTCAAGGTTTTTGGCTTCGATAAATGAACCGTTAGGGGACATCTGAGTCGTTCATGAAAAACACATCACGCGGATCCTGATTTGGATCGTCCAAAAGAAACACATTTCATGAATAAAATGCTGGACTGTTCTAGGGACACATGTACAGTGCGGGGACCGGACTCCATTCTTAGTCTAAACTCATTCTTCTTTTAGACCAGTTCGGGAGGTACTATTGATACCCGGTGAAATTATTTTAACCCGAATCCGTTCGTTATGGGTTTATGAGAGTTGGCCCAATTATTGAATTATAATCATTAAGTAAGGTCCAGCCCAGTTTTACACCTGTTAGGGCTTTACTTAAACTGGGCTGTTATTTATGGGCCGACCAGGGCTGGCCCCTAATGGGCTGGATGGACTTCTCTTACATGTATTGTGGATAAGTTTGACCATCTCGAGATATTTATGAGATGGGGATAAACTTGAAGGCGGTCCAATGGATGAAGAGTCCCAGTACAGGACATGTTATAATTCGACTAGGTAACTTACTCTATTTTTCCTATAAATACAGGTATTGTTATGGTTGTATTATTCATTATTCATTACTCACTTCTACATTCACGCACTCATATCTCTCAGTTTTCGCATTAATCATACCCTCTGCCTTCAAAACACTGACTTAGGCATCGGAGGGGTCACGCCGAAAACACTTTCGGCGTCCCTTTGACCTAACTGTTGCTTGTGCAGTTCCGCCATACCCGACCCGACCTACTTTCTAAAGGATTTGGAGGATCCATTCTACCAGACCGAACCCGAGGTAAAAAATCGACTTCATCAAATTCCAAAAAATTCTAAATGCCAGCTTCCAAAAACACACGCGTTGTATGGTTCTATATTTATATATGTCCTGTTATTTTTTATTATAATCTGTTATTCATGATTCACGTATGAAAAAAAAAATTAACATATAAATATTTTTAACTATGTTAAGACATTGTGTTTTAACTATTTTGAGTTTCCTCTTATTTAGGTAGTGTTTGCAATCTTTAAAAATAATTGATTATGAAGATTCTCTTCACAAATTAATGAAATAATCTTCATAATCACTTATTTTTAGAGGTTGCAAATAGGAGTGGTTTTTCGGTATACCTTACTAAAAATATTGGTATGAAAAAAATTCATACCGATACCGATAGTAACATTCCGAAACTTTGGTACGAACAAAACTCATATTGATACCGTATAAATACCGAAAAAAATTTGGTATACCGAAAAAATGTCTGTATATCGAAAAAATTTCGATACGATATGCCAAAATTCCGCTATTTCGATACGATATGTCAGCCTTAGTTGAAAACACTACCTTAGATTGGTCTGTTGGTGACATACCAATTTGGCTTAACTGCATTGTAAATCAAGACATACACCCACAACTCAAAATGAGCCTTGCGACGAGATATTATTATTAGCCTTAAAAAAAACTATGTTAAAAGACTTAAAGTCTTATGGCATCCACGGTGGGAGCTCCACTGTCCCCACTTCTGACAAGGAAAAGAGCTTCTCCCATTCCTTTGTCAGGAAAAGGACGCTCTTGACAGCAAGAGCGCCCTTTGCTTTTATTTATTTTTTTTATAATTTTTTTATTACTTAAATATATACAAATATAACCGTTATTATATATTAAATATACATACACACTTTTCTTCCTCCACGGTTTCTTTTTTATTCTTTTTCGTCTTTTTTTTTTCAATTTATTGTATTCGCTACTTTAATTTTTTTAGTATTTTTTATTATTAAATATTATATATATTAATATTTTTATTATTTAATTTAATATTATATATATATATCTGTCATGAGGACACATGTATTACCTTTTGTTTGTATTTTCAATTTGCATGTAAAGTTAAAAAAATATGCAAATATATATTTTTAATTAAAAATAGTCGTTCAAAGTTTCCTATAAATACACTGTACATTTTCATTTTTTCATGCTACAATTCTTTCACACACAAAATCACCTGAATCACTCCATCAATTTATTTGAAATGGATGAAAACTTTTTCGGGTCTTTTAGAAACTATTTGCATTCCGAAAATATCGAAAAAAATACAGCAGAAAATTCCCAGAGTTGTCCTAATAGCCAATTTATTGCTCCCACACAATACCTCACAATTTTCCAAACCTTTCACAATATCCGCTTAATTTTCAAGGCTCTCAAAGCTTGCCTAATTTTCCGAGCAACGTTCGTCCTCAAGCTCCATTTTATGTGTGTCCACCTGAATATTGGCAAGCTATGGGTAGTCAATTTGCAATGGCAGCACCCCCTTATTCATTTTCTCCACAATCACCACCGGTCATACCTTCGAATGAATCAAGGACTACAGATTCATACAAAGAACCCGCAACACCATCCTCGATTCCAAGTTCTCAATTTCCTACTTTTTCAACACAAGTAGGACTCGACAACATTGTTCTCTATAAAGACAATGAGATGGATGGAAAATGAGCACTTTGGTCAGTTGATGAAGTCAAGCTTCTTGCAAGGTCATGGGTCACTATTAGCACCGATCCTATTATCGGTAATGACCAGAAGGATCAAGCATTTTGGAAACGAATTACAAACTACTACAACAAACATCGCGCTACCAGATCTAAGGAGAGACTGGAAGAAGGTAAAATCACATTTTTAATGAGTTTTCTGGTGTATACAATAATTTATACAATCATCGTCCGAGTGGATGGAGAGATGAGGATATAGTTGTGAAAGCTCATGAAATTTGGAAAACAAATCATAACACTAAGCCTTTTAAGCATGAACATGTATGGAGAATTCTTAAAGAGTGTGAAAATATGTTCCACAACATCATCATGCTAATAAGAAGGCTCTAACCTCTGAGTCGGAGGGACATACAACCTCATCCAATCTGGATACGAGCATTGACGTAGATGATTGTGAAGTTTGTATTCGTCCAATGGGGCAGAAAGCTGGAAAGAGGAAGGGCAAAATGAAAGTTGTAAATGTCAAAAAATGGGAAGAGAAAATGGACCTTAGGTGGCAAAAGCTAGAAGAACTTCACATGGAGAAAATAGAACTTCAAAAAAATAAGGTAGCGACCCGAGAGGCTGAGGCCCTTCATAAGGATTATGAAATTCTTATGAAAGATACTAGTGACATGACACCGGAACAACTTTACATACATCTCAAAATATGCGCAAAGCTTAAACGAAAGCATGGAATAGAGTATACGTATTTTAATTCTTTTTAATATCGTTTGTAATTTATGTATTTCTTATCATCTACTAAAGCATTATGTAATCATAATTTTAATTATTAATTAATGTTGAATATGTTCACGATCATATAATAAATATTAAGACTGATTTGTAATATTTGGGTTGAGTTTTGGGTAGAGTTTTATATTTGGATTGAGTTTTTGGTAGAGTTTTATATTTGGGTTTTTAATTGAGTTTTGGGTAGAGTTTTATATTTGGGTTGAGTTTTGGGTAGAGTTTTATATTTGGGTTTTTAATTGAGTTTTGGGTAGAGTTTTATATTTGAGTGTTTAATTGAGTTCTGGGTAGAGTTTTATATTTGGGTTGAGTTTTGGGTAGAGTTTTATGTTTTGGGTAGAGTTTTATATTTGGGTTTTTAATTGAGTTTTGGGTAGAGTTTTATATTTGGGTTTTTTTAATTGAGTTCTGGGTAGAGTTTTATATTTGGGTTGAGTTTTGGGTGAAGTTCAAGTGAAATTTACTATATGTACATCCTATTTGGGTGGAGTTCTGGGAGAAGTTTTATATTTGGTTGCTCTCATATATACAAACACACTCTTTTCTTCTTCTATCGTTTCTTTCTTCTTCTTTTTTGTCTTTTTTCTGTTTCAATTCATATGTATCTGTTACTTTCTTTTTTATATATATATTATTTATTATTAAATATTATATATATTAGTTATTTTATTATTTAATAATATATATTATTACCGTTAATATGTATATACATATATATATATATAGAGTTCTTTTATGGTGCCCAACACTATATGTCCACTTCATGCCCACCATGTACAAGTCAACTCATCTATTGTACATGGTGGGCATGAAGTGGGCATATAGTGTTGGGCACCATAAAAAAACTCTATATATATATATATTATATATATATATATATATATATTTGTTTTGCCTTTTTTTGTTTTAATTTTTAGACCGTTGCTTTATTTTGTTTTTACCATTGAAATTTTTTACAAGTTTTTGTTTTTACAATATTTTAATTAAACTAGCCGTTGCATGTTTTTCTATAAATACACATGAAATCTTCTATTTCTCATTCATCTTACAATTTATTTTTTATTAAAAATGTCTCGAAATCCAAATTCCTCTAGGAGATCTATTTTGTGCAATTTCTGGAAAAATTAATTGGAAGAAAATGCGAAAGATGAGTTAGATCAAATGACATTGATGTTATTCGAGCATGAAGAAATGATGCTTCAGCTACATGAAAGTTCTTCCACTGGAACACAAAGAAGAAGGTATTTCAACCGAGAACGTGAAAGCGGACATGATCGTCTCTTTCATGATTACTTCTCTGATGAGCCAGTATATCCCGATGATATATTTCGACGGCGATTCTGAATGCGAAGAGAATTATTCCTTCGCATAGTCAATGCTTTGCAAAATCATTCAGAATATTTTCAGCTGAGGAGAGATGCAACAGGAAGAAAAGGCTTGTCGCCACTTCAAAAATGTACGGCAGTTATCCGTCAATTGGCATATGGAGCCCCTGCCGACCATTACGATGAGTATTTACGGGTTGCCGAAACAACTGCCATAGAATGTTTGTTCAACTTCTGTCGATGTGTGATTGAAGTATTTGGGGACACATATTTGAGAAGACCCAACAATAGTGATATCCAACGTTTGCTTGAAATGCATGAACAGAGACATGGTTTCCCCGGAATGTTGGGTAGTCTTGATTGTATGTATTGGGAATGGAGGAATTGTCCAGTGTTAAGGGTGAGGCCCATATTAAAATCCCACATCGGAAGATTATCAAAACTGAATGAGAAGATCTCCTATAAATAGAGCTCCTTTATTTCAGTTATTGTATCTCATTCTTCTCTTTTGTATTGACATTAGAGAAGAAAATAAAGAGAGGAAAAAAGAGTTTTTTTTTTCGGTGATTTCTTGTGTGAGTTAGAGAAATATTTTCTCGATAATACTCGAGGCTTGGGTGTGGAGAGATATAGTGTTTTGTATACACTTGTAATATTTCTCCGGTAATAAAGATTTGCAGCAGCTCTGTGGACGTAGCCTATATTGGGTGAACCACGTAAATCTTTGGTGTTCTTGTTGATTATTTTATTCCGCAATTTCTATTATCGTCAAGTTCGCTTCGGTATAATCCATAACAACTGGTATCAAAGCCAGGTTACGGTGTTCGGGAGCCTTGGTGAAAAATTTCTTAAAATTCTGAGTATGCTCTGTCTTTGCATGTAGCGACCCTTACCCGGATCACCTACTAAACAGAACTTAGGCATGCAATTAACTTAATTAAACAGATATCAGAATAAACTGCGGAAACATTACAAATACTACAATCCCAAGGCAAGGAATCTGTAAAAGTCCAATTAGATTATACAACCATAACGAAAAGCTGTATCAATCCGATAACAACAGAAATAGAAACCTAAGCAAAGTTTCAGCTGACCAACCGCTGCCTAGCCCCTCCTGGAACCACCCGCCTCATCCAATCGCAAGCCTGCCCCATGGAATAGGGTGTCCAAAAACACAAAGTACGAGACGTGAGCATAACATGCTCAGTACGAGAGTATGAGTATACATGCATGCAAAGTGAACTCCCTATAACTCGAGGTCAAAGATCAGATAACAGAGACAGACCGGGCCCTGGTATGTAGCACGTTGTGCCATCTCTCCAGGAGGTGGCTCCCATACCAATATACCAGTGGATATGCCGGACCCAAATCGATGAAAGTTCATCCACTAACAGGATAGGGTACAACCCTACTAATATACATCTCTAAGGAGATAGCTCAATATGCAGATGAATGCAACATAAATCAAAGACATATAAATCATGCAATCACATAATACATGCATACTCAGTCAGGATATCTCGAACAGTACTATCGTACCTAACACCGAAGTCTGAACTAAGCTGGAAGAAGACAACCCCTAGCTGCCTTAGGTCCAAGTCCCGACCCGACCTGGTCTCAAGACTGACCCGAACTGACCTCTCCCTTCAAGCCCGACCTGAACTGCTCCTGATCAAGCCCGACCTGAACTGCTCCTGGTCAAGCCCCGAGCTACTCCTTCCCAAACTCCCAAGCTACTCTTTCCCGAGCTCCCGAGCTACTCTTTGATCCGAGTAGAACTAAGAAGTGAGATGAAATGGTGTACAAATGACCGAACTCTTAACTCCTATTTATAGAGGATGAGCTGGGACAGGTGTCAATCGAGTGCATGACACCTAGCAGGACACTAATCGTGTTTTAGCTCCAGCCACGTGTCCATTCCCGACCTGAATACCATGTGTTCTTCCCATGACCGAACACTACCCTGGCCTTGCACATCACTTTCTTGAGAACCCTAAGCCCCGACCCGAGCCAAGCACAAACACATTCCCGAGCCCTAGATCAATGCCCGAGCTATTGTTGAACAACCATGACCGACCCGAGCTACTCATGTCATGTGTTCTTGATCTTAACTTGTGCTCTTGTTAATAAAATATAATTAACCAATTAATCTTGTAAATTGGAACTGGGCTACTACATTCTCCTCCACTTAAGATATTTCGTTCTCGAAATAAGATCTTAAGTATTGAATGTAAAACAAGATACAAACGTTCCTTTATTCAAACTGAAAATTTTACAAGATAAAACTGAATACAATAGAATCAAAACAACTCAGGATGTTTTGAACGCATCCTGCTCTCAAGCTCCCAAGTGGCTTCTTCAGGGCCTCGACGCTGCCACTGAACTAAAACCAAAGGAATGACTTTATTACGCAAGACCCTATCCTTATGATCCAGGATACAAATAGGTCTCTCCAAGTAAATCAAATCGGTATCCACCTGAACCTCAGACGGTTGCAAAATATGAGACTGATCCGCCACATACCGTCGCAACAAAGATACGTGGAACACGTCGTGGATACTAGACAGATACGGTGGCAAGGCTAGACAATAAGCCAAATCGCCAATGCTCTCCAAAATCTCAAATGGATCGATAAATCTGGGAGACAACTTGCCCTTAAGGCCAAATCTGAGAATTCTGCGGAAAGGTGACACTCTCAGAAATAATTTCTCCCCAACATCGAACTGCAAAGGCCTACGCTTGGTATTAGCATAGCTGGTCTGACGATCCTGTGCAGTCTTAATCCGTTTCTTGATCTGATCAACAACATCCGCTGCCTGTTGGAATAACTCTGGTCCCTCAGCCTGTCTCTCCCCCACTTCTTCCCAGAAGAGTGGAGTACGATAACGTCGCCCGTACAACGCCTCAAAAGGTTCTATACCAATACTAGTATGATAGCTGTTGTTGTACGCGAACTCAATCAAAGGCAAATGATCTTGCCAGGCTGAACCAAAGTCCATAGTGCACGCTCGAAGCATATCCTCCAAAGTACGGATAGTGCGCTCTGACTGACCATCTGTATCCGGGTGATAAGCAGTACTCAAACTGAGAGTAGTACCCATCATATTCTGAACACTACCCCAGAACCTAGAAGTAAACCTGGGGTCTCGATCACTGACAATGCTCACAGGCACTCCATGAATTCGAACGATCTCCTGAATGTACAACCGCGCCATACGATCCATAGAATACTCTCGGCTATAGGCAATGAAATGTGCTGACTTGGTGAGTCGGTCTACCACCACCCAAATATCATCACAGTTCCTCGAGGTCATTGGCAAATGGGTCACAAAATCCATCATGATCAACTCCCATTTCCACTCAGGAATAGGCAGACTGTGAAGCAAACCTCCAGGTCGTCGGTGTTCTGCCTTGACCTGCTGACAACCAAGCATCTCGAAACATACTGATACATACTGCGTTTCATTCCTTTCCACCAAAAATGAGTACGTAGATCCTTGTACATCTTGTTGCTCCCTGGATGAATACTCAACTTAGTGCGATGCACCTGAGACAAAATATCATCTCGCAACTCTTCATCCTCTGGAATCACAAGCCTACCAGACAAACACAGAAAATCATCTGACTGATAGTGAAATCCAGACGTACTACCCTCGTTGGCTAGGCGAGCCAAACGTTGGGTCTTCGAATCAGACATCTGAGCATCTCGAATTCACGAATACAAAGCTGGCTCAGATAAAATTGCAAACATCTTGATACACTGCATACCTTTCTTGTGCTTGAAGGTATACCCTGAAGAACAACACTCCTCGATTGCACTAGACATCGAACAAGTCTACAGTGCGGAAAGACGCACCTTGCGACTCAAGACATCAGCAGTGAGATTAGCAGCTCCCGGATGATACTTAATCTCGCAATCATAGTCTTTAAGCAAGTTCATCCAACGTCTCTGCCTCATGTTCAACTCTGCCTGAGTGAACAAATACTTGAGACTCTTGTGGTCGGTGAAGATCTCAAATTTCTCGCCATACAGATAATGACGCCAGATCTTCAAAGCAAACACAATCGCTGCCAACTCCAAATCATGAACCGGATAATTATCCTCGTGAAGCTTTAGCTGTCTAGAAGCGTATGCGATCACATGCCCATTCTGAGACAGGACACAACCTAACCCCTGAAGAGAAGCATAAGTGTACATCACATACCCTCCAGATCCTGACGGCAATGCCAACACCGGCGCAGAAGTCAACCGTCGTCGAAGCTCACAGAAGTTCTCCTCGCACTCGGAGGACCACTCGAAATCCATACCCTTGCGGGTAAGCTGCGTCAAAGGTCGAGCTAACTGAGAGAAATTCAGAATGAAACGACGATAATACCCTGCTAGACCTAGAAAACTACGGATCTCAGCAACTGTCGTCGGACGTGACCAATTAAGCACAACCTCAATCTTGCTCGGATCGACAGAAATCCCTTCCCTGGATATGATATGGCCAAGAAAGACCACTCGATCCATCCAGAATTCGCACTTACTCAACTTGGCGTACAACTGCTCGTCCCGAAGAGTCTGCAGTACCACCCGTAAGTAAGAAACATGCTCGTCCTCATTACGCGAATACACCAGAATGTCGTCAATGAAGACCACGACAAACTTATCCAAGTACTCCCTGAATACACGGTTCATCAGATCCATAAATATATCCGGCACATTAGTCAAACCAAATGGCATCACTAGAAACTCGTAATGCCCATAGCGAGTACGAAATGCTGTCTTGGCTACGTCCTGATCTCGGACTCTCATCTGATGATACCCAAATCTCAAGTCAATCTTGGAGTAGACTGAAGTACCCTGCAACTGATCAAACAAGTCATCGATACGAGGCAAAGGATACTTGTTCTTCACAGTAACTCGGTTCAACTGACGATAGTCAATGCACAGCCGCATCGACCCATCCTTCTTCTTCACGAAGAGAACAGGAGCTCCCCAAGGAGATACACTAGGACGAATGTACCCCTTGTCCAAAAGATCCTGTAGCTGATTCTTCAACTCACGCATCTCTGACGGAGCCAGACGATATGGTGCTCAAGAAATAGGCAAAGTACCTGGCATCAACTCTATGACAAACTCGACTTCCCTAACAGGAAGTAAACCCGGAATCTCATCTGGAAATACATCTGGAAATTCATTCACGACCGGAATGCTCTCTATCCCTACGCTTTCAACGGAAAAATCAACTGCATAGATGAGGTAACCTTTCCCGCCAGACTCTAGAGCTCGACAGGCTCTCAAAGCAGATAGCAAAGGCATCGGGGGTCGCGCTCCCTCACCATAGAAAAACCAGCTATCACTCCCCTCCGGATGAAAGCGTACTAATCTCTGATAGCAGTCCACTGAAGCTCGATAGGTAGTCAACATATCTATTCTCATAATGCAATCAAAGTCATCCATCGCAAGAACCATGAAATTCGCAATCAGAATGTTACCCTCGAATTCTAAAGGGCAACCCATCATTAGACGCTTGGCCAAAGCAGACTGACCCTTCGGAGTAGAAACAGAAACTACTACGTCTAGTGCAATGTAAGGTAACTTATGCCTCTTAACAAAACGTGCAAAAATGAAGGAATGAGATGCACCAGTGTCAATGAGTACAAGAGCAGGTAAACCATATAACAGAAATGTACCTGCGATGACCTTCTCATTCTTCTCCATGGCCTGGTCGTGCCTCAAGGCAAACACCTGGCCAGAAGCCCGCGGCGTCAAGTGAGAACTCCCAGCAGGCTGTTCCTGCGACCTCTGCTGAACGATGGCTTGAGAACCTGATCCAGAACCAGAACCTCCTCTCCCAGATAGTGGACAATCTCTTCGGAGATGACCCACCTCTCCATAACGGAAACAAGTTCCAGAAGCTCTACGGCACTTGTCTGACGGATGGTTCTTCCCACAATGATCATACTTCTCCTTCTTCCCAAAACGAATAACACCAGCGGAACCAGAGGAAGAAGAAGTAGATCCAGACTTCTTGAAAGACTGAGCACGGGGACCCAAAGAACTAGCAGGCCTGGACTGAGAGAAAGATCGGTTCCTCCGAATGCTGTCCTCTGCCTGATGACAACGGCTCACCAAACCCTCGTAGGACATGTCATCTCCAACCTCCACACGGTCATGAATCTCAGGTTTGAGACCCTGAAGGAACAGGTTATACTTCATCCCCGAGCTGTCAGCAATCTCAGGGCAATAGGATAGAAGATCAAAGAACTTCTGATGGTACTCGTCAATAGACATGGCACCCTGTCGCAGACTCAGTAATTCACCTGCCTTCGCCTGACGGAGTGCAGGAGGAAAATACAGCTTCTGAAAAGCTGTGCAGAACTCAGCCCAAGTAGCAACCCCTCTCGCCGTGACGAACGGTGCAGAAATGAACCTCCACCACTTTCGGGCTCGCCCTTCCAGAAGATATCCTAGCATCTCTATCTTCTGCTCCTCAGTGCAACGGAACGTCTGAAAAGTCGTCTCCATGCGGTCTAACCAGTTCTCCGCATCCTCCGGAGACTCACCTCCAACCAAGGGCTTAGGACCCATTGGAAGAAATCGGCATACGCTAAAATGCTGATCATCATGGCGACGATGATGGCGCTCACAACGACGCTCTCCGTCATCGTCTCCCCAGCATCCACCTACACTGCCATGGCTGCTCTGATAGTCATGATCTGTCGTCTACACAAATTACCTCACGGTTATCTTATGCAGAATCTAAATCCCAAGAAAACTATGCATGCTCTGATACCATAAATGTAGTGACCCTTACCCGGATCACCTACTAAACAGAACTTAGGCATGCAATTAACTTAATTAAACAGATATCAGAATAAACTGCGGAAACATTACAAATACTACAATCCCAAGGCAAGGAATTTATAAAAATCCAATTAGATTATACAACCATAACGAAAAGCTGTATCAATCCGATAACAACAGAAATAGAAACCTAAGCAAAGCTCCAGCTGACCAACCGCTGCCTAGCCCCTCCTGGAACCACCCGCCTCGTCCAATCGCAAACCTGCCCCATGGAATAGGGTGTCCAGAAACACAAAGTACGAGACGTGAGCATAAAACGCTCAGTATGAGAGTATGAGTATACATGCATGCAAAGTGAACTCCCTATAACTCGAGGTCAAAGATCAGATAACAAAGACAGACCGGGTGCTGGTATGTAGCACGATGTGCCATTGCTGCAGGAGGTGGCTCCCATACCAATATACCAGTGGATTTGCCGGACCCAAATTGATGGAAGTCCATCCACTAACAGGATAGGGTACAACCCTACTAATATACATCTCTAAGGAGATAGCTCAATATGCAGATGAATGCAGCATAAATCAATGACATATAAATCATGCAGTCACATAATACATGCATACTCAGTCAGGATATCTCGAACAGTACTATCGTACCTAACACCGAAGTATGAATTAAGCTGGAAGAAGACAACCCCTAGCTGCCTTAGGTCCAAGTCCCGACCCGACCTGGTCTCAAGACTGACCCGACCTGACCTCTCCCTTCAAGCCCAACCTGAACTACTCCTGGTCAAGCCCGACCTGAACTGCTCCTGGTCAAGCCCCGAGCTACTCCTTCCCGAACTCCCGAGCTACTCTTTCCCGAGCTCCCGAGCTACTCTTTGATCCGAGTAGAACTAAGAAGTGAGATGAAATGGTGTAAAAATGACCGAACTCTCAACTCCTATTTATAGAGGATGAGCTGGGACAGGTGTCAATCGAGTGCATGACACCTAGCAGGACACTAATCGTGTTTTAGTTCCAGCCACGTGTCCATTCCCGACCTGAATACCATGTGTTCTTCCCATGACCGAACACTACCCTGGCCTTGCACATCACTTTCTTGAGCACCCTAAGCCCCGACCCGAGCCAAGCACAAACACATTCCCGAGCCCTAGCTCCAAGCCCGAGCTATTGTTCAATGCCCGAGCTATTGTTGAACAACCATGACCGACCCGAGCTACTCATGTCATGTGTTCTTGATCTTAACTTGTGCTCTTGTTAATAAAATATAATTAACCAATTAATCTTGTAAATTAGAACTGAGCTACTACATTGCAGCTTTGTCTAATTTTCCACATCAAAAAAGATTTTTTGAAATTTTATTAAGGCAGGAGAAGCGATGGCCAAAAATGACGGATCTGGACCTGGAATCAATAAGTTCGACGGTACAGATTTCACGTTCTGGCGGTTACAGATTAAAGATTATTTGTATAGCAAGAAGCTACATCAACCTCTATCCGAGGTGAAGCTAGAAAAGATGGAGGATGATGAGTGGGAGCTCCTTGATCTCTAGGTGTTAGGGGTAATACGATTGACCATAACAAAGAACGTGGCACACAACGTGGCGAAGGCAAAAACTACGGAGGAGATGATGTCCATTTTGTCGGACATGTACGAGAAGCCATCAGCAAATAATAAAGTGTTCCTCATGAAAAAGTTATTCAATTTGAAGATGGAGGAAGGTGCTTCGGTGGCGACACACATAAATAAATTCAACACGATTGTTTCCCAGCTAACATCGGTTGAAATCAAATTTGATGAGGAGATTCGAGCACTTATTCTTTTTTCGTCTTTACCAAATGTTTGGGAACCGATGCGGGCAGCGGTTAACAATTCTGCTGGAAAATAAAAGTTACAATTTAATGATATCAGAGATCAAATCCTTGGTGAAGAAGTTCGCAGGATGGATTCGGGAGAAGCAACATCATCGAGATCTGCCCTAAATCTCAAAAACAGAAGTAGGGGCAGGAGTAGCGAAAAAGGTTCTAACCGATGGTGTGGCAGATCCAAATTAAGAACTGGAAAAGACAAAAATACATTTGAAAAGAAATTGAAGTGCTGGAGCTGTGGTGAAACTGGTCACATGAAAAAGGACTGCAAATCACCCAAGAATAATGCAAATGTTGTTACTGAGAATGTATATGATGCCTTAGTACTATCCATGGAAAGCCCGGTTGATTCTTGGGTTATGGATTCGGGAGCTTCGTTTCATACCACTGGTGATCGTGAGCTATTCAATAATTACACTGTTGGTAATTACGAAAAAGTTTTCCTGGCTGATGGAAAACCTTTGGAAATAGCTGGCATGGGTTATGTCAGTTT
The DNA here is from genome assembly GCF_033568475.1 of Henckelia pumila. Classification (NCBI taxonomy): domain Eukaryota; kingdom Viridiplantae; phylum Streptophyta; class Magnoliopsida; order Lamiales; family Gesneriaceae; genus Henckelia; species Henckelia pumila. Next base: position 1,230,668 of record NW_027331883.1, read on the forward strand.
GAAAATGTCAAACGAATCTATCTGGAAGCTCAACAAAATGAGGCATGTACCAAAGTTGACCCGGAATCTGATCTCAGTAGGACAACTTGATGACGAAGGCCATAAAGTGACCTTTGGTGATGACTCTTGGAAAGTGAGCAAAGGAGCCATGATTGTTGCTCGAGGAACAAAAACTGAAACTCTTTATATGACTTCCAGTTGCAGAGAAATGTTAGCAGTTGTGGAGCTAACTCAAGTCTATGGCACTGTAGACTTGGACATATGAGTGAGAAGGGAATGAAGATGCTGATATCAAAAGGGAAGCTACCGGAGTTAAAAAACTGTCGAACACAAACTGTGTGAAAGTTGTGTTCTTGGAAAACAAAAAAGAGTGAGCTTTTCAAAAGGCGGTAAGGAACCAAAAGCATCAAAATTGGAGTTGGTTCATATTGACATGTGGGGGCCATCTCCTGTGACATCCCTTGGCGGCTCACGATATTATGTCACATTTATCGATGATTCGAGCAGGAAAGTTTGAGTTTATTTTTTGAAAAATAAATCTGATGTTTACGAAACATTTAAGAAGTGGAAAGCCATGGTGGAGAATGAGACCAACTTGAAAGTAAAATGTTTACGTTCTGGTAACGGTGGAGAATATGAAGATTTTGAGTTCAAGAAGTATTGTGCACTAAACGAGATCAAGATGGAGAAAACCATTCCTGCTACACCTCAACAGAATGGTGTGGCTGAAAGAATGAACAGAACTCTGAATGAACGTGTCAGGAGCATGAAATTGCACGCTGGACAGCCGAAATCATTTTGGGCTGATGCAGTTAACACTGCAGCGTATTTGATCAACAGAGGACCTTCGGTACCACTTGATTGCAGAATATTAGAGGAGGTCTGGAGCGGCAAAGGAGTAAACCTTTCGTTCTTGAAAGTGTTTGGTTGTCTCTCATATGTTCACATCGATTCAGCCAGTAGAATGAAACTTGATCCGAAATCAAAGAAATGTCTCTTTATTGGTTATGGAGATAATGATTTTGGTTATCGGTTTTGGGATGACCAAAATCGAAAGATCATTCGGAGCAGAGATGTCACTTTCAATGAGCAAGTTTTGTACAAAGACAAATCAGACATTCCAGCTGGAGATAAATGTCCTGAAGTCAAGAAAACAAATGAAGTGTCATTGATAGATATTCCTATGAATGAATCGGAGGATAGTAACCAGGAAGAAGAAACTGCACAAGAAGCTGATCCACAAACTCCGGTGATTGAACTGAGGAGATCTTCGAGAATAATATGACCACATGATAAGTACTCCCCTGCACTTCATTATATTTTGCTGATAGATAAAGGTGAACCAGAGACTTTTGATGAAACGATGCAAAATGATGATTCAATCAAGTGGGAGTTAGTCATGAAAGACTAGATGGATTCACTATCATCCAGTCAGACTTGGGAGTTAACAGAACTTTCGGAAGACAAAAAGGCATTACACAACTTGTGGGTGTACCGGATCAAAGAAGAAGTTGACAGTAGCAAGCGGTACAAGGCGAGACTTGTTGTGAAAGGCTTTCAACGGCGGGAAGGCATTGATTATATCGAGATTTTCTCTCCAGTGGTGAAGTTAACAACTATCAGAACTGTACTTGGACTAGTGGCTAAGGAAGACTTACATCTGGAGCAGTTGGATGTAAAGACGGCGTTTTTTCATGGTGACATTGATGAAGAAATTTATATGAAGCAGCCACATGGATTTGAAGTACGAGAGAAAGAGAAAATGGTATGAAAACTTCAGAAGAGCTTGTACGGTCTCAAACAAGCTCCAAGACAGTGGTACAAGAAGTTTGATGGATTCATGAATAACAACGGTTTTCTGAGGTGTGAGGCGGATCACTGTTGTTATATGAAGAAGATTGATGGTTTTTATATCATTCTACTGCTATATGTGGATGACATGTTGATAGCAGGATCGTGTCTGGAGGAGATTGATAAACTCAAGAGAGAGTTATCAAAAGAATTTGCAATGAAGGATTTGGGAGCTGCAAAGCAAATCCTTGAAATGAGGATCTCAAGAGATCGGGTGAACGGAGTCTTGAAGTTATCTCCGACAGAGTACGTGAAAAAAAGTGTTTAGCAGATTCAACATGAATGAAGCTAAAGCTGTGAGTACTCCTCTGGCTAGTCACTTTAAACTAACCAAAGCTCAATCATCATCGACGGAGCAGGAGCATGCTTATATGAATAAGATTTCTTATGTCTCTGCTGTCGAAAGCCTCATGTATGCAATGGTATGAACCAGACCAGACATAGCACATGCAGTGGGAGTTGTGAGCAGGTTTGTGAGCAATCCGGGAAAACAACATTAGGAAGCAGTGAAGTGGATTCTCAGATACTTGAAAGGTACTGCTGGTTTATCTCTATGCTTCAGGAGGACTAATCAGGACTTACAAGGATATGTCGATGCCGACATGGGTGGTGACCTAGATGGCAGAAAGAGTACTACTGGATATGTGTTCACATTAGGTGGTACGGCAATAAGTTGAATGTCCAAGTTGCAAAAGATTGTTGCACTTTCGACTACTGAAGCTGAGTACGTTGCAGTCACGGAAGCGAGCAAAGAGATGATTTGGTTGAGATCATTCCTTGAGGAATTGGGTCAGAAGCTTGAGGATAGCACATTACAATGTGACACTCAGAGTGCTATTCATTTGGCAAAGAATCCTGTTTATCATGCTAGGACGAAACATATACAGGTTCGATACCATTTCATTAGATCAGTTTTGGAAGATGGAATCTTGATGCTTGAAAAGATTCCTGGAAGTAAAAATCCAGCTGATATGTTCACAAAGGTGGTGACCACTGACAAACTGAAGTTATGTTCGACTTCAGTTGGATTGCAAGTATAAGCAAGGAGGCATGAGCTGCTGCATTGACTGTGTGAAGCCATGATTGAAATCAAGTCTTCAAGTGGGAGAATTGTTAAGGGTGAGGCCCATATTAAAATCCCACATCGAAAGATTATCAAAACTGAATGAGAAGACCTCCTATAAATAGAGCTCCCTTATTTCAGTTATTGTATCTCATTCTTCTCTTTTGTATTGACATTAGAGAAGAAAATAAAGAGAGGAAAAAAGAGTTGTTTTTTTCGGTGATTTCTTGTGTGATTTAGAGAAATATTTTCTCGGTAATACTCGAGGCTTGGGTGTGGAGAGATATAGTATTTTGTATACACTTGTAATATTTCTCCGGTAATAAAGATTTGCAGCAGCTCCATAGACGTAGCTTATATTGGGTGAACCACGTAAATCTTTGGTGTTCTTATTGATTATTTTATTCCGCAATTTCTATTATCGTCATGTTCGCTTCGGTATAATCCATAACATCCAGTTGCTTGGAAAGGCCAGTTTACTCGAGGCGATCATGGCATTCCAACGATTGTGCTTGAAGCGGTTGCATTGGCGGGCTTGTGGATATGGCATGCATTTTTTGGGATCGCAGGTTCGCGTAATGATATCAATGTGCTTAACGAATCACCTTTGTTCAATAATGTCTTACAGGGAAATGCACCACATGTAAATTTCATGGTGAATGAGTCACAATATACAAAAAGATACTATATAACTGACGGAATCTATCCGAAATGGGCAACTTTTGTCAAGAGTTTTCCATGTCCTGAGGATCCCAAAAGAAAGATGTTCAAAGAAAGACAGGAATCTGCTGTTGAACGTGCATTTGGAGTGCTGCAATCTCGTTGGGCAATGATCAAAGGCCCGGGACGATTTTGGTACAAGAATAATTTGAGGGATATAATATATACATGCATTATTTTACATAATATGATTATTGAAGATGAAGGTGATGCAACACTCAATTGGTTAGACGATGAAGGAAATCCTCCAGCACAGATATTTCAAGGATCTACCCAAGAATTTCAAGAATACCTTCGAAGAAATAGCGAGTTACGTGATAGCCAAGTGCATCATCAACTTCGAGCAGACTTGGTTTTGAGCATCTATGGGCACACCACGATATCAATCCGTAAAACAAGCATATATTATCTGTGTTTTGGTTGTTTTCAATATTTCTTTAATTTCCATGTATCGTAGTATGTAATAATATATTATGTAATCGAAATAATAATAATAATTATTATCAATGCTAAATATTTCCACTGTCACTATTATATTTTGAATAATATGAATTTCAATGTTAAATATTTCCAATATCACTATCATATTATGAATAATATTAATTATTTGTAATAAATAAATGTATAAAATAAATTGTTAGTTGTTTTTTTAAAAAATAAAAATATGTATAACGTTACAAAAATTTTGAAATTGAATTAAAATTATAGTTATTTTTTTATGAAGTACAATTATTAAATATTTATAAAAATTATATTTATTTTCTTTAACGATAAAAAATACACAATATCATTTATAAAAATAAGCTATTTATATAAATTAAGTATATATAAATATATAAAATAAATTGATATTTTAAAATTTTGAATTGAGTGTGGGGTCCATAAAAAAATTGTTTGAGTTTTTTGTTATAGTGGAGAATTGAATGAGGTTTTATGTTTTTGAGGTGGCGTTGATGTGGCGGAGTGAGAAGCACGAAAAAGCTCTCTGAGACTCTTTGCTATTGTGGATGCCCTTAGGTTTGCTTACGTGGCGCTCAACTGCTGAAGATGGCATGTGCTAAGCAGCTGACGTGGAGCACATGAATGTTTCTTATTTTACGCTGGAAAAAAATATTATAATCATGTCCTTTTTGACTTCCTGATTAGCTCTTTCACGTGTGACTCGTTACTCAAGTTTTCAGCTTCCACCTACCTCATAAAAGGACAATTTAAATAATAACAAAACCGCTTATCATATTTACTGATCAATTTTGTGTGATAAACTATTTTATTCATAAAAATTATTATTTTTTATGTCTTATATTATTAATCAAATCGACACGTATTACGAATTCACAAAAGATAGTATTATAAATAATTATGATTGCTAGTTAAAGTTTTTAGTTTTTTTAATTTATTGGACCGACTAAACAAATTAAAACTTATGGAGAATTGTTTCATATGATGCATGTTTCAATTAATTAAGTTTTATTTATCCCTGCTTGGAAAATTTTCGGCATTATACGTTCATACGTCAAAAAATATGTGAAACGATTTTATGAGTTAATTTTGTGAAACAAATATTCTATTTGGATCAATAATGAAAAATATTATTTTTTTGTCCAAAATATTAAATTTTATTGCAAATATGAATATAAATATATAATTGACTAATCTCATAAATAAAGATTCGTGAAATCGTCTCATAAAATACCTTACTCTTACTAGTTATACACCACAAAAATTTACACTACCAACGGGGATAAAACCCAAATACGTCCTTAAAGTTTCCTAACTTTCCCAAAAATATACTAACACTTAATTCGTTCCTAATTATGTCCCTTATTTAACAAATAGTTTCCTTAATATGTCCCTCAAACTAAAAATTGCCTATAATACCCTTATTCTAACAATTATAATTAATATTTCCTCTGGGCTCAGAAAATAGTATCAGAGTCTAGGTAATTTTATTCAGACTTTATATTTTTCATTAAATCATACTTTTCTTTGTTGAGGAAGAGATTTTCAACAAATCATGGATTCAAACGAGAGTTTGAACCAGAAGGATTTCATTTATATGAAATCACATAAACAAGTGAATCTATTTATAATAGATTCTTTACAACAGAACTTAAAGAGACTTAGGTCTTTTATACTCTCTGAAGAGATTAAGAAATATGATTTCTAATTCTCAATTTCTAGAGATCACACCAGATTCCTCTAAACTCTCCGGAGATCTTAGAGAAATTCAAAAGACGGTACAATATTACAGTAATCAGCTGTATGAAATACCTCGGCAGATTAGAGAAATCCTTAAAAAACAAGAAGAAATTTTTGTAACTCTAAAGGATCTTCAAACTAAAATTATAAATCTATAACATACTTCAGGTTCTAGAAAGGGAAATACAGGAGAAAGGTTACCACTCTCGTTTGGTACCGAACCTCTGTTACATCAGAAAGGTAAAACCAAAATGGTTCAAAAACCTTTAACTGACGATGAATTGATGATTAATCTTATAAAGACAATATCAGAGAAAAACACTATCTGATGAATACTTTAAAAAGATTAAATCTCGAGGATCTACAAGATCTTGCGGATTCTTTTTCGAATCTTAAAATAATAGATCTAAAAATGAATTTTTCTGAGGGTGAACAACCCATAGGGAATCCCCCGAGATATGTGGTTAAAACAGTAGAACCACATAGTGAGTTCCATGTTGGAGAAAATTCACATCCAGCAGGAACCAGATCAAGAAGAAGTAATATACCAATACATCAAACTCCTTATGAAAAAACCGTTTTAGACCCGATACATCCTTATGGGATTATGTTAAACCTAGATGTTCTGGACTTAAAAAACAGAGAAGATCTCATAGATGATTGGACATCAGCCATGAGAATAGCAGCAGGAACTTTAGATCTCAATAAAGAAGGATTTATCAAACTTCTGGAAATGAGTCTAATGGGATCTGTCAAGATAGCTTGGGAAATGACCATGCTAGAAACCAAGGAATCAATGTTAGCAGGAGAATCACTTGGCGAGATTGGAGGAAGAATGGCCACCCTTTTTAAAGCACAATTCATAGGGGTAGACTATTTCAATAATCAAGATACAGAGAAAAAGAGAAGATATACTCAAGCTCTGTATAGCCTCGAGTTACATGATATCTGTTTAGTTGATGAATATATTATGTTATTCACCAAATACAGATGGAATTCGGGAGTTGAAGAAAATGTAGCCATTCAGCTATTTTTCGCAAAAATGTCAAGCCCCTGGAGAGAAATGCTGATAAAAGAATACGCTCCAGGTAATCTTGATACTTTGGCAAGACGCGCCTCTTTTTTGAAAGGAAAATTGGCGGAATGGTGTCATATGACAGCATTACAGAAGAACTATAAGAAAATAAGGGGTATTAACAAGCATACTCCTCTATGTTGTAGAGAAAATGATCTCCCTACGGTTATAGGGAATAAATAACAGGGATTTAAAAGGAAAAAATTCAAAAATAATCCCTACAATAAAAGAATAAAAAGTTCTTGGAAACCAAGAACATTTTGGTCCAAACAAAAGGCCAGATCTTATAGATCAGGTAGAAGAAGTGGACCTACAAGAACATCCCCAGCAACAAACTCATCACAAGGCAGGGGAAGAACACCATCTAGAAGAACTTTCATAAGAACTCATACGAGAGCAAGTGAAAGTTTCAAGGATTGCAACTGCTGGACATGTGGAGCAAGAGGACATATATCTACAAACTGTCCAAAAAACAAGAAAAAGGGAGTTAAACTCTTTGAAACAACACCAGATATGGATGATGCGGTATTCTTTCAAATCTAGTCCAAGTATATCAATTTAAAGATATCCCCTCAAATGAAAGTATATACGAAGAAGAGATATTGTTTAGCCAAGATGAATCTGAAGATGAATTAGAATCAGAATCAGAATAAAAAAGAAGTGTTTCGACACGAAACACATGAGAGTTTGGTCGGATTTTTTAGTCAAACCACGATATCTCATAATATGGTCCAAAGGATTATGAGAGAAAATCCAACATTACAGAAGTACCAAGGATTTTCGGCAGGACAAGTAGAGAGAGTCTTAGGCAACCTAGGGCTAAGACAAAGAAGACATCATTTGATTAACAAAATATCCAGAAGGGAAATGGCAATCCCGATGGAGTTAACAAGTAATCAAATAGAGATGCAGTTAATTCCTTTTGAAGAAGTAAGAGAGGAATTGCAAAAGCTAAAATGTGAGGTAGCAAGAACGATGTCTTGGATTCATATTGGAGCAATCCAAATAATGATCAAGATAACTTTTAAAGAAGGAATAGATTCACCCATAGATATCGTAGTATGTGATAAAAGAATGTGGAATATCCAAGATGCTGTTCTGGGTACGATCTCATGAAATCTACGTGCAAAAAAAATTGTAGGAGTTATTTATCCAAGAATAGCCTACAATTTAGCTGACAGAGACTTTAGTCGAGCCTTGATGTTGCATCAAAACTTCAAGGAAAAAAGATTAATGAAGGAAGGTAATAGACCATATTCTATTACTTATCAAATTTCATATGCTCTTTCTAATACGCACCATTCTAAATTATTTATTAGAAATGAGTTTATTGAAATTCCAGAAATCTTTGGAAAAGTTGCTCAAGCAATATACCCGAAAAGAATCAAGTTTCCTTTAATTCAGTAAACAGTCATTCAAATACAAGATAAACCGGTTCTATACAAAGATCTAAAAATAGAACTCCAAAGGTTATCTTTCCAAGGTGATCGAATGATAAGTCGAAGGTGAGAAAAATCTCTTATTCAGGAAATTCCACCAGAAGAAAAGGAGTTTTCAATAATAGGAAAACTTAGATCTTCAGAAGGATGGAAAGAAGTCAAAATAGTATTTAAAATTACAAGTCACAGGAACCAATTTTCTTGTAACTCGATTTACTATTTAGAGCAGCAGGTAACAGAAACTTACCAAGGATTAATAAATATTAGAGAATTGAAAGTTCAAATCTGTGGAATTCCAGGAAAAGAAGTGGATCAGCTCATTCTTGGCCTAGAGTTTCTGGGGACCATAAACCATGGAAACGCCTTGAAAAATGAATAGAGTTTATGGCAAAAGAAAAGACTTGGAGGATTCAATAAGAATTTTACGAGATAGAAAACCAAGAGAATTGGATAAGGAACAATCTCTTAATCAGATTCGAAAACTTTGTTTACAAACAGAGGAAGAAGCAATTGTTGAAATTAGTAAGTCATGAACATGATTTACTAGAACACATTGAAGAAGTGGAAATGAGTAACTATACTCTACCTTCTGAGGCCTTGGGAAAACTAAAGGTGAATAGTCTTAATCGGATTACTGAGTTACAACACAGTCTGTTAAAAATGGCGGGGCAATTTAGTAATCCCTTTAAAAAATGACAACAAGTCCTTTCTCCATATACATTCCAATAGGGATGTTGTATGAACAATATAAGGCTGAATACTTTGCAGCTTATATTGACTCGGGAGCAGAAATTTGTTCAGCAAAAAGAGGAGTCTTTCCTGAAGAATGTGAAGAAGAATTTCCAAAAATTGCTGGACGAGATTTCTCTCGAAGAATTTTAATTCTTTGCAAAGAAATAAAACAAGCAGAGATCCTTATAGGAGGAGCAGGTCAAACACCTTGGTACAAGGTAAAGACACCACCAATCTATTTTCATGATACAGGAGCTGATATCCTGTTAGAAAATAACTTCTTACAAATGTTTAAGAAGTACACACAAGACAATGAGTCGAGAAGACTTATGTTCACTACAATTTGTGATCATAAAATTATCGTTCAACGACTCAAGGTTGCTTTTTATCGACAAATACGGATAATATTTCGCAGCCAGTGTGGTGATAAAAGACAATTTTTTCACCCAAAAATGAAAGATCCAAGAAGGTTTGGAGAAACCATGTTGAAAATAACAACATAACAAGAACTCCAAACAGAGGATATGAAGCTTCTCAAAGTAACTCTAAATCACAGAGATATAGAGTTAAAAAATAAGGTATCCCTTGAAGATGTCAAAAAAAGGCTCAAAGAAAGTTACATCGAGCATCCTTTGGCATAATGGGATAGAAATCAACTCAAATTCATTCTTACTCTAAATGAAGGCAAAGAGTATGAATTCGTCAGATATAAGCCTATCCCAATCAACATAACAGATCAAAGGGATATAAGAATTATTATCAAGGAATATTTGGACCTTGGTCTAATCAAAGAAGGAGTTTCACCATATAGCAGCCCAGGTTTTCTGGTCAGAAATCATGGTGAAATAAAAGAGGAAAACCCAGGTTAGTTATTAACTACCAAGGTATTAATAAAATCCTGGAGTTTGATGGGTACTTCATACCCAGTAGAGAACATCTAATCAGCTGTGTACAAAATGCTAGAGTGTTCTCAAAATTTGATTGTAAGTCTGGATTTTACCAGATTCGAATGGAAGAAGGCAGTAAGAAATTCACAGCCTTCTCTACACCACAAAGATATTATATCTGGGAAGTTGTGCCTATGAGATTGGCTAATGTACCCCAAATATTTCAAAGAAAGATGGATAATCTTTTTAAAGATTATTTCAACTTCATGTTTGTTTATATTGATGATATTCTTATAGCATCAAAAAACATAGATGAACATATTAAACATTTAGAGATTTTCTCTAAAATTTGTACACAAAAAGGACTGGTTTTATCTGAAAAGAAAGCAGTCATAGCAACAAGGAAAATTGAATTCCTTGGAATTGAGATTGATGAAACTGGAATAATTCTACAACCCCATATTGAGGAAAATGTAAAGAATTTTTCAGATAAACTCAAAGATGTAAAACAACTCCAAAGTTTTCTAAGAGTAGTTAATTTTACAGGGATGTTCATAAACAATCTGGCAGTGTATAGAAAGGTGTTTAGTCCTTTGTTAAAAAAAGATGCAAGGTTTATATGGACCGATGAACATACTAAAGGAGTGAACCAATTAAAGGAGATATGTAAGAATCTACCAAAAATGTCTATACCCGTGGATGAAGATGATCTGGTGTTATTTACAGATTCCAGTGACGAATGGTGGGCAGCAGTTCTTACTAAGATAACTCCGGATGGAGAAATACCATGCAGATACTGTAGCGGTCTTTTTTCAGAATCTGAGGCTATCGGATGACATATCAACGAAAAGAAATTTTATGCAGTTAAAAGGGATTTCAAAAAATGGCCATTATTTTTACTTGCTAAAAAATTCACTTTAAAGGTTGATAACACTCAGGTAAAAGCTTTCCTAAGGAATAAGATTGAATCTAAACCTGAGAAGGCTAGGTTATTAAGATGAGAAGCTTTATGTCAAAATTATATTTTTGATATTGTTATTATTAAATCTCATGAAAATATTCTTGCAGATTTCTTAACAAGAGATGGAAGGCAGTGACGTAGATTTCATCAAGAAAATGCAGAGGCATCTCAGGGAACACCTTGGGTTGCTTCAAACCGAGTTCAACCAGCTTGTCATAAGTGCCGATATGGCGGGCAGGTTACAACAAGCTAATCGGATCAAAGTGTCCAATCGAATCACAGGATGTATGCAAGCTCAAACTCAACTATGGGCTGCTATTCAAGGGCCAATTATGCGTGCCATAGAAAAACCACTGGTTTCTCAAAAACAAGAAATGTTAAAACCATTGGTTTTACAAGAACAAGAAATACAGCCACCAGTTGTAAAACAATATGTTGAGGATTCTAATACTCAAGAAACAAGCGCTAATCTATCATCAGCTTTTGATGATCTAGATAAAGTAACAATTGATGAGGATAACTCATCAAGTCAACCCTCCGCATCTGGGGTAAAAGAGGAAGAGATCAATATTAGGCCCCATACTGACAAGGGCAAATCTAAGATTGATACTAACCCAGCTATAATTTCTCCATTTCAGGTTTATCAACAAAGATGGGAGAAATTAAGTAAAAGAAGTGAAATCAACCCGATCACTTGCAGGGTTGATGTTGCAGGAATATATCCAAGGGTTTGGCTAAAAAACAATGTCAATCCTAAGAATGTAAAGCTATGGTATGAATTTGGGGCTCTAGACTCAGTTTATACAATTTCACCAGGCTTCCAAGAAATATCACAACTACCACAATGGATTCAGGAAGCAGTCCAAGAAACACGGGCAAATAATGATCATCATTTGTCCAGAGGAGATGTGCTCGAGTATTACTTCTTTAGTACAGCTCCAGAACCAACAGGGAAAGGATCACACGAGCCCTTTCATTTCATTAAGCTAAGGAGACCTGACATGAATAATCAAAGATTTATCAAGGATCCTATATCTGAAGAAATACCATTGGAATCCACATTTGGAGAAAATGAAATTTCAACCAGAAGGGCATGGGGTATTTGGGTTAGTCTCACCGAGATGGATAAGGTCAAGTTTCTGTTCAAATTTTATCAAAATTCTGTGAACGGATCATTCCTGTTAAACACAATGACAGGAAAAACTACGGCTTTTGCGGAAGAACTCTTCGAAAAGAAGAGAAACTTTTTGTGGAACAACAAGCTGCCGGGGAGTAAAAAAACTCGTCGAAAATTTTGTAACATGACTCATATCGGAAGATGGTCAGAGAATATCTGCCCAAAATGTCCAAACCAGAAGCAGCCAGAATTCGGAAAAACCTTCAAACTCCGAACGAATCGAAAAGATTTTTCCGAGACAAGCAAAGGTGGACAGAGACCACCAAAACCGCTTTTTCCCAGGGGCCCACTGCAAAAGCAAAATATGCCCCGAAAACAATAAAGAAGGCATGTGAGGAGAATAAATCCAAAAGAAAAAGTCAAGCATGTGACTCCTTCACTAGTAAAATATGTCATCGGGCATGTGACTCCCACTAACAAAAGATGCCATCAATAATGACACAAAGAATTCAAGACAGCTGTAAGATTCCCTGAAGTTTCTCGGTGAAACGAGTGGAACTTCGGCTATAAATACAGGATTTTAAGAAAGTTGAAGACATCGATCATTTTCGTCAGTTTTCTTACAAATAAAACATTGTAATATTTCTCTTTCTATTGTATTAAGTTTTTACTTTTATGTATTTCAAGAACAGGGCTACTATGAGTAGCTAAACAAGTTATCTCCTCCTCTTCAAAGGAGGTTGATTTATGTAATAATATGTTGTCTGAATAAATTTCCGAAGCTTTTCTCTATCATGTTATTTTATTAAAAAAAAAAATTAAGCTTTTACTATACTCCCTAAGGTAGGAAACGAAATAGAGTTGTGTTAGCTGCTGCTGAAGGAGTCTGTGTCAGGAACCATCGGTTGCGATCGCGTGGTTTGGTTGTGAGGAACAACCTGTAAACCCGATGGACATAACCCGGCAACAGTGTGGTCAAAGAGGTATTCTGCTTTAATTTACTGACGGAAGCATGATGAGATTAAACATTTAAATTTTAAATAGGGAAATAAAGGGTAGAATGAGCATTATTTAGTTTTAAGGACAAATTTAAGAAACTATTTAATGAATCAGGGATATATTTGGAACATGAAAGGTGAAAGGGATATAATACGGAAAATGGAAAAGATACAGGGATATATTTAGGAATTATCCCTACCACCAACCATAGGCGGAGAAAAACTCAAAAATACCATAATTGTAATTAATTCATTTTATTTTAAAAAAAATTCCAACTTATCGATATTTTTGTGTTATTTTAACGTTGATTCTAAACGGTAGTTATATATATATATATAGGAAAAAGTACATTTTTGATCCTCTAATTTGTACATTTTTTATTTTTGGTCCTGTTAAAAGTAAATTTGTAATTTTAGTCATGTAACTTGCATTATTTTTTCATTTTTGGTCCTATTAACATTGAATTCGCATTTTTAGTCCTGTAACTTTCATGAATTTTTATTTTAAGTCTTGTTAACACCGAATTTACAATTTTAGTCCTGTAACTTGCATTCTTTTTCATTTTTAGTCAAGTTTACATATAATTTTCATTTTTTTATCTTGTAACTTCCATATATTTTTATTTTTAGTTATATTATAGATGAATTTATATTTTTAATTCAATAAATTTCATATTTTTTTATATTTTTATTCATAATATATAATGATTTACATATTTTAAAACTTTTAAAATTTAAATGAATAAAAAAAAATTGAACTAAAAATTATTCGAAAATTTTTTACACTAAATATCATCTTATAAAATACAAAATATAAATAAAAATATTAATTTAATATGAATCATTTTTCGGTTTAGTTTTTCTGTATATAATATGAAATCGAACCATATAATTTTATTTTATTTTTAATCATATTAAAGGGAAATTCAATGGTCTTGTTAACACTTAATTTTTATTTTTAGTCATATTAAAAGAGAATTTTTATTTTTATACCATGTAATTTGTAATTTTGGTCGGATATAAAATTTGAATTAAAAAATTTTGATTTCATATTATATATCAAAAATAAACCCAAAAAAACATGATTCACATTATATTAATACGTTTATTTATATTATGTATTTTATAAGATGATATTTAGTGTTAAATTGTTTTGAATAATTTTAGTTGAATTTTTTTTTATTTAATTTATTTAAATTTTAAAAGCTTTAAAATATGTAAATCATAATATATTATAAATAAAAATATAAAAAAGTAAGAAATTTATGGAATTAAAAATATAAATTCATCGATAATATGAATAAGAAAAAATATATAGAAGTTACAAGACAAAAAAGTGAAAATTCAATGCAAAAATGACCAAAAATGAAAAAAAATGCAAGTTACAGGACTAAAATTATAAATTCAATGTTAATAGGACTTAAAGTGAAAAATTAATGAAAGTTACAGGACTAAAAATGCGAATTAATGTTAATAGGACCAAAAATGAAAATAAAAATGCAACTTACATAACTAAAATTACAAAATTATTTTTAACAGGACCAAAAATGAAAAATATGCAAATTATAGGACCAAAATTATAATTCTCCCTATATATATATATAAAATTTTGATATAATAGATACATACATACAGTCATACCATGAAATTTTGCTATATATTACTGTTAAATTTTGTAATATGTGTTTTTAACAACACTGATAAATATTTTTTATTCTAGACAAATAGGTTAAGCATATATTTAAGACAAATCCAAGCATGGAAAATTAATTATATTGTTAATTTTATATATATCTCCTCTAAATTATTTAGTATTCATTTTAATACTAAAATTTTGATTGTCTACAACTAACTTCATATATATTTGAGTTTCCTAAATTAGTTAAATTAAGATTACGTTAATTAATACTCCCTCCGTCCCAATTATAATGTCCATGTTTCCTTTTTTATTTGTCCCAAATATATAGTCATATACCATAATTAGTAATATTTTTTTACACTCATTTCCTAACATACCCCTATTAACTACACCTTGAAAATTGTGCAATCATTTTTTAATACATTAAATAGGGATAAAATAGGAAGTTTATATAAAATTTGATTTCCCAATAAATTTTTCTTAATCTGTGTGAAAATCCAAAGAAGACATTATATATGGGACGGAGGGAGTATGTAACAGACAAGTTATTTTTGGAAACATTAATTATTATTTAATGAAGACAAGTTAAAAATAGTATGTCTCTTGTGAGACGGTCTCACACATCTTTATCAATGAGACACATGAACCTTACTTGTATTTTAAATAAGAGGTGATATTTTTGGCATAAAAAGTAATTTTTCATGGGTGACCCAAATAAAAAATCAATCTCACAAAATTGATCTGTGAGACCGCCTCACAACAGATTTTGTAAGTTAAAAATAAGTTAAATATTTTTTTGAAAATAAATAAATTATAAAAGTACACAAACATTATTTATTATTTAACGAAGACAAAGACATCTATGTAAATTAACAATTCAAAATCTATATTCATGATTATATATCTTGTGAGACGGTTTTATAGTATGTGAGATGGCTCGACCCATTCAATATTTGAAGTGTTACGAAATACTTTTTTATGGGTGTAATCGGATCAAAGGTTTGTATTACGAAACGGTATCATTGGAGTTTTTGTATATATTTATATTTATATAGTTGTAAAATATAGATAGATATATAATTTCAAAAAATATAGAAATAGACATAAATATAGGATATTTATATATGTAGAAAAAATTTATATATTATAATGTCAAATAAATAAATTAATATGCTTGGCGATTACATTTTAAATTTTTTCTTGTTTTGATTCTTATTATACAATTATTTCGTATGTAATTGTACCGGATTTGTCTTCTTAATATTATCTCTTTGCTTTAAAAAAAAAAAAAAAAAAGAGAGAGAAGACGAAGTTGAAAATTGTACGGATTAGCACAAATTCTCAATCACCAATAAAAACTTTTTATCAAATGCCGTTGAAATTTGGAACTATATTTAACCACAATCCGTGGAGGAAGCAAATAGTTAAATATTTGTTGGTAGAATTATTTTCATAAGGCCGTTTATCTCATCGGATTGAAATTAGATTTTTGATAATATCAATCATGGCATATATCTTCGCACAATAAGTTAATAATAGCACTTTAAAAAAGTGAAATGTCAATATATTTTAATAATAATAATAAAAAATAAACTTCTTATACGTGTAATAAATTTGTACTTTACATAATCTATGAAAAATTATTAAATAAGTCCAATTTAAATAAAACACAACTTAATTCGATTTACTTTGATACGAATCACAAAATTATCACTGGTGATATAATTGAAATCATTCAAATTTCAAGCTTGATCAAATCAAAATAAGAAGAATAAAAAATATAAATTAGTAATTTTAACATGTAATAATAATTATTATTACACACTTTTCATAGATTATGTAAAAGTACAAATTAATTACACGTATAAGAAGTTACTTTTATCAACTTAAATAAGTCCAAATTAAATAAAAGACAACTTAATTCGATTTACTTTGACACAAATAACAAAAAGATCATTGGTGATATAGTTGAAATCATTCAAATTTCAAGCTTGATCAAATCAAAATAAGAAGAACAAAAAATATAAATTAGTAATTTTAACATGTAATAATTACTACATACTTTCGTTATAAATATATCCCATGCACCCTCATTCTTTCCCATCTTCGTTAATTACTTGCGTCATAAATCCCACCATCATTCATTCGTTCAATATTCATTCTCCGTTTCAAAAGCATCACAAGAATGGCGGCAAAAGGCATTATGATTTTCTTCTTGTTGTTTATTCTTCTGTCACTCTCTCAAGCAGAGAGCCATGGATCAGATCAATGTGAAGCGAGGGATAATTTCCTCAATTTTTGTGCGACTAGCCTTGGATCAAGCTTAATTCAAGTTCGAGCACGTCCTTATTGTTGCGAGCAAGCTAGAAATATTCAAGGCGATTGTCTCTCGGGATTGGGCAAAAGTGAACAACAATTCATCAAGGCTGCCACCAAAATCTGCGATGATTCGTGGATTGATGTTCCTCCACCACCACCAGTGTCTCCACCAACACAACCACCGGCTCAACCCCCTTCCCGGCCCCCGAAGCCGCATCAAATCTGTCAATCAGTGACTCAACTGTTGGACACTTGTGGAGTGTCTGAACTTCACGTCGATGGACGTGCGTACTGTTGCTTGCAAGTTAGAAAGATCACGAAACATTGTTTTGTTAACAGCTTGGATCCCACAGAACGTAAACTGCTGCAAGTCGCAAAGAATATTTGCAACAATGATCGTCATGTTCTGCCGCCTCCACAACCGTCAGTCCTACCGTCATCGCCATCGCCATCTCCATCTCCATCTCCATATGTTCCAACCCCAAGTCCAGTCCCAGCACCATCCCCAGACGTTCCAACCCCATCACCTGATGTTCCGACACCAAGTCCGACCCCAACACCATCCCCAACCCCATCGCCTGATGTTCCAACCCCAAGTCCAACTCCAGCACCATCCCCAGATGTTCCAACCCCATCACCCGATGTTCCGACCCCAACCCCATCCCCAGATGTTCCGACCCCAACCCCATCACCATCCCCGAACATTCCAACCCCAAGTCCAACCCCATCACCCGATGTTCCGACCCCAACCCCAGCCCCATCCCCATCCCCAGATGTTCCGACCCCAAGTCCGACCCCAGCACCGTCCCCAGACGTTCCAGCCCCATCACCTGATGTTCCGACCCCAAGTCCGAAACCAACCCCAACCCCATCCCTATCCCCATCCCCATATGTTCCGACCCCAAGTCCGACCCCAGCACCGTCCCCAGACGTTCCTGCCCCATCACCCGATGTTCCGACCCCAAGTCCGAAACCAACCCCAACCCCATCCCCATCCCCATATGTTCCGACCCCAAGTCCGACCCCAGCACCGTCCCCAGACGTTCCAGCCCCATCACCTGATGTTCCGACCCCAAGTCCGAAACCAATCCCAACCCCAACCCCATCCCCATCCCCATATGTTCCGACCCCAGCACCGTCCCCAGACGTTCCAACCCCATCACCCGATGTTCCGATCCCAAGTCCGACCCCAACCCCATCCCCATCTCCATATGTTCCGATCCCAAGTCCGACCCCAGCACCGTCCCCAGACGTTCCAGCCCCATCACCCGATGTTCCGATCCCAAGTCCGACCCCAACCCCATCCCCATCCCCATATGTTCCGATCCCAAGTCCGACCCCAGCACCGTCCCCAGACGTTCCAGCCCCATCACCTGATGTTCCGATCCCAAGTCCGAACCCAACCCCAACCCCATCCCCATATGTTCCAACCCCAGCACCGTCCCCAGACGTTCCAGCCCCATCACCTGATGTTCCGACCCCAGCACCATCTCCAGACGTTCCAACCCCATCACCAAAACCTTCATCTCCATCTCCATCTCCATCACCATCACCATCTCCAGATATTCCAACACCATCACCATCACCATCACCGTTCCATCGCTCTCGTCCCTCGACATGTTTGATAGACACAGTGTTGTATGATTCATGCAATCCAAAAAAACCATCCGTTTCTGATGCAAGCAATTCTTCAGAAGCAGAAAAAGAGTTCGTTCCACAAAACACCAGCACCGGGTTCATGACTGATGCAGCAGGCTGTTGTGTCGGGTTCGCCGTCTTGACAAACGACTGCATGCCTAACATTAAAGATCTATCCTTCGCAAAGCTAAATTCGTACAACTACCTGGAGCTAGCATGTCGTTCCCCTTATTAAGGGAAGGGACGTCGTGCATTTTTTGAACTTCTACAATTTTTTCTAGTTTTATAGTTAGATTAGATTTATGGTTGAGTTACGTTAATTTTTGTCGTGATTTGATAGTAGTTCGGTTTTTTTTGGTTGGTTAATTTTATTATACTGTTAGTTGAGAATTTTAATACAGATTTGTTGGTTTTTATGTGTTTCCGCGCATCTTGATTGAATTTTTATTTGATTAGCAAAGTTTTTTTTTACAACATGGTTAATTATAATGGTTCGATTTTTATTTGATTAGCAAAGTTTATATATATACGCGATGAATAGTTGAGATTATAATAAGATTTGATGTATAATATTTGTTCTACTCGTAATAATTCTTCTTCCTTTTCATGTTCCAGTGTTATTTTGTTCAAACTGGAATGCATTTATAATAAACCTGTATGTCCATCCAAATTACAAATTTCGTGGAAGTTGAAATGACACTTTTTTCATGCCAGCAAATTAAAATCTTGTCAAATTGGAAGTGTGATTCTTTTAATTAAATTAAATTTCATGAATCTGAAAAATCAAACACCCTAAATTTACGAATTCACGATCTCATGCAAAACGAACTTTAAGATAGTTTAAAATGAGTTAAATCAACAAAAATATTTGGTTTTGTTGACTAATTGGAGATAAGATGATAACTTATCATTTGGTCCTTTTTCAATCATTGCAGGATATATAGTTATATACTACTTTTTGGTGTTTTTCCCTGATCCCAAAATTGTTCTTTCACATTTTGGCTTAATTAATTTATATAATTTGTTCTTGAAATTGAACGAAAAAAATCATATTCAAGCTCCGTATTAAAATCCTCTCACTCGCACAGTCGCACCTCGGTATTTTCATTTCATAGTAACAAATTGAAAATGTCAGCTACTTTGCAATCTCCGCTGTCCTCTGCTCTCCTTTCTTCTTCCTCTCTCAAGGTAAATCTCGCTTTTGTGCCTGATTCCTGAATTCCAGGCTTTGGATTGTTAAAGGTATGTATTCTGTTGGTGAACGTCTCATTTTTTGTTGTTTACTGTTTTTGTTGATCGGAACAGGGGAGGAAACTCCGATTAGCAGCTCAACCGGCGAAACCAAATCTCAATTTGAAGCCCCTGAGTGTTTTTCCTTTGATTCGAGCTTCTATTAACTTATCTTCGTCTCTTGACACTGGTTAGATTCCAGTATCTGATCTACATTTCGTCTGATTTTATGCATTTTTTTTGTAGCAAATTGAATCGTTGAGCTGTTTTTTTTTGTAATGCTTATAGGGTTGAGCACGGAGTTGGATGCAGTGACCAGTTTCAGTGAGATCGTTCCTGATACAGTCGTATTCGATGATTTCGAGAGGCTAGATTTCTGATTATTTCTTAAAAATATAATTTTCTTTATGGGTGCAAGTTTCTTTGGGATTGTGTCATTCCAAGGGATATGATCCTGAGTTTGTTCATCTGAACGAGGTGATGATTTGAAAACGATACTGCCATAGGTTTCCTCCGACTGCTGCCACTGTCAGTTCCTCGCTACTTTTGGGTATTTGCAGCCTTCCCGACACGAAGTTCAGGGTAATTATGTCGTTTATATTTGTTTTTATTTTTCTATGAATCAAACAAACTTGAAGGCTGAAGCATATTTTCTAAGAGTCGTGTATGGGCGACTGTGTCTATGTTGTATTCGATTAGATTAAAATTGTAGACAATTGTAGTAGTATATGTTGGTAAGATATTAGTTTTTTTGAAGGGTGATATAAAAAGGGTTTTGATACTGAGCAAGTATATTCCACTTGCACACAAACATTTCTATAATTTTTTTTCCTTTGTTGTTGTCATAATGTCCAGAGTGCAGTTGACTCTGCATTGGCAGATCCACATTGTTATGCCTCAGGAAAGTCCGATGATCGCATGTCTTGCTTCTTTAACAAGGTAGTTTTCTATAAATTGGAATCTCATGAAAGTGATATGCTCTTGTTATCTTTAATGAAGATTTGATTGGACGATCATAAAGATTGATATATGAATTATTAGGCTTTAGTAAATGTTGGGGGCGATCTTGCAAAGCTTGTACCTGGTCGTGTGTCTACTGAAGTAGACGCTCGTCTTGCCTATGATACGAATGGAATAGTTAGAAAGGTGATTGTACTCTTGAAAATTTCAACAGATTTTGTTAATACCTCCTATTTTTCTTATTTTGTATATGTAGTTAAATCATCATAATTTTTTTATTTTATGAATTCTACTGAGGCTCTAATAATTTATATTATATGCTGTTATCATCAGTGCATTTGTTTTTGATCCATGTCATGAGACATCATGGTGTCACTGCCTTATTCATCTATATTTGATTGTCAAGTTTCGGAGAGGGGTGAAACTTTTGTCACTAAATTTACTTTCTACTGACGTAGGATTGACCGGCTGGCACCTTTGATGTAGCTGCCAAATACTTTTGAATGCATTGCCATGCTTTGTGTATTGATGTCCCAGCGCCTTTCATCAGTTATTTTGTTTTTAAATCAATTTTCAGGTACACGACCTTCTGAAACTGTATCAAGAAATTGAAGTACCTCCAGAACGTTTGTTGTTCAAAATTCCTTCAACTTGGCAGGTTAGTGTCATAGGACATAGGTCAACATTATTTGTCTTTTGACGAAGAATGCAGGAGTTCTCAATGAACATTTCCTTCTTGCAAGTCATGCTGCTTCACCTTTGTATCTATTCCGTTTGTTCTTTGCTAGGGGATTGAAGCATCAAGGTTACTGGAGGCAGAGGGCATACAGACTCATATGACTTTTGTCTACAGGTATGACATGACTTCTAACCTTATTTTATTCAAAGAATTTATTGTCTTGGTGAAAGATTTTGGATATTGCATGACATGGAAAAAATGACTACAGTAGTCTTTTGATGTTATGTATTTTCTGGATTGTCCGCAATGCTTGATGCTTTTTTTTTTGCCATCTGGTTATTCTTTTGCTCTTTCTCCTATTAACTTGTTTATCCTTGAATTTATTGTTCTGGTTCTTATGAGGGTTGGGGATGGGTTAGGAGAAAACATTTACTTTTGTTGGTAATTCCTTGGACAGAGATAATGCACCCTCTTTTCAATTGCTAAGAACAGCCTCAAAGTTTGTAACTTGAGTTGGAAAGGAGCTTCAATTACTTTGTCGTCCTTTCTCTCTTGATTAGCTCTTAGCTGTGAGTTGGTGGTGATCTTTATTTCCTTGTTTTATGAAATGCTTGGTGGTTTTTCTACGTAAAACAATACTGTTTACTTGTGCACCAACCACGATAAGTACACTGCGAATGGTAGTATTCATTTATAAAGTAAGCGAACATTAAAATTTTTATGAGAGGTCCACAAACTTATTTCTGGGAATATCAGCATCATTTCCCTAGTCCTGAGGTTCTGATTTGTGGTATTGGTAATATCCAAGACTGCTGTTTCAGCTCGTCTTGCTTTTTGTAATTATAAATTATCTATTCACCAAACTGAAAATAATTCTGCGCTTACTCGACACGTTCATCCAGGAGTTTTTAAGAATATTCATTTCTTATGTTATACTTTTGTAAAGTCTGCAGTATCTGTGATTATCAGTTGCTTATATGACTTCCTAATTTTTCCAAGTCTTGTTCTACATTTAGATTGTTATAAGGTAATAATATGCCCCAACTCTGCTTAAATTTATATCTTAAAAACCATGTCAGTACTCCCAGTTCGGTCTATACTATTGAAAAATGGTCCTGGAAGTATTTTCCTCTTTGAAGTGCTGTAAATCTGGTGACTAAACATTTTTACTGCTATCTTTGTTCTGAACCTGCAGCTTTTGTCAAGCTGCAGCTGCAGCTCAAGCTGGAGCTTCTGTTATTCAAATTTTTGTTGGTCGACTTAGGGTAATATCATTCTCTGTAATGTGCTCATTGACATCTTTTACCTTAATAATAAAGATGTGGTCATAACATTGTGTTAGGACTGGGCGCGGAACCATGCTGGTGACCCGGAAGTAGGAGATGCACTTAGAAGAGGAGAAGATCCTGGGTTGGCTTTGGTCAGTTGAATGAGCTGCTACTTTGCGTATAATTTTTACGTACTAATGGTCCCTACTCTATATGCTATCAAGTTTGCCGCATTTCACTGTGTTGATTGCCGCAATGCCGATGGCATTCATTGAACCAATGACTAGAACCTTAAGGATGCTTCACATTTGAGAAACGGAGAGAGCACATTCTACCTTTTTTTTCTCAGCATACAGTTCAAAAATTAAAGCCTTGAACGTTAAACAAACCATGAAATAAAAATG
Source organism: Henckelia pumila (assembly GCF_033568475.1). Lineage (NCBI taxonomy): Eukaryota > Viridiplantae > Streptophyta > Magnoliopsida > Lamiales > Gesneriaceae > Henckelia > Henckelia pumila. Next base: position 1,253,847 of record NW_027331883.1, read on the forward strand.
CATAATGTGTCAATCATTGTCATGCTTATTCATGTTTAAGTTTACCTATCTGCTTAATTTTTCACCTTACTTTTCTCAACTTGCTGAAAGGTAAATCATGTTCGTATTTTCTTTCTTTTTCCTTATAAAGAGAAAGTGGACATGAACTGTTGCTAATGCTTTGTGTGGTTTATATCCTTCGCCATCTAGGTGACAAAGGCCTACAATTACATTCATAAATATGGACATAAATCAAAATTGATGGCAGCAGCTATTCGTAACAAGCAGGATGTCTTTAACCTTTTAGGGTAATTATTCTTTTGACCATGTTTCATTCTTTTTCGAGGTCTGGATACATAAGTTATATATTCATGTATATTTGCATGCAGGGTTGATTACATTATTTCTGGTTTCCGGAGTTATATATTCATTTGTATTTGCTTGCAGGGTTGACTACATTATTTCCCCTTTAAAGATATTGCAGTCTCTAAAGGATTCTGTGACACCTCCTGATGAGAAATATTCTCTCATAAGGCGGCTATCTCCACAATCAGCTGCCTCGTATAATTTCAGTGATGAAGAGGTTTGGTTTATATTCTGATCTTTTAATTTCCATGAGAAATTGCCTCAATTGAGTAGTGTTTATTTTCTCGCCTCCCTCTCTTATTCTTCTTAACTAGGGTGCAAATGAATCGAATTTGGCCAAATATTAACTATTTTCTACTCTTTGAGTTTGAGCTCAACTTCTTTAAGCCATCTCGAAGCTCCATAAGTAAATGAATTTGGGCTTGGGTTCTGCTCGACTCAATGTCCGGAACTGAATTTGATTATCGAGAATTCGAGTTCTATTAAAGAAATGCTTGAAATTTGGCTGTGAGTCCGTTAGCTCAAATTCTGAAAATAAATATATTAAAACTTATGGACTGCTCTTGATCTACCAAACAAAATACTTCGAGGTTGAATTCAGCTCAAAATTAATATTTAAACTTGTTCAAGTTTATAATTTTGAGTACGCATTGCCCTTGACCTTATCAAACAGTTTTACTCCTGATCAAATAACTTGACTCTATTTCATTCTGTCATGCTTGAATAATTTTCAGCTTGTTAAGTGGGACCAATATCGCTTCTCCTCAGCTATGGGTCCTGCGGCGGTGGGGCTTCTAGCTACTGGAATGGATGGGTATGCTGATCAATCGAAACGAGTGGAGGAATTATTTGGAAAGATATGGCCACCTCCAAATGTGTAAGGTATGTCGCGGAGTTACTCATGATAAATGTGCCGACGCTTACGCCAGATCCTCCAACAGCCCATATATAAAATAAGAGTCAGTTTGCTGATGTTGTAATCCTTTCTGATCTCTCAGCAGTTAAATTTTGTTGGTGTTCTTGGGACTTGATTGTACTTAGCTTGGTTCAAGTTATCTGAGCTAATATGTATTGCAATTTCTTTGTTAGTTATATTCATTTTTTCGTATATTCGTGATTTTTAAGCACAAATTATGTATGATGATAAAATGGCTGCTGGCCGTATATGTACTGTAGTAAAATGTAGGATGATTTGGAATAATAGATCCGTAGTGAATTGTATTGCAATATGTGTAAAGGTGAAATAAGATCTATTTTTTAAAAATATATTTTATATATACAAGCCTATTTTTGGCACTGAAAATGACCCTACGTGATTTCACCGGGATTGGTTATTTAATTACTAACATCAGGTAGTATGGTAAGATTTTATATACTACCTGATGTTAGTATTCAAAACTCGTTTTATAATAATATTTAGTATATAAAATCTTACCATACTACTTATGTTAGTAATTAAATAACCAATCCCGGTGAAATCACGTAGGGTCATTGTCAGTGCCAAAAATAGGCTTGTATATATAAAATATATTTTTAAAAAGATAGATCTTATTTCACCTTTACACATATTGCAATACAATTCACTACGGATCTATTATTCCAAATTAGATTTTATATTCAAAACTCGTTTATTATTTGACAAGTTTCTCTGGTAATAGTTTGATTTTATATTTCATATTTGTCGTCACAAATCTATTTTGGTGGATTAACTTTTTGAATTTTGATGGAAAATTAGATTTTGGAAAAAATGACTAAGTTCCATAATTAGCATAATCACTCTCTCTGCTTCGTTGGTTCATTCGAACTATATATATCCAGTATTTTGTTTGAATTTTAAAATAATCACCGCTGATAAATCTTTAGTCCAATTCTCGAGATTTGTATAGAACTTTGTCAATCAACGAAAATTTATAGCTGATACAAGTGTTTAATTTTCTTTTGTTATGATAGTTCAAGCTAAGAAAAACTCGTATTCGGAATCAACACATTTTAGTGTTTTAACTGTTTTGAAATTTCTAAGATGAGAAATTAGAAATGGGTTAGCACTGAATTTATGAACCCAAATTGTACTAAATTGAATTTCAAGATTGGTAATGGCAAGTTTAACAAATAATATCGGAAGCTCTTAACAACACAGCCTTGCTACTAAGCATGATTAGTTGATAGACTAGTTTCTATTTTCAAGGAAAAACATATATGGTACTTCGAACTGAATTGCGCAGAATGGCCTTCTTATTTCTAGTAATATATATACATCAAGATTCTTCAAAACCTTTACCCCATCTTCAACTTTTTGTATTGTCGAATCGGTAAATTTCATCAAATATTTAATACTTATTTTCTCCGGGGCGAGATATTATTTGAGCTCTCCTAGTTTGATCTTAACCTCCATATATTCAAATTCTTCCGCTAGTTGGATTGACACGAGATAAATTCGATGTTACCCTCGTGACATTGTTCTAAGAGTGCATCGAATCATAAAATTTCCCCATAATTAAAGAAGTGGGAGAACCTCATGACAAGGACCAAACTTTCCCTTTATAATGTTCGTGTATATCATTCCCTCGCTCCTCTCTCTCACACGCTTTCTTTGAGGAGGTCACACCAATACAAAACAAAAGCGACCATTACAAAATGCCATTCTTCCAAGATTCCCAAACATTTCAGGCGTTTAAGCAAAGCAATAAAAAGAAAAAAAAAGCAAACAAGGAAAAGAAAAATAGTACTAAAGCAATAAAGTTGCTGATCAAGCAGCTAGCCAATTAAGAGCCAGCCTCATTTATTTTCTTGTCTTGCTCAAACTTGAGGGATTAATATATTAGTAACAAACATTAAGTTTCAAGAGAGATATATCAGCTAGCCCTTTTCATGTTCTTCAGTTTTTGGTTCTTTAATTCTCATTAGAAAATGGCAACTTTGACAAGTGCTTCAATCATCCCATCAAAGCTAAAAACCTCTTCTTTCACTCTGGAAAATCCCTCTTCCCTTCGGTACCACAGAACAAGGAGGGCCAAAATGAATCAGTATTCCATTGTCCCAGTAAATTTCTCTTCAGTCATTTTGGGGTTTATTGATCATTATTGAATCAAGGGATTTTCTTTGTTTCTGTTTTCTTGCTCAAATATGTATTTATTTTTCTCAATTTTCAGGTTGCTAGATTAATTGGGCCAGCTACATTTGAAGCATCTAAGCTGAAAGTATTGTTTCTAGGGGTTGATGAAGAAGAGAAGCACCCATTGGAACTTCCAAGAATTTACACACTTACACATAGTGATATCACTTCTAAACTCACTCTTACCATTTCTCATGCCATCAACAATTCCCAGGTATGCATTACCTATGTGCCGATTGTCATTACGTATGCATTAATTTGGTAAACAGAATCAAAGATTTTGATCAAAATGTTTGCATGCAGTTACAAGGGTGGTACAATAAATTTCAAAGAGATGAAGTGGTGGCCGAATGGAAAAAAAATGAAGGGGACATTTCCCTTCATGTCCATTGTCACATTAGTGGTGGCCACTTTTTGCTGGATCTTTGTGCTGGCCTCAGATACTTCATTTTCTCCAAAGAACTTCCCATGGTAACTAAACCAACATAGTACTTTTGTTAGATTTCACAATACAAGAATAAAGATCGTAATGTACCGAAAACTAATTAAATCACAGCAAAGAAATTCAACGACACTTAAGTGCACTAAAGTTGCTCTTGGCTAATTTTGTTCACAAATTAAAGGAAAAACTGCAATTTTGGTCTTGTATCTTTGTCACTTTGCGATTTTGGTCTTCTATGTTTTTATATTTCAGTTTTAGTCCTGCATGTTCTGATTTTTTGCAATTTCGGTCATTTTTCTTCGAAAATGCTAACGTGACACTGTACACGTCAGCTTCACAACAGCACTGCATTGGTGCCACATCAGCGGCACATCGGAAAAAGGACTAAAATTGTCAAAAAAATAAAGATACCGGACTAAAATTGAAATCTGAAAATGTAGAGGACTGAAATCGCAAAGTGACAAACATATCGGACCAAAAAAGCAATTTTTCCCAAATTAAAAACTGAGTAGGTGTTGAAGGCTTTAGTGCATGGAGACAAGAGGTTGTTCAAGAAATACCCAGAGCTTGAAGATGCTTTGGTTTGGGTTTACTTCCACTCAAACAAGCCAAAATTCAACAAGGTGGAGTGCTGGGGCTCACTCAAGGATATCTTCAACTATAGCTCATGAATCACTGATCAGTTTGTTAGTATTTGGGATGGTTCGTCGGACGTCGAGTAAGCAACTTAGCTTCAGATAACATAATGCATCAAGTTAACATTGTGAACTATATATATGCAAATGTATCTGCTGCAATTTTTGCTGATCACTTGCTAAACTTATATAGCAAGGAAGTAGCGGCGGCGCGGCTATCGAAAATTGCTTCTGCCGGCCATTCACTCCCTTCAGCTCGACTGATTCCATGGAAGCAAAATTCGTATAGCTCCTGTTTATAGGTTGGCAGCAGTGTGTCACGGTGTCATGACATGGATGATCGCCTCAAATATTGAAATATTAATTTTCACAACTATACAACGAAATTCATAGTTTTTTTTAATTTCACTCTATATAATATTATACCTGCTTTCTTGATTGGCTTCAATCTTCATGCTTATATTTTCACTTTCTCCTGCACGATACAAAGCGCAAAACTGAATAGTACGAAATAATTACTAATTTAAAAATTACAAATACAGATATAATATTTAACATTTAGTGACAAATTATTATTATTATTTTAAAAGGGTTGACTTCGAAGGGGACCCAGGAGGAGGATCGAACCTGCAACGCTGGGGAATTTCTTCCCACATCACCTCAGGCCTTACCAACTCGCCTATGCCCTGTAGGTGACAAATTATTATTATTATTGTTGTTATTGTTTGATGTTTGCCTGACTTGCCCATTTGATCCGGGTTCGGGGTAGCCAAATTTATTTTTTATTGTATATATATTTTTCATGAAAAAATAGCTTAATAAAGACATCATTTAAACCAGAAGTCAAATTTAAATCATTTCTATAATTTCTAATTGGGAAAACCATTTTTTGGTCCATTGAATTTTCCATTTTTTGGTTTTGATTCATTAATTTTTCAAATTTTGGTTTTGGTGAACTAATTTTTAATTTTTCGATTATTTTGGTTCAATTGCTGACGTAACAGCTTAACATATCATCATTTTACGATGCCACGTAATTATTTTTCGACGTCACATCATCAATAATTGAACCACCTTTTAATTTGGGACGGTCCCTTATTTAAACACCGTCGCATTATTCTTGTAATGTGTTTATTGTTTTCCCCAGATTTTCGTTGAAACATTGTTCTAGACAAATTTAACGACGATTCGACAGATTTGTAAGTTTTTGAAGTTAAATAAATTACGTTATTTATTTCTTTTCTCATATATGTTGCCATATGTTGGTCTCTTTATTGTGTATATACATACATATATGTGTGTATGTATTTGTGTGCAGTGTGTTTAGCGCCTTTTTTGGTGTTTGTTCGTGTGTGTCTGTGTATGTAGATCCGTGCCAGTGTGCGCGTGTGTTTCAGTGTGTGTGTGTGCGTGCGTTCTTGTGTGTTTGGATACAATGAAATTTGCCGAGTGAACCATGGAATCACAGTCCCAACACAAACTAGCTTCATCGGAGCCGCAATACACTCTTGCGGCAGACTCACACAACTCAAATTTCTTCTATGATAGCAAAATTATGCTACGGTTTTTAAAAAAACCTTTTTGCAATGGTTTGAAATAAACCATAGCAATGTAGCAATTTCAATCTACCATTGCAACTATTGCAACGGTTTTTTAAAAACCGTTGGAAGCCAAGGTGTATGTTCATCATCAATCTAGACACATTGCAACGGTTTTAGTAGAACTGCAGCTAATTTTTGCTATGGTTTTTTAAACCGTAGCAAAAATTGCTACGATTTAAACCGTAGGAATTCAGTCGTAAATTTGCAATGGTTTTAAAAAACGTTGCAAAATCAAAGCCACTCAATCTTTACCTACTTAATATGAAAACATCGCAAACCAAAACCAAAAAATGAAAAAGTTAATGAAACAAAAAAAACTATTTTTCCTTTCTAATTTATATACCTCATCACTTATCCACGTTCTTTGGTACTTTGTTGAAGCATTTTTGTATCAAATTGTTTTGCTTCGATTGTAATAAAGGGAAAGCAAAATTTCACAGTAATCAACTTCGACCATTTTTATAAGTATATGAATCGAGCAATAAAAATAATCAACATTATTAAAAAAGTAGTCGAAAATATGTTACAAATGAGGCAGATAAATGTATTTGATACTAACACAGTGGCCTCTCATTAGAAGGGAGAAGTCATTTCTCAGCCTTAAATAACACTCCCTTTGTTTTAACCCCTCAAAAATAAATTTTAAAAAATATACTAAAAAAAAAAAAAAATCACTGTACAAATTTTATCACCACCTTTCATTCAACAATGTCTGATTCATATTTACCAACTTTCTTGATTGTGAGAACAATCGACTCAATCTTGCCACCACCTTCAGCAAATTTTTTGTTTAATCACGACTCGTGTAATCAGGTGGTGTTTGATTCTCCATATTGTTTTTCATTCTCCACGGCAAAAAATGCGACATGAATGGAGCTTATAAAGAATAAGTAATCCTGTGCTAGGGTACCATCAGGGGTTCCGTCGGATCAGCGAATCCGAGTTCTTCCAAGAGATGACGCTCCAATTTCGGTCTCAGTGTTCTGTAATATAGTATAGTATTTTCATAACATTAGTGTCTAGAGAAGGGATATTTTGGAAGCTTGTAGAATAACATTTATTTGGGAGAAATAAAGAACTCACCTGAGACTTGGGAGAAGGAAATACAGTCCAGAATCTAAGTGTTTCATCTCCTGCTCCAGTTACTATGGTCTGCAAGGTGAACTCAGCGAATTAAAATTATCACTGAGTAGTACATTAGAAAATCATATAAACAAAAGATAAAGGGAGTAGCAGTTTCACTTGCATACCTGTCCATCTGGAGAGAGAGCAAGATAAAGTACCCTATATGTATGGCCAGTGAGAGTTGCCAGCTGCATTTTTGTTCGGAAAAATGATTCAAATTATTCTAAGAATATATGATACGTACAAAAATTGAGATCCCATATAGTTCTTGCTTGGTTACCTTTGACATCGAAGGATATCTCCACACAATAATTTGATTCTGCGAGTAACCATGAGTGCTAACAAGTTCATTCACATTCTTGGACCACACAAGGTTGCACACCTGAAATATTTACATTTATGGCAGAAATTTTCAAAAACTTCCATTTTTCTATAAAAAAAAATAAAAAATACAAACAATAACAAGATTAAGAAAATACAAATATTTCAGTTTCCCTTGTTCTTTTATTCGACAAAGATTAATGAAAATTTGAGAAATAACCCAACCCTTAAAATTGGAGTTCTTCAATCATTTAATAAATTATGGACATTACATTGTCATCAAACAGTTCATAGGCTACCAAATTCACTCGGAGATACAGGAAACACTACCTGACTACCCGTATCCACACAACTTAGGTGTGAATTTGTAGTTGTGTTCCAGAAACGAATGCATCGATCTGCCGTGCCACCTCCAGAAGCAAGAAGCCCATGAAGGTGAGGCGACCATGCTATAGCCTTTACAGCAGCAGTGTGTTCACAATATTTTAGTATTGGCTGACTTGAGTGTTGGTTCCATACTAAAAGCTACAAAAGAAAATGGTAAATCCAATCTGAATTATTCGGATCAACAAACATTAATCCAAGCAAAATCAGAACAAAAGATACTCAAATTCAAAGAAAGATGACTACTAACTCGATTGTCATTTCCACCAGATGCTAATTCTCGGTTGTCATAGGACCACTTCAATCCACAAACCTAAAACACAAAAGATTGATGTTAAACTAGTGCAGCTAGTCATAATTGAATAAAACGGCTTCTAAAAGTAGGTTGTAAATTCATAAAGGGCCTGACCTCTGATTTATGTCCACTTAGCTTACTAACATAGTCGTCCTGAGTTCGTATGTCACGCTGAAGAATACATTTGTCCCGGCTTCCTGATGACAACAGAGACGAACTCCACGCAAGAGCACCAACTCGCAACCGATGTCCCTCCATAGTTCTTATCCTCTTACAACGAGAAGCATCCCATAACTGCATGGCATAATATTGTTGCAGTTATCATCGAAATGTGGAAATAAATACTAGACAAAACAACAATGACTGGTTTTGGATTTTCAAAAGGCATTTTAATTCAATGCAAAGCAAAACAATTCCGAGCAAAAGATTATACAGTATATAGCAAGAGACACGATATTGTTCATCACATACCTGGACTTTGCCATTGCTAGAGCCAACTGCAAGGTGGGTACCACGTTGTGCCCATCCAACAGAACAGACACTGTCATCAATTCCCAAGTCACACAACTTCACAACCTGCACAATTATTGATTAAAAACCTTCATTCCATGAGTGTAATGGCGAGAAAAAGAGAGTGAAGGAACAAGTCTAACCTTGCTGCTAGAAGCATGCCATAGGTAAACACAGTTTCCCAGCCCAACGGCCAACACATTGTGTGAAGACCAGTCTACGAGATTCAGATAAAAATCATCTTGCAGTGCGGGTGCATCCAAAACCTACAACAAAATTTCATACAACCTATAAGTTTTAAGCAGCTCAAGTTGACACCCCAACAATAGTATCCAACAAAAATCTACTCTAAAAAGGAAAACATAAGTTGTCAACTTCCAAAAGCAACTAAAATAGTCAAAACAATACATAGAAGCTAGCATTGAATCGCTACATGAGAAAAATACCTCACGGAAAGCTAAAATCTCACAAGAAACAGTAAATTACGCCCCCCAGATTCAGTTGACCTCAGGTAAAGGAAACAGACACAGAAACGCTATTGCACCTCAACGAAACCCCAAACCCATTGGCGGAGGAAACCATAAATTCATCGCAGCACCACACTCCGAATCCCAAATCGTTAAGAAAAATCAAATCAAGAGATTTTTTTTCCCAAATCAAGAGATTCTAATAAACAAGAAATCTGGAAAAAGAAAAACAAGAATAAAAAACCCTAGGAATTATAAAAATCTAACCTTGTAGGGAGACCTGGGAACTTTTCTGGGAACCTTAATAGGGCTATGAGACACCCCAGGAAGCTGATCATCAAACCCAAACGGCGACAGAGAATGGAGCGATTTCCGAGTCTCAGTCTTGAACTTGAAAATATTGCAATTAGGAGGACTAATCTGCCAAACGTTACCGTTATTATTAGCACCAAATCGACCCGTGTGGCCAGATTTCTCCGGAGTCGATGGCTGAATCCCGTTAGCAACACCAGCACATTCGGGTCCGAAAAGGGCAGACTTCAAAAGGGTAGTGTAAGCAGAATTTGAATCGTCAGAAGAAGCATCGGCATTGGAATTAGGAAGATTAAATAGGGCAAAGTTGGAAGAGGAACGGCTAGGGATGAAGCGGTCACTGTAAATCGTGCGGGAGGTTGAGGGGCGATGATAGGAAGAGCTGAGAAGCTCCGCTGCGGTGATTCTCATGGGAGTTTTTGGGTCTGTGGAGGATGTACTTGTGCTCGGGGTTTCCATATTCTTCTGGGACATTCGAGAGAAGTGGCACCTTCGACGGCGGCGCCGCTGGTGCTGGGAAGAGATGCGGTGGTGGGTCGGGGGATGCCTTGGAGACAGAGCAAAGAATGTTTACGGGAAAAATAACAGAACGCGCTTCAGACTTGCGCGAAAATTACCGAATAATGGTAATTACATTATTAAACTATACAAATAATTTTATTTCTAGAATATATTTATTAATAGAATGTTTACCGGGAAAAATAACAGAACGCGCTTCAATTAGAAAATACATATCTTTACAAAATATATATATATATATATCTTTACTTTTACAAAGTTTTTGTGTATAAATAACGAAAAAGTATTTTATTATTTCAAGATCACAACATTATAAAATAATGCAAATATAAAATATTTAAAATACTAAATTATTTGTTTATTGTTGGGTATCCAATTAGACCGATATTCATATTACTTGAGATTTTTTTAAAAAAATAAAATAAAATCAGCAAGGATGAAAATCGGTTTTACCAAATCCAAATTGTATGTCTTGAAAATAAAATATGGTACATTAAATTCATTTCGATCTGTTTCAGCTTAAATATGTGCGTAGTTTTCTTGAAAATAAAATAAAATCAAGCAAATACATGATTGAGTAATTAATATGTATTAAAAATTTATTAGAACAAGTATTTCCAAGTAACCTACGATTTTCTAGCTAGGCTTCTTAACTAATCAAGTTCTAAAAAAATTTTGGATGCTGTTCAAATTTAGGTTCAAAGTTACATCCCATTCAAGTTCGCGAAATCCTAATTAAGGTGTCACATAACTCACATTTTATACACCACAAAATCTAACGTAGGCTAAATTTAGTTAATAGTCATATACGAGCATATATCCAATAGTTGAATTTAAATATGATTACAAAATTGAAATTTTATTTTTGTCCATTAACTTTTCAAATTTTGGTTTTGATACACTAACTTTTAGTTTTCGGATATCTTGGTCCAACTGCTGATGTGACATCGAAAAATGATGACGTATCACGTCAACAATTGAACAAAAATCACTGAAAATTAAAAATTAGTATACCAAAACAAAACTTTGAAAATTTAATATACCAAAACCAGAAAGTGGACAAGTTATTGGATAAAAAGAAAAAGCATTTCCCAGTATCCAAATCAACAATTGACTCTTGGAAATTTTATATTAAGTTACCACCCTTGACAAGAAGTACAATCCCTCCGAATTGTATAATCTCAAGTCTCCTTCAGTTAAAGCCGAGGAAAATATGACTCTATTTTAATTTATTCACAAATTTTATACTTTGAATCTCAACTTAAATTAGTGGAAATTGACATAGGTGGAGTAAGTCATCCCAGCTTGCCAATTTGCAGGTGCGACGTTGTAAGCGATCACAGTTTCATGGTTAGTGTACGAGGTTATCTTGAAAGAAAGGGATTGGCCCCCAAGTGTTGCGAATGCTTGATACGATGCTCCCCAGTTGTGGCTCATGTTTATCCAACCAGTCTTGCTCCCCTTCACCGCCATGCCCGAAACGTCGCCGCCTCCCGCCACGTTCATCACGTACACCAGCAGCCAGTACCCGTTGCCTTGGAAGTTGAATCGGAGCCCCCCTCTTCGGGCACATGGCACTCTATATATATATATATATATATACAAACAAACGAAGTTCATTAATATTTGAATAGTACCCGGCCCCCATGCATATTAAACCATTAATTTGACCATATTATATATATACTATGAAAAACAAATTAAATGACATACATATGTAACGTGCGAATGTCAAATGCATAAAGTGTGGAAGAGATGAGTATAAATTACTTTGTATATATGTATATTACCTTCGGTATGTGACAGGAACGATGCCAGCTTTGGGCTGCGCGATCTTCAAGAAAGCGGCGGGGGACATGTCGAAGTGGGTGCGGGGCGGGTTGCACCAGCCACCGTTGTTGGAGGGCAGCCCCCAGTTGGGCGGGCAGAGATTGGTGGCGGTGATGGTGGTGTAGCCCTTGTAGCACCACTTGGAGTTCACGCACATCAACTGGAAACACTGCCCGCAACCGTACCCGTTGTTGAACAACACCGAACTCAACGCAGCCGTCTGCGACCCGTACCCGCTGCTGTACACGTTCCCGTAACCACAGGCTCCGCCTATCCCGACCAACCCGATCAAAAAATAATATTTTAATAAACAGATACTAGCTAGAATACTTCACCAATTTTGCGGTGATGCTACATTAATACTTGAAATTACATCATTATTTTTAATGTATTTTTTAAAAAGTTAATCAAAAATGTAATTTTCTATGTATATATTGTATTTTTCGTATATTAATATATGCAAACACACACATTTATATCTGTATATAACATAATAGTCATGATCTACTGCACACCAGTGTGCAGGAGAACAAAATTATATAACATAAATGAAAAATAATAGCTCACCCATTCCGTTTCCGGAATTGTCACCATAAAATGTAGCATAAGCAGGTTTCCAAGCACTGGGTTGGAAAACCGGTGTCGAGTATCCGGCGGCGGCGGCGGCCAACGTCAAGAAGAAGCTAAACAGACGCCATGTATGAAGCAAAGAAGCCATGGTCTTTAATTAATTAATTAATTCCTCAGTTCTTCTTCTCTTGTCCAAATTGAGTTGAAAATGTAATATTTATACGTATCAAAAATAGAAAAAAAAGAAAGTACAACCTTAGTGACCTGCACGAACATGTCGCTGCTCAAGTCAAAGTAGAATAGTAAATATTTTATGTGACATATAAAAACGTAAATATTGACTTTGGAGAGTATAATTAGGAAATGTCTTAATATTGTGTACGACGCCGTTTAGACAAATTTATTAGTATTGAAACATACGTGCAGGCAGGTACTGGGGTAGCTTGCTCACATTTTTTTATCCATTTTCATAAATGCGTAATTTAGAGCCATTTATCAATAATTATGGCTATATATTTGGTTTCAATTTTTAAACTTTTGCTCGGATATTTAATTTGGTTTCATTTTGAAAATTATACAGTCACATTAATTACTTTCTTTGGAAAAAAAAAATCGTCATTATTTTCAATTGAACTTTTCATTTTCGACAAAGTAATCTCATGAATTAATATCTTTAAATATTAGTAATCTCCATTTCAATATTCTACCGTAATCCAATAAATTATGTTTTTAAGTTCTCTAAAATAACCAAGAGCTATTGACTAAAATAATATTATAAAATGTTACTCGATTGTGACATTTATATATGGTAAACCAATAATACAATTAATTAACTTCAAGTTAAAACTCGAACAATTGGTTCAGTTAAGTTCATTTGCTTCTTTATGAGAATACGCAAAAGATACAGCTACATATAAACACACAAAACTATTCATCTTTCTTGAGCTGAAAACTCCTCTCTAAATATATATCCTCACATATACATAATTTGTACATTTTCTCCTCTTCCACATCCATGTGATACACTTCAAACCCACTGTATTCTGCGTAAAATTCAAACATCTTCGGTTATTTAGATAAATCGAACGAAGCACGTACAAAATCTCATGCAGGTTTCAAATTTGAAGAAAAAAAAAAGCATAATCAAGAGAGGCAGCAGGAGTGTACCAGAACTCATGCCTCACTTCCTTCAGGCAATGTGATCAACCGCGACTTCGAGTCATACAACATCTCCGTCGCACAACTAAACCATGTTTCACAGTCACAATGGGAAAAGGGAACAAGTTAGCTAAAGTCCGAAACTAGACCCGAGCACAGTTCCAGACTTTCAGTTGAACTGTGAAATTAGACATGAAAAAAATGTTGTCATAGCTAGAGAAAGGCGTAGAATCATCGAACTTACTTCGAACATTTTACTTTGTTGATTGCACCCCCACTTGATACAGACAATATGGTACCAAAGAATGAATTGTTTTCTGTGCCACAGTTTGGACAGATGCCCTGAAATATTTAAGTTTCATAGGTTCAAGAATTTACAGCGCGAGATTGCAAATTTCATATCTTTATTCAAAGTCTTACCACCAAGATCAAGAAATCTTTCACAATGAAGTTTGTGAGAGTGAAAGACAACCATATTATCAAGGGGATAGCTGCAAACCATGTGAAAATGAAACTGAATGGCTCTGGCAGCTGCAAAGATTATGAATGCTCTAGAGTTAATTATGCTTTCCCAAGCATCTGAAAATTTGTTTTAGTTCATATTCCAGTTTGAGCAAGTGAATCTTTGTGCCAAATAGGAACACAGTGTACAATGCTGTCAGATGCAGACAGAAAGAGCTGTTTCCGTTTAACAATTTTGTGATCAAGAATACAAAAGGATAAGTAAATTTTACTTTTATTACCTCTAAAAGATAGGTGATTTCGAATCCCGTCAAATCGTCAAGAAAGAAAAACCTAAATAGGACAGCATGGAATAAGTCAGTTAGAACAAGTATGTTATGTTCTTCACGGAGAGAAAAAACAAATGACACAACACAAAGGTTGATCTTGGTTGCATATCAAATAAAATGATTAAAAACACTGTAAATAAAAAGTCATCTTCTCAAACTTCATCCATTGTTGTTAGCAAAAATTATTTGCCAATGCTAGCTATCATCTAGTAATTCATAAACTACTTGATTAAAGTTTCCTTTGGATCAATGAAAATCAATTTTGCAAATAAAATGAACATTCATGCCAATGTTTGGTCACTTACAATCCCAAGGCGACAACCGCTGCCGGTACGTTCAAAAGAAACATTTTAAGGTAGTCAACAGAAAGGTCGCTATAAACCTGCAAGATAAAGTGGAAAACTAAGGGTAAATACAGGGGAAATACCAGGGGTTGGGGGGTGTTGGGGGTGGGAGAGAAGAAGGCAAGGCAAAATAACTAACCTTTCTACTACGAAGACTGCAACGAGGGCCTTCAACCACAATCTCACTTCCATCTATCTACAAGATGTATATGGACATGATAAATGGAAGGAAACGTAAGGAAGTCAGGAAAAAAGTGAGATTTTATAAAGCATCACTTGAATGCTCAAAAGATATGCCGGATAGTCATATAATTTGATGGAAGCTAAACAATATAGGTTATCTCAAGATGATGACTCGTTCAAGTACTAAGATATGACGCAAGAACATATTTTACTTTCTAGATAAAATGATTTTTTAAGAAATAATAATCGAATAATAAGCACTGTTGTCATCACCGATTAAAATATACTATTCACTTCTGAAGTTCATTCTTAAGTTTAACAAACCTTAAGTTTCTGTTTAAGTTCATCAAACTCTTTGTCTGACAAAATTTTGTTCCCAGATGCGTATGCCATTGAAGCTTCCAAAAACCTCTGTTCATCGGCACCTTCATCACAACAAATCCATTTACAGATTACACAACTGATTCAAATTCAAACATGACAAAATAGCAAGTAAAAATAAAAGAAAGGGATAAAAGTTGTGTACTTAGCATCACAACACTGCTCCCCTCCCACATTAGTTCTTCCTTGAGGTTGTCGAATTCCTCATTTGACATGGTGGCTTTTCCTTCATAATAAAATGCCTGCAATAAAGCAGCGGATCAGAATTCACAATATAAATTCGACAAGTAAAAATAGGAGGAAAAGAACTTCAATCATCACCTGAAGTGCCTGGAGAAAATCTTGTTCCATCTCCCCGATAGTCTTTTTTCGTTGTCTATCAATGCTGCAATAGGGTAAGACATTGCTGTCAACCACATCATCTTCTTGGGCCTGACCTGGAGGGTACATGGGATTCAATAACCAAAATATCGCAAGCATTCCAAGGTCCAAATCTTGCCAGCAGAATAAGAAATCAAGAAAAAGTCTGTGGCTTGCTAAAAATATTTTCATATACATGCTAGTGCTTTGTCGATACAAGTCCTGAAGATGACCAATGAAACAGAAAGAACAACACTTTGTTCAAACTGCACATGGGAAGTGTCTTCTTTGATAAAACTTAACAAATAGAACTTTTCAAGCTCAGTGGTTACTAGCCTATGATTTTAAACAACAGATGGTGCTTCAGGCTGGGATACTGGATACACACATCTCCATGACTGAATTCATCTCTTGCCTTAATTTATTTTTTCACAAACCAGCTGTTTTCTTTCACAAAGATCATACAGGTACCAAGCAATAAGTGGCATCATATTCTTCTCCGATTAATAATTCTAAAAAACCAACGCATAGAAACTAATACGAAAGTCATTGGCTCGAGATCAGAATCCTAACCTGGCTTATCAGTAGTGGCCTTGGCGGAGACATCCAGTAGTCTACGTCGAAGCAACAACTTGGCGGCACCAAACTGAATCGAGTGAGCTCCCGGAGCAGAAGACGGTAAGGAAGAAACAGAAACGAATGGTTTCCTAGTGTGGGCCATTAAAAATCTCGGCTTTGCCACGCTGAACCCAAGTTTGGAAGCCATTTGCGGCGGCGGCGGCGGAAGTAGCGGAATTGAGAGCAGGGGACTGAAAATAAGTAGTGCATCCGAGCAAATGGAAGCTGATTGTAGAAGAAGATAAGGCGATGGAAGAATGAGTGGACGGAAACAAAGATATTGTCGTGATTCCAAATAAAATCTTGTGATTTCGTTGCTTCTTTCTATTTCAATTTTTTTTTACATTTTTTTTCCTTTTAAATTTCCATATATATTTATTTATTTTTGCTAATTTTTTATTTGAAGCAAACTGATATATATTAATTAGAATCAAAAGAGGTTACGTTAAAAGAAACAATACTCTAGCTGATTTGTGAGTCGTATGTGCTGATCTTTTAGAAAAACAAAAGAAATAGATTGAATTTTCCGTGCAAGAACATTACAATCTTCAACTATCAAACCAACTGTAGAAGAATCAAAAACGGTAGAATTTAAAGCATCAACTATCAAAAGAGCATCAGATTCAACAATAATCGATGACAGACGCAAATCTTTAATCCAACTAAGAGTTTATCTAATCCCCAAAGCTTCCGCAATCGAAGGATTACTAATTCCTGGCAAGCAACCATGAATAGCTGCTACTACTATTGGTCCAACATTATTTCTGATAATACACTCATAACTTGCGTTCCCATTACAATTAAAAATTGTTGCATCGACATTACATTTTAGAAAATACCATGGGAGTCTGCCAACAAAACCGATGTTGATGTCTATTTGTACAGGAATGATTCAAAACTAGATTATGCGCTGCTTGCCACTGGGAGAGAAGATCAAGTGTCGAGTGATATATAATAGTTGCTGGTTTGTTACAGACAAAATCAATTGTTGATCCCTCTCTTTAAGGCATTCCTTAATTAAATCCATATCCCAATGGCCCGTTGTTACAGAACACAAAGAACTAACATTTGTTAGTTGCAAGTCCGGACAACGCTGTGATTCTCGCATTAGCATTTCATTAGAGTAGATTGAACTAAAAAAATAATAATAAGTTGATTAAAATCGTGAATTATCCAACGAAGACCAAAATACGGATCGAGACCAAAAAATACAATTTATTCGTTAAGATGCAATAAAATTAAACCGAGTTTATCACAAAAGATTAATCGAGGGTAGTTTTGCAACTAGTATTGAATTCTTTATTATTTTAATCCCTAAACAATTGAATTAGAAAAAAATAAATGGAATTACTTTCTTGGGGATTTTTCCCCTCTCGAATAATATCGTGCGAGGGATCGAGAATAAAACCTTATCCCGACGGAATCCCTACCCGTATCGAAATAATATTATAATATATTTTATTAATAAATTAAACTGAATATTATTGGGTTTCAACCCATATAACAATTAATTATGAACTTAATTCACATAATTGTTTATTGTTGGAACTAGGGGTGCAATCGAGTCGAGCCGAGCCGAGTATCATACTACTCGAGCTCGAGCTCGACTCATAATTGACTACTCGAACTCGAGCTCGATCGAGTAATTATTTTTATACTCGAACTCGACTATAGTTCGAGTTACTCGAGCTCGAGCTCGAAAAATAAATAAATAAATATTTAAATAAATAATATATGAATAAATAAATAAATTAATTAATATAATATTATATATATTATATTTATATATTTATATTATATTATATTATAATATATATATATATACATATATATATATACATTGAAAGCTCGAGCTCGAGCTCGATGTGTATTCGAGCTACTCGAGCTCGAGCTCGGTCAAACCAAGCTCGAGTCGATTTTTGACCGAGCTACTCGCGATCGGCTCACGAGTAGCTCGGCTCATTTGCATCCCTAGTTGGAACGATCTAATTGTAGTATTACGAAATGACATTTTATTTTTGTGTATTTTTTTAAAATAAATTAATAATTTAATTAATTCATATTTATAATTATATTAATTTACAAAATTATCTAGTAATTTGTATCCGAACATTTTATTAATAACTATCCGATGCACAGTATGATATGATGTTCTTCTTTTAACAAAACCTTGAAACATTATCCGAATTATTTTAATATATGTGTTATAAGTTGAATATTTATTTGTTATTTAGAAATATAATTTTCTAAATAGTATTTTTTAAAATAAAATAATCACTATTTTTTGTTTTTTGAACGAATATTAAACATGAAAAAAAATTTGGTATTTCTTCTCTCTACTCGACGGGATCCCGAATGTTCAGGTCCCGAAATATGTCGGGTACGAGATCGGAGAAAAAAGTTACCCGATTCTTTTTGGGACAAAAATTAGGTAGAAAAATTACGGGACGGATCCCGACTTAATTTCACCTCTATTCAAAAGTAATAGAAAGTAAATATTACAATCTATTTTTCTATTAAATACTACTTCTTTAATTGAACTTCACATTTAGCTTTAATCTCGATACGAATGCATTTAAAAATATATATTTAACAATACATATGATATCTACAATTTTTTTTATACACTTTACAAAGCACATGAGAAATATACGCTTTCTATATGTGTGTACGTGTGTGTATATATCTATATTATATCGAAATTCGGTTTGTGAAAGTTCTAGACTTCTAGTATCGTCTTTAGTGGGGGCATGTAGACCATAGATGATAATAGCCATTTCACGTGCTTGTCACGTGAATTTTTGGCTTTATTGTGTCTTCCAAAGTCGTGGCACGTGTATAGTTCGCATTTGTGATCGTGCTTTGGTTAATTTGGCTTGCATGGAAGTGAAAAAACAATTCAAAACTAATATTTGAAAAAATCTATTTTTTGAAATTGCCTAATCAAAGAACAAAAAAATATTTTTGAGATATATCAAATAATATATGATATCCATATAAATTGACGTGTTATAGTCCAATAAAGTCGTTGTGAATGGTATTGACATGAGTCAATTTGGGTTCGATCAGCCTCGTCGACCCAATTCTTTTAGAAAAGAGATGAGCTAGATTATGATTATTAGTTTATAAGTGGGGTGTATTCAAAGTTGGAGAAATAAAGACTTTTAAAGAGTTTTGTGGAATTTAAAAGTCAAGAGGTATTCAATTTAGACTTTTACAAACTCTATGAAAATCTAGAGGTATTCAAAATAAACTTTCATGGAGTTTTAAAAAGTCATGTGGTATTCAACATTGACTTTTAAAAACTCTATAAAAGTCCATAGGTATTCAAATTTTAGATAGACTTTTAATGACTCCATGAAAGTCATTAAAGTACAAACCTTAAAAGATAAAGTACAATCATAAAATGTTAAGAATTATCTTTGCTTGTACCCAAAGATTTGGATGGATTTCTAATTTCATTTCCCTTCAATTTTTTTTTCACTCCATATAAATTTCCTTCGAAACTTTTTAAAATTTAAAATCAAAATTAAAAATTTTAAAATCCATAAATTTCATTTTTTTTTTTGAATTTTGACCGACATAAATTTTGGAAATGATTTTTTAATACCATTACAGATTTTTAATTATAACAATTAGTAAAGTTTAGTAAAATTTCGCTCATATTTGTTTAAAAATTTCAATTATACCATTAATTTAAATTATAATAAAAGTAAAAAAAAGTTACAACATTGTTTATTTTTTAAACAGTTGAAAGTAATAATAAATTATTTTTAATAATCAAATTTGGTTTTTTATTCGCTTATTGAACATTAAAATTTATATATGTGTATGCTTGTTGTGCTTTAATAAAATTTTAATGTATTTTTAAAAATTTACGAAACTATATACATGATCAACACACACTGGCACACAAAAATGCGTATATACACACACATATAAAGGATAATTATATGGAACAAATTTGAATGATTTTAATTATATGTATTTTAATTAATTAATTTTTTATGTTTAGGTAAAACTTATTTATTTTCATTATAAATTCCATTGAAATCTGTTAAAAACTTTACAAATGTCTGTAAAAGTCTTTCAAAGTAAATTCACAAAAATCTATGAAAATCTTTCATAACTCTGTAGAATTCTATAAAAGTCAATAAAAATCAATCAACTTCACAAAAGTCTATTATCTTAAAAAAGTCATTAAGTCTCTCCAATGAATACACCAGGTGGTTCGTTTTGGGTTAGCCATCCACTTATTAAAAAAATCAAAATTTTCTATTACTCGTTTACTTGTTAAATAATTATTTGTAACATTTGATTTAATTCGTACGCGATGGTGTGAAATTTGAAATATTGTATTATGCATATGTAGTAAGATTATATGTGTGATTAAATTAAAAGGGTATTTGGCTGAGTTATAAGCTCTACAAAACAGCTCTTATAAGCTTTTAAATTTTGTTTGGTAAAATTTTTTTCAAACAGCTTATAAGCTGTCAAATTAAATTGTTTAACATTTATAAGCTGTTTTTAAAAAAAGTAAGTGTGACCTTAATTTTTTTGAAAGAATCTTATTTTATCATTCTAAAAAAGTAAGGGTGACCTTAATTTGTTAAAAAAGATCTTATTTTATCATTATATATCTCCAAAAATATACTTGAATATTTTTCATAAATTCACATCATATCCTCCACACATTAAATATTAAATATTATTTTTTTAAAAAAATTCCAAATCACATAAAATTTTCTAAATTAAAATATTATTTATTTTTTTAATATAAGTTTATTCTAAAACTATTTGCGTATATGTATAACTCGAAACATCATCTTCATAACAATATTACATCATTTTTGGTAATTTTACAATAAACAGATATTATAATATCAAACATATCAATATATTTAAGTTGTTTAAAATAATTTTACCCAAACACTTTAACAACTTATTTTTAAAATAAGTTTAACTGTTTATAAACTCATAAAACATCTTTTAAGCTCTAGAAGCTTATATATAGCGTGTTTGGCTAAGCTTATAAGCTCCACAAAACAGCTTATAAGTAGTTTTGTAGCTTATTAGTTTTGTCTCTAATAATTTCGAAATCAAAGTAGGAACGCTAAAAGTATTTAAATAAAATAGTTGATTGTTTGATATAAGGGAAATAATATAATTAAGATTTATCGTTAAGAAAAATAATATAATTTAAGATTTATCGTTATTGTGGGAAAATTTAAAAAAATATATAACTTTTTAAGTTTTTTTTTAAAAATAATAATTATCCTCACTAATATTTAAATTAAAAAAAATAGATTTGTGAGTGTTAATTTTTTTAATAATAGTGTTTGATATATCATTTGGTACGTATATATGCTCAGATTTTTTAGTGAAATGAATAGTAAATTTCATCAAATATTTGAGGTTTTCCAACTCATACACACAGTGATGGTCTGGCCGTCTGATCACCCCGTTTGATGACCGACTAAGGTTGATCGGAACGGGTTGAGTCAAGTCGATCCATTTTGACATTTCTATGTATATGTCGGGTTATTATTTATAACTTAATTAATAATTCTTAAAAATTTTAAATTATTATTATTATTTTATTTGAAAATCACTAATTAGTTATTTTTATAATATTTTTTATTGAAAGAAAAACGAAAACATGTATCCTTATAATAAAATTACTAAAATAGTTATTCTGAGGGTTAATACAGTATTATATAATTATATAATAATCGCGATTTCGTGGAATGGAAGTCGATAGATTGTTGTACTCGGGGAAAAACAGGTTTTTATGACGAAACATGGTAGGGAATCCAGAAAAAATAGGGGGTAAGGTACTTTGTCTTCTTTGCCCAACAATAGTTGGAAATCTAGAGTATTTTTTGTGGTTAAAAATGAAATATTACATTGGTGTAATCAAAGAAACCAAATACTTTTTATAAAATAGTTGTGATTATATATATATATGTTTCCTCTATGCATAAATTGCTATCTCGATATATACACATACTTCTAGCTAGCTTTTGTAGGATCCAATTAGCTTAAGTTCCGTCGACTCAACATCAATGCAGCTGGGATTGAACAGACAAATTATTTATTAACTGATACAATTAATTTCTTGGAGCTAGGAACCAACTACATCAATTAATATTGTGGTGTGGAGACCATTAATTATTATCAAGTAAAAAGATAAGCTTCATTGAATACAACCACGGATCGCGGGCAAGAAGACATGTGGCTACTCCCCTCTACGTTGGATTTCATTTAGAAGATAAGTCTAATTGGGGCAATTCCGAAACAATTTTCTATTGAAAAACGATATTGTTAATATTGAATCTCGTATTCAAAATAACTCGTTTCGAATTTGAAGATTTGATGTCAGATGTGTACTTGTAAGTCATATGCGCAAACCTAATTTAGTTTTGCCACCTTTTCTAGCTCTTTGTTGTCACGGAATAATTATCATTGTGTAGTTGGACGACTTCGTTATCTTATCCATTCTAAACTTTGGTCCCAATTTATTTATTGATTGACACATTGTGAAGCCAATAAATTAAGTATTTATGGCTTTTTTATTGTAGAAATGAGGTTTTTTTTATAGACTTGGCCAGATCGGCCTAAAAGTAATCAAGCCCACGATTTGAAATTAGGGTAAATCACAATTATTAGGTCCATTGACAATTTAAAAATGGACATTTGAGTAAATTTGAAGTAGTTTTGTATCAAAGCAATGCGTGAGAAGGGTGTGACACATAGTATGGTACAAAAAATTATGGTATGAGAAAATTTTATAATACCAATATCGTATTCAAAATTTCAGTACTTATAACTAGAATGTCGATTATGCCGAAATTTTAGGATATACCAAGACGATATCGGTATATAACGTTTTATACAAAAATAAACTCATATTTTTTAAAATTTATAACTTTATTGTTTAAAAATATTATATGTTTTTAAATTTTTATATAATATTTCGGTGTATCGGTATATACCAAAAATTTTCAATTTCATATCCTTACCGTATCGTACCGAAAATTCGATAAATTCGATAATTTTTCGATATGATAACATATATATACTGAAATTCGGTATTGTTTCCCACCCCTCTGTGCGAGAGTTAGATGGGGAAAATGGTGGTTGTATTTTCTTTATCGTGTTTCCAATCGCATATTTTATATAAAATTGTCATGAACTTATTTGTAAATTATATACATAGATATATACACAATTACACAAACTTGCTATCTATAGTATATTAATGCATACAATATCCTTATCAGTTAGTTATATATATATATATATATATATATTATATATATATATTGATGTAGCCAAAAAATACAAGTACTCAAATTACGTAAATCAAAGTATGAAATCCAAGTTATCCAACTGGTTTGTTAGCGAAATCTCGTAAGCGTAGGGTCCGTAAGCTTGCAAGCGTAAGATGCGTAAGATGAAGCTTGCAAGGGTAAGGTGCGTAAGCTGAACCTTGCAAGCGTAAGGTGCGTAAGCTGGACCTTGCAAGCGTGGGGTCAGTAAGCTGAACCTTCGTAAGCGTGGACTTGTAAGTTGTAACTTCGTAGATCGTCACATGCGTCACGAACATTCGTCGGAGGTGGTTTTTCGGCGTAGGCACTCCGACGCTCAAGTCAGCAAAGAACACAATGATAATCTCCAAAAATAAGAGAGCTTAAGTTAGAGAGCAAAAATGAGAATGTGCAAAAATGAGAATGTACCTTTGATATAAGAGATGCACATCTGTTTATAGATGTTTTAGGAGTGTTTTGTGGGCTTGGACCCTTGTATCTTAAGCCTCACAAATTTGGATTTATTTATTAATTAACATATTAAGCTTCTATCTCATCATATATATTTTATGATTGAAACTGAATTTCGACAACGCAATGAACATAGATTGTTAGGAAGCAAAAATATATGAAAAAAAAATAATTTCTTTTATGTTTATAAGGAAAATAAACATGTAAGTAATAAAAAAACTCAAACTCAAATATTTGATTGAAAAATTACTCTGTCCATCATTATTTTTACTTTAACTTATAGATTATTATTATATGAAAAAATGTATACCGTAGGTGTAAAAATTAAATTTTAGATTTATTATCGTGCAAGACATTTGGCATCAGTCATATAATTATAAATTGAATTGTCCTAAAACTGGTTGAGGATCATTTGAATTAAAGTTTATTTCACGCTCAAAAAACAAATATAAATTGAATTGTCATAAGTAAGTCGTAAATTGTGGTGTGTTTTTAGGTGGAAAACGTGTTGTGTTTGCCATATTTTCACCTTATTATACCGTTGAAAATTTCCCTTTTGCTGTTATACTTATTCCCATTCCGAGTGCAGCTCATCCAACTCGACTGTAGATATAGAGGCTGTTTCTAATTACACGGAAAAAAAAAACATAAATGTTTAAAGCAAGTTTCTTGACTATTACAGTAACTAGAAAAATTATAATTTTAGTTTTGTATATTTGTTTCTCCGCAATTTTAATAATCTAAACCATCAAATTTCAATTTTAAACCAATACTTTTTTAAAAAAAAATTGATAATTTCTGTAAAATTTTCAATATTATTGAGATGCTTATATATATGAATGAGTACTTGACAACTTGTATAAATTTTGTTCTCTTTCCGATAGTTTGGTAATTATAATATATTAAAAACAAATAGAATAAATATTGTTAAATTTAGATACATATCTGTATATTTGGAACAAACGACAAGGATGATTTACATAATAGAGACACAAGGCATATAAGATTCGTGAATTGTTTGCTCTTTGTCACCCTTCTCCATTGTCTTGGGTTGAAGATTTTTAATCAACTTGGTTGATAGACGTAGTTTTAAATGATATTTTTAGTCAATAGATTATATTATGTTATTTAATTTTTTTAAACAATAATTCGTAAATTGCAATCTTCCCTCTACTAACTTTATTAAATCCTGTTTCTCAATCTACGGATTAATTTGGTCTATATAATTACACTAAAAAAATAATATTTTTAAAATAGAAAGTGAACTTTTTAAATAATTGGATTAGGTTAGAAATCCAACCGATAACTAAAATTGGGATCAGTTTATGCTACCCACTTGATTTGGACGGGCCATATCGCACGACAGATCAAATCATTTGATATGCTGTTGTGCTCTGATCCATTGAAATTACTTTGAAAACACTCTTAAGATAATATCAACCAAACTATAAAATTGATATCGTTTCACGAGAATTTTTGTGTTTTGGACGCATCAGTGTGAACAAGCTTGGCAAACCGAGCTAAAGAGAAATTAGAAGCTTAAAACTCACGGCAGACAAAAGGAAATGTGTGAGTTGTTTGAGGAGGTGGAGACATTTGTCAAACATACGGACGAAAAACCATGCAAGTTGGGGCGCTTGTAGTTGAGAGGTTTGAATAGATAGACGAGACGTACACATGGTATGTGTGTGTGTGTGAGAGAGAGAGGAATTAAAGTCCACTTTGATCGGAATTAAATGTTTGAAAATCTAGATTAGAATTTGGTGGGTGACACCTAAAGATATAGCTAGCTCCATTTTCTTTTCGATTTGTGTGGATTCATCCAAGTCAAAAGAAATCAACAAAAGTTTCAATTAGTAGGCAAAGAGAGGAAGAAGCCAAAGTCTGCTTAGCTTTTTTTTTTTTTTTGGGTTGTGTTTTCTTTGAATTTTCGAGCTTCGAATCGAATTCATTTATCGGAGTCGCTTGTGTAGAATATATTTGTAGCTTTTTGGTTAAGATCGAGTCGCTAGCAAAGTGAGAAAACAATGGATAACTTTTTCCAGCATCGTTTCCACCGCCACAGCCAGAACTCCGAAGACGAGCAGAGCGAAACCAGCGGCCTGAACATGGGACAGAAGCGGAGTCGCGAGGAGGGAAACACTGATTCCGCCGGGAAGTACGGCGGCGGCGGCGGAGGAGGAGGAGGAGACGTGTCCGGATCAAGAAGGCCTCGGGGACGACCGGCCGGTTCGAAAAACAAACCAAAGGCGCCGGTGATCGTCACCCGCGACGGCGGCAACGCGCTGCGGAACCATGTCATGGAGATATCCGACGGCTGCGACATCATCGACAGTGTCTCCAAGTTCGCGCACCGCCGCCAGAAGGGTGTTTGCATTATGAGCGGAAGTGGGTACGTGGTGAACGTGACCGTGAAGCAGCCGGCCTCCCCGAGGTCGGTGGTGACTCTACAGGGTCGGTTCGAGATCTTGTCGTTGACGGGGTCGTTTCTGCCGCCGCCTGCTCCGCCTGCAGCCACCGGGCTCACCGTGTATTTATCCGGCGGGCAGGGGCAGGTGGTGGGCGGCAGCGTGGTGGGGCCGCTGCTTGCGTCGGGGCCGGTTATTGTAATGGCTGCTTCATTCAGCAATGCTGCGTACGAAAGATTGCCGCTTGATGATGATGAAGAAGAAGAAGAAGATAATGCTGTTCAAGTGAAAGGAACCTCTCCGCCGCAGGCGAGCTTCGGTGTGCAGGTGGCGGCGGCGCCGCCACAGAATCGGCAGCGCCAAATTTCGGCTGACCCTTCTTTGTTTCAAGGTATGCCACCAAATCTTCTGACCTCCGATCAGATTCCGAACGAGCCATTTTGGGCTTCCGGCCACTCACCGTTTTAGCTCTAATTCATCCAAAGTTGACATTAATTTGTTGGCTTCATTTTGTAGCTTGTTTAACCATTAATTTGGTACGTATTATCAAGAATTTGTCGATTCTAGCAAAACTTAGCACATCATGATAATGGTTGGGAGATTTTCTAAAAACCATTTATTAGCTTTTGTTTTTTACAAAATTTCAATATTTTGTTATGAAAAAGTTGAGGACTCCCAAACACTATGTACATGAACTTAGTGTTTATGAACTTGTGGAGGTTAATTTCTTGTGGTTCATTCTTTTCAACAAGAAGATTGTTTACATTTAGTAAATTTCTTTGGTGATCGGATCATTTTTACTCCTCAAACATTTTCATGATAAATTGTAGTTTGTAAAAACATTGCATTATTGACTCTCGATTGACTGTTCGTGAACATCAACATATATGTGTGATTTTCTATATATCGACTCCAGTCAATCACAGTACATGCAACGTGCAAGACATGTATTCAGTGTGATGCTATCAATAATTCGGATAAATAAGTTGTAGTATTGTTCAAATTAATTGTTTTCTTTTTGGAAAAAAATAAATAGATAAAGAACAAAGCCAGTAAGTACTCTGGTCATGTTTGACAAATCTTTATATTCGTTCATACGAAGTAAAGAGATGGATTATTGGACCAAAACTTCTTGTATTTGCGAAAAGTAATCGTCAATGAGAATATCAAGACATGGTTGGCTATAGTTTCAATAAATATGAGAACGGATCGGTTTAAACTAACATAAAGAGTGATATCTTAATGCAACGTCTAATGGTTTCAAATAAATTTAAACATTTGGAGTCATAAAAATATATTGATTTCATACACTTAAATTAAATACATATCTGTATGTTATGATCTCATCAACCTAAAAAACAATGAAAAAATATAAATTTGGTAAATTATAGAGGTGCGAATGCGATGGTGGAATTGAGTAAAGTTGGTCGCCTTTGAACTTTTCTTTGTTGTTGACCAGACTTTTCATTTATAGCGGTTGTAGTTATTAGTATTATATCTAATTTTTTTTTCCCAAAAAAATTACTTTTTGACAAATTGTGAGATTCCATTTCTCATAACAACATTTTCTCGTGCAAGTCTGTCGTGCATAATAAGCTCGGTGGTTTATCTATTAACAGGTGATTTATATTTTTGAAAAGTTTTTTTTTTTCAAATAAAATGAAGGAATAATTTTGTAATTTCAAATGTTATTGGTAATCCACTGTGTAATCTTCCATATACACGTAGCATTTTCCTTTATCTAGTGGACACTAAAAAATAAAAAGTTTAATTCTTACATCATTATGGAAAAAAAAACCTATTAAGTTAAAATGGGATCAGATCAAATCAAGCTTGAGTCAACCCAAATCAATTCTATAATAATCTTAACCATAAGTTAAGACAAAATTATAGTAAATGTGTTGTGGTCAACCCAAAACAATTTTACAATAATCTCAACTATAAGTTAAGACAAAATAATAGCAAACGTCGTCATGTACTAACAGCTGAATAAGTAAAAATATATTTCGATAGAAAAATCATAAAAATTTTTGTGAGACGATTTCGCTGCGTCAAAAAATCGTCCTGGGATAAAAGATCCTTGAGATTTTTTTGATCACGATGGTTTCTTAACCTGTCCGGTATTTTGGCCGACTTGATAACGCGCAAACAATGAGTAAATGTTTGAAGTCCCCTTTTCTTCATTATCAACCAACCGTAACGCCTACCGGCTCTAATTAATGGTTGCATGAAGTAAACTGTATCGTTTGTGCTTCCTTCTTTGAGATTTAGGCATCCCTTTTGGCCTTCGAGACTATGATCAATTTTCGAGAGACGATAAAATTTTAGCGAATTTTCCAGTTACGCGGATTTTTGAGTTATTATAAGCAGATGGGCAGAGTAAAAATGAGATCTTTTGGCTGGTTTGAGGCAGAGGAAATCTTGATCAAGATGATGGATGAAAAGCCTCCAGTTCTGCTCATGGTTCCTTTGTTGCTTCTTCTTTGGGCATTTGAGAAGTGGCTTTTCTCTCTTTTCACTTGGCTTGCTCTTGCTCTGGCTGTCTGGGCTACAATTCAGGTCATTTCCATTACCTTTTTTTTCTTTAATCTGATTGATTTTCCACGTGATATATGGTTACTTGTTGTCGGTTTTTCCATAGAAATATTTATTACTTTGCAATACACTGTTTCCGAAATTTTGGAAAAAAGGAAATTGATTTTGGTCAACCATACTGTGCTGTTTTGTAACATCTCAAGATCCATTGACCCGAATTGTTCACTTATGCTGAATGCAAATAATTGGGTTTGTGGCGAATTAACAGTGTGGATTAGATGAAGATCTAGTGGTGGAGAAACTTTACTTTATAAAAAGATTGTTGAAATTGAAAAAATCATCCGATTTAGGTTCCTATGCCCACTCTGGATCAGTCATCAGCCCTTGCCCTCGTGACATAAATTGTTAATGGTTAACTAGAGGAAATCCGAACTCTAGAATTGTAAGAATATGGTAGGAGATATGTGTCAGAGGTGGGGAAGAAGCATTAGGGAGAAAGATTCATTTTATGGATTGGGTCATGCTCTTTTTCACTTCCATTTAGTTCTATTTCAGTACATTAAACAAAACAAATAATATTTCCAAACAAACACACTATTCATAACAAAGGTAAGTTAACAGCAGAATGCTACTTAGATGATGTACTAATTTCACTGCCCTTTATGAATATTGCATTTCTAGAAGTAATACTAATTTCACAGCAGAGTAATGTGAATCACTTGTAATGAAATGCATCAAGTCTTAGTCACTCAACTCCTTTGGGTTTCAAATTGTTTCTGAATGTTTAGAGCTTCGTCTTGTCTTTTGCAGTATGGAAGCTATCGACGCCGAATATTAGAGGAGGACTTGAATAAGAAATGGATGCAATTAACTTTGCAGACTTCGGTAACTATCTTCTTAATTTCCCTCTACAAACATCTAGCTTTTATTTATACATGCTTATTTACTTTTCCACATTTACATTGAGGCTTCTATTTTTTGTATCTGTTCAGCCAGCAACGCCTTTACAACAATGTGAATGGTTGAACAAGCTGTTAACTGATGTATGGTCGAACTATATAGATCCCAAGCTTTCTACGCGATTTTCATCTATTATTGAGGTAAACTATTCTGTGCTTCATAGCAGTTAAGGTCACTGTAACTTCTTTTTTTCACAAGCATATCCGTTCATGATCGTGTTGAAGAAAAAAAAAATTTTACTTGGTTTTGTTTTGAACATTATCTTTTTCCTTAGTCGTTTATGTATTGACTTGACAATGAAAATATTTGCCAGAAATATGTATTGACTTGACAATGAAAATATTTGCCAGAAAGATTAAAATCGGTGTCTTAGCTTTTCGATATTTGCGTATGCTAATCCTCTATTAATTGTGCAGCGACGCTTGAAGCATCGAAAATCAAGGCTATTTGTGAGTTCTGATTTTCCATTCTCATCATATGAAGAACTCGTTGATTATGATTCTATATTGTGCAAAATCATGCCTGACAACATGCTTCTACTTCGTAGGAAAAGATTGAGTTGCAAGAATTTTCACTTGGTTCTTGTCCTCCAGTACTCGGACTGAATGGAATCCGATGGGCAACAACTTCAGGTGATCAGGTTTGATTTATTTTCAAGCTTCAATTTGGTTTGTATATTTGGTGAAAACTTGAAAGAATCCTCTTGGAATCTTTCCTTTGCTCTTCTGATGCAAGAATTGAAGCATAACAGACACTGTCTTGTGAAACAGCGAGTCATGCATTTGGGTTTCAACTGGGACACAACTGATGTAAATATCTTGATGTCTGCCAAGTTGGCAAAGCCACTTAAAGGAACAGCTCGAATAATCGTGAATAGCATCCACATTAAGGGTGATGTAAGTGACAAATTTATCATCTTGTTTTCTTGTTGATTAAATAAGAATGTTCATTTCCCAGGCGGCCTTATTCGTTCAAACTTTTTCGCTTATTTTACTTTGAATATGCAGCTTCTTTTGGTGCCCATTTTAGAAGGGAAAGCCATTGTATACTCATTTGTATCAACTCCTGATGTAAGAATAGGTGTTGCCTTTGGGAGTGGTGTAAGCCAGTCTCTTCCAGCAACAGAGCTACCAGGCGTTTCTTCGTGGCTGGTATGACTTTTAACAACTATCATTGTCATAATGTAATTTAGAACTTTTTTCTTCTTACATCCTTCCCACGTGCACGAAATTAGTCGTGTTGTTTACTTTACAGATTAAAACTGCTACAGATACATTGAATAAACGGATGGTTGAACCTCGACGTCAATGTCTTGCTTTGTCAGCCGTAGATTTACAAAAGAAAGCAGTAGGTGGTGTATTATATGTAACAGTGGTCTCTGCAAGTAAACTTTCTAGGAGTAATTGGAGGAGCAGCTCTTCCGCAAAACAAACAAGCTCTTCAATAGATGCCCATGTGGAGGATCGATCCAACAAAGAGCTTCAGACGTTTATTGAGATTGAACTGGATGAACTAACAAGGAAAACGGATACGAGGGTGGGATCTAATCCTATGTGGGGCTCGACATTTAACCTGATTCTACATGATAATGCAGGAGTCATCAAATTCAACCTTTATGAATGCACTCCAGGAAGTGTAAAATATGACTACCTTACAAGCTGTGAAGTAAAGGTATACCTTTGTCTTGAATCTCTTGTTGATTTCACTCGGTGGGGCACTCTTTTATACGGCCTTTTTTCTCCCAATCGATGCAGATGAGACATGTGCCAGACGATTCGACTATCTTTTGGGCCATTGGTTCTGATTCCTCTGTGATTGCCAAGCACGCTGAGCTATGTGGGAAAGAAATCCAAATGACAGTCCCATTTGAGGGTAGTAATATTGGAGGCGTATGTTTCTATCACATTTTCTTGCCACCCAACTGCATAGTGATACTGTCATAAATAGCCTATTCTTGGCTCCTCTTCAACCATTTCTTTCGTTCGAGTGCATCCCGTTAGCCATACTTTGCTAATGATATTCTAAACACCTTGCAGCTTACGGTGAAGATTGTACTTAAAGAGTGGCAGTTTTCCGATGGCTCACATAGCTTGTCTAGTCTCAGCTCAAGCTCTCATCCACCACTATATAGGACTCCAAACTATTTATACAAAACTGGGAAGAGAATTTACATCACCGTTCTAGAGGGCAAGGACCTTCTTGTGAAGGACAAAATTGGGAAATCTGATCCTTATGTTAAATTGCAGTATGGGAAGGTAATTTTGAGATGAACGTTTAACCTCGATCACACGATTGTTTTCAATGTAACGAATTATTGATCTCTAGGCTACTCAAAGAACAAGAACCGTCTCGCACACTTCCAACCCCATTTGGAATCAGAAGTTTGAGTTTGACGAGTTAGTAGGTGGGGAGTGTCTGAAAATCAAATGCTATACTGAAGAGACATTTAGTGATGAGAGCATTGGCAGTGCTCGGGTGAACTTGGAAGGACTTGTAGAAGGGTGTACGAGAGATGTGTGTATACCCCTCGAGAAAGTGAAATCGGGAGAGCTACAGCTTCAGATAGAGGCAGTTAAAGTGGAAGATAACGAAAATTCCAAGGTACTTGTGGACATTCATTCTTGCCTGCGAATGAAACAAGATATATGAAAAGAACGTTAGATTTGAGGTTGAAGCTATCTTCTCCAGTAGTGAGCTGATTAGCAGGCCATGAATTCTACTGGAAGTTTGATTTGAACTGTATTTTCTTGATGTTCTTCAGGGTTCACAGGCAACTTTAGCCAATGGTTTGATCGAACTGGTTCTTATCGAAGCAAGAGATCTTGTCGCTGCCGATCTCCGGGGAACCAGTGATCCCTATGTGAGGATCCACTTCGGGAACATAAAACGACGTACTAAGGTCCCTCTTCTGCCCTGTTTTCAGATAGCTCGTTTTTTTGAAGATTCATGTGGGGTAATCTTTTTGCGGAAGGCCAAGTCTTGGTTTCATGCTCTCTGGCATTTCTCTTTTTGCAGGTTATGTACAAAACACTGAATCCAAAATGGCATCAGACGTTCGAATTCCTTGATGATGGTAGCCCCCTCGTGTTGCACGTGAAAGATCACAACACTCTTTTACCAAGATCCAGTATAGGAGATTGCGTCGTTGAATACCAGATGTTGTCTCCCAACCAGATGGCTGAAAAATGGATACCTCTTCAAGGAGTGAAAAGGGGAGAAATCCATGTTCAAATTACAAGAAAATTACCCGAATCAGAGAAGAGATCAAGCATTGATTCTGCGCTGTCCCCAACTAATCTGCATCGTGAAATTTCCATGCAGGTTGAAACCATTAGTATTTCATCTCCAACTTTCATCCATTTTCTTGTAGTATTTCATGCCAAGAACTTAGGATACTCACTACTTACATGAAAGAATTTGTATGTCTCTTGGGTGTGATCAGATGAAACAAATGATGATCAAGGTTCAATCTCTGATCAACAAGAACGATCTCGAAGGAGTATCCAAATCGTTGAGCGAGCTTGAAACTCTTCATGATACTCAAGAAGAGTACATGGTTCAACTTGAGTCGGAGCAAACAATACTAATCGGGAAGGTCAGGGAGCTTGGACAAGAAATTTTTAACTCATCGCCTCCATTGAGAAGAGGGGCTACTCTTCCTTGGTAGAACCGAGGAATCACGCGCAATGTCGTCAACTCGATTTATTGATCGATATCTAGTCAATATCAATATAGTAAAAAGATGTATACGAATTGTTGTGCAAGCATATGAAATGTTAATAAAAACCTTGTAAAAAATATGGGTTTTTCTTGCACAAATTTGTGTAAACTTGTGATTGAATGTACAAATCTTGAAACCTTTGTAATCATACGTGATAAATGGCCAAGGAAAAACGTCCTAAAGGTTATATCATTTTTGAGTGACTGCAATTTATGTTATTGCGTGTATCATATTGTTTTGCACATAATGGAATTGAAAGAGAATTAAATAATAATTGGCTATTCAATCGCAGTCTTAGTAACTGCCTTTACAACATAATATCATGGTCTTCATCAATAATCAGCTATTATCCATTCTTAAATTCAAAAGAAAACTTATACCAATCATGTAACTTCATATCATGTTCTCCGATGCGTAAAAAATACATTTTTCACCACTGACGGATGATAAGCCAGTGGATTAAGAAGACCAGATATATAGTAGGATGACTAATCTAGTAGGACACGAAAGAAACAGCAGAGTACTGCGAGAAAACGAGGCAAGGGTCAGGCTTATTTTTTTCTAGCATTGGAGATGATATGAAGTTACATGACACCCAAAATATATTTCCAATAACATTTCCATGTGAAGTTACATGGAATTAGCAATGTAAATGACCATCTTCGCCAATTTCTTGAGTTCCAAATCCAAATTATGACAACTAGAGTTAAGTCCATTTGTCAAACTAATAATCTTACAGCAAAACTTTTCTCCAAAGACTGGAAATAAATATATTGACTTGATTGGCTAACTCACCAGCAACCACTGTGTAGGAACTCTGTTTCTGTGAGCACAGCTTAACCTTCATTGGCATTCAAATGGCAAAGAATTTTCCGGCCTCTCCATGAGATAGCTTCCTAGAAATGGAAATCATTGTCATGCATCTTCCGAAAAACGCAGAAAAAGAGAAATTATCTTCACAACCTAACGATCAAAGAGTAACAATATTCTGAATAACATGCCGGCTAGTT
The DNA here is from genome assembly GCF_033568475.1 of Henckelia pumila. Classification (NCBI taxonomy): domain Eukaryota; kingdom Viridiplantae; phylum Streptophyta; class Magnoliopsida; order Lamiales; family Gesneriaceae; genus Henckelia; species Henckelia pumila. The sequence continues at coordinate 1,288,565 of NW_027331883.1, forward strand.
GCTGGTAGTTTCATGCAACCCTGAACGTGAGCCGTGTCATCCAAAAAGAGGAATTACCATCGAGACTCCAAGATCGGAATAATGGCTCTGTAGTTGCATCTGTAAGTAGAAATTACTGGTTTCAGGAGTTCTTGGAGCTTTCTTGTGATGAGATGTAGATTCTGTATGCAGCAATGGACATTGTCACATTACCAATGACAGTCAAAGCCGCTTGAAGTGCTACCAAGATCTGTAAAACGTAGAAGACATTTCACAATTTTAAGTACCCATTGACGAAAGGGATTTCACAATGAGAACATTGGTATATAAATATCCAACAACAAAAGTAAAGGGGTCTAGAATGCAGAGTACTGATCATGTAAATATTAACTAGATTATAAACAAGCAACTGTCTCTGTCCAACACATAGTGAAGGCCTGAGCGGGGTAACTCCACAATTAGGACATGATCCCTCTTGGTTTGTAGGCCTGGAAAGTTAACTGAATCAAACCAATATTGGAGTTGAAGGAATGCACAGCATCAATATTTAATAATGCTCATTGGTTCGTGATACTTTCTGTGCACCATCCCATGGCATACATTGTTAGGCAATAATCCGATTCGTTGTGTATGATTTACTAAACATAGTAAGAATTGTTTTTAAAGCAATTGATTGCCCCCATGAACGTCACAATATTTTGTTTTTCCGATGCATATCAGTTCTGGCAACACATAGAACCCCTACGCCAGTCATCAAATGTAGCACACTTTTACTAGTTACTAGATCAATGACACCGAACTATGAATCATATTAGTCGTGGAAATATTCTTAGGGACATTATGCCAGCACAAACTTTGAAGAAGCAACTTGAGATTCCTAAACTTGGTCCTGAAGCCTCCAAGCACCATCAAGATGCGAAAAAGCTTTGGTTATGCAGCCAAAACCTTGATCAGATGATTCAGGAATCACTGAAAGAGTAGACTGAGTAGTTGATGTTATGGAAGAAGTCTAGCTGTGGGACCAACAGTAGAAAACACAACTGTTTCATTCATAATCATCATATGCTTAAACCAAACGAGAAGAAAAAATATACAAGAGAGATATGGAGGATTGCTAGAATTCTCATTTTCCAGATGTTAATAAGCAATTGTTCTGAAGTTTAATCTTATAAGGCCAATCTTTTAGCTCTTGTAGAAATCTAATTTCTAATATTTGCAAACATCACTGAAAAGATCTTTAACCTCTACATTTGTAATTTCATTACTTCTCTCTTTCTCGTAACCTAAAAACTGTTGGAAGCACTCAGTCGAACTTCATGTAACTGATCAAGTATAATGATGGATAGCAACTAGTAAGTATAAACCTTCATTCAGCAATCTTTCATGTAGTCAACAGATGCTATGTAACTTCTTTTAAAAGCCAATGCAAAATTTTTACCTCAAGTGACTCTGAGTTATAAAAGAAATGCCATGTACAGGCGCAGAAGGCACCACCTAATAGGGGTACCTAACAAAATAGGTAAAATGCACGTCAAAATCTGTAATAACAAATTCAAACATCATTCAAACCAAAACACATTGCCAACAAACCTACTATTTTATCCGAAAACATATTTTTCTTGGAGGACAACAATAAATTATATATCTTTATCAGAAAATCGAACTTCACCAGTGCAATAGACTAAGAATTGGGTCCAAATGCAACCAAAGGCTTCAAAATTACAGATCTAAGGCACAAAATACAATTGAAGATATACTATGCATGAATCTCCACACAAACAAAATTAAATTTACAAGAAAGGGAAGCATAATTCACCATTCCCCAAGAGAGACCCTTCCAAGATTCAAACCCAGATTTCTCCCCGTATTGCCATACCAAAACCATCGCAGTGACCCTTTTATGGAAAGAAAATTCATGTCATATGGTAAACAGGGTAAGTTAGATTCTACCAGGCACTGCCTTGAGGTAGATCTAACGGTGGACATTTAACAATAAATGTGAGGTCCATTATTTTTTAGTGGACCCGCATGTATTGATAAATGAGGACCCTTAGATCTATCATGGGGATAATGCGTGTAAAGGTAGGTTGAAATAAACCGGTAAACAGAAACAAGACAGCACAGAAACACTTCAAGTACGTCCGGCATTACATATGACTATAAATTATTTCACTGAGACAACAAATCAACGTCTTGAAAATTTTACTTTCACAAGTAAAGGTGTTAGACCATTGGTCCGAAATGAGAGCTCAGCCAAAAACGAAGCTTTCTAGTGGGAGAGACCCTCGAGCTAAAAGTCAGCCCAAATTTTATTATGGATCCCGTATAGAACAACACCACCCACAAATTGAGTAAGTAAATGTTAGCGGAAGTCCACTGCTTTCCTCAGTTACCAGTTATCAAAATATGCAACTTAATCTAGCTTGAAATATTATAAAGGACCAAATTCTCGACATAAAACTAATGTTCTAGGGCTCCCGCTACTCGGCTCTTAGACACCACCAATAGCAATGTGAGGCCCCATCAAGAGAACTCAAAGAAAGCTCAAGCTTAGTTAGCCTGCCCACATTTTGGCGTAGAGCCAAGGCGAAATGCGCAACGAAAGGTAACTGTAAAAAAATCGATTCTTTACAAACTGAAACATCATTACCATTCAGCAACACTGGAAACATGAATAGCCCAGGTGGGCAAAGAAAGTGCATTGGAAGGTTCACTTAAAAATGGCGACTCCACAGCATTTGAGGGTCCCACGAGGGAAATCAAAGCAATTCCAGCAGCTCCTATACAAAGGGCCCTGGCGTTCGGCCTCTGCTCAAAGTGCGCACAGATGGGACTTGGAGTTGTGTGTTGAGTTCTTTTGGCAGCAAATTTGTCAAATTTGGGTGAAATTGCATGAGACGAGACGTGGGCTTGCTTGAATTTTTGGAAGTTCATCGTTTTGGGGAGATGAAGACAGTCAAGAATTTCCATCTTTCTTTCGGTTTATAAATTTTCGATTTCCGAAATAGTGAAGGGCGAGCACCATACACTGAAACGAACGAGAGATGATGAGACTTGAAAAGGGACTGAGCTGAAAATGGTTTGGCGAATTTGGATATTTTAGGAAGTTCGAGGGAAATTTACGAATATGTGGCCCGGTATTGTATTATAATGTTGATTTTATTTTATTTTTTGAGAACATAATATAATATTGAATTTAGTACGTTATGTTATGTCATCCGATAATTTAATGCAATTTGACAAAAACAAATCAATACGATAATATTAATTTAATAAATAAAAACGATGTAAGGTTACGTTTGAATGGTTATATTTCAAATTCGATAATTTTAATTCTATTTTATCGTTAAGATAACGTGTTTATATAATATTTCATGTTGACTAAAATGTGTTTTAAGTTGACCAAATAATATTGTCATTTAAAATTCAGTCTATCTTGATATCACTAATGTGTAAAGTAGTATTTTGATTTATTGTTTATATACAATTTCATCGAAACAATAAAACTATAATAAAATTTATGGATTTAAAATCTATCAACTAAAAAACACAAATCTAATTAAATTTACTCTCTCGTGCTATCATTAAAACATAGACTCGATAATACAATTTTCTGATCACTGTGCTAAGTTTGAGGGCTCAAAAGCAATATTCTAAACAAGTTTAAGCAGGGGTCTCTGTTCACACTTTGCTCAGCGTATCTTTGAAAAATAGCGATTGCAGATTCTCTCGTCATCCAAAAAATAGGATAGATTATGCAACATTTCTATTCTCTCGTCATCCAAAAAATAGGATAGATTATGCAAATTTGAAATGTTGCATAGCGATTGTAAATTTTATTTTATGATTTAATATTACTTAATGTGAGGTATATGTATTTGTCAATTTTAATCATACCATTATAATTCAATCCTTTTTAATATTCATAAAATTTCAATAAATTTATTGATAATGCAGTGATTCTGCTAAAAATCTTGAAATAATTAATCTTGTACCCTTTTTGTGTAAAATTGGTCGTGAATGAACTGAGAATTTCCTGCAACTTTTTCAAAATTTCCATAAACACCATATCTGGACCGTTTGTGTAGTAACCCAGAACCCATTTTAAGGTAATAATATGTTAAAGATGATTAAGGGTTAGTAATTAACCAATTTCGACGCTTAATAAACTAGAAAGATGATTTGACGAACAGAGCTTTCGTTGGCCATCGGACGCAACGATGGAGGGGCAGAACGGACGCAACGTTCCTCAACGGACGCAACGTTCCTTGAGATACAGGCAGGCATGAGGTGGCTTGATGACTAAGCTACGAGTTTTGACAAGTGTCAAACATGCAGGAACGGACGCAACGAACCCAAACAGACGCAACGTTCGTGTCCGAAAATTTTGGCTATAAATAGGGGTCTCCGGAGTTCATTTTCAAATACGAATTCCGAGTTTCCTTCTTCGATCAGTTATATAGAGTGAGTTATACACTTGAGGGCTCTATCGGTTATAATAGAGGTTCTGAAATAACCAAGGTGTGGTTATAGTCATCCGGGACTAGCAACTCCAAAGGGCTATCTACGGACAAAGGTATGGTCCGGAAATCTATTTAAGTTTGGGAGTACTTATTAGCTTAGTTAAGGCTTATAGAACTGGTATAGTGATACGATGAACTTTTGAATATAGGCTTGGAACCTAGGATCTACTATACTTGAACTAGCCTAGAGGTACGTACACATTGACTGAGATTGCCAGCGAGTATACATGTTTATATGTTGCATTTATTTGACATTATTATATGGCATGATATATGATTTATCGCTTTTTATACTCATATGTCATGTGCATATACACGTTGAGTCTATACCTTGTTATACCTGATTATAGAGCCGCTCAGCTCTATACTCGACAGTCTGTCACTGAGAGTACCGCGACGGTGGGGACATGTATGTCTGACTACTCTGGTGTACTAGACGAGTGTGGTTGCACCCAGAGGTTGATCCGTGCGATGGCAGCACTCATGTGGCGCCGGTACTGAGCATGACTTTTCAGATGACTCTTTACCAGTCATCATGTTGCATGCACTATATACATATGTTTACTCATGTTTATGTACTGAGCGTTAGCGCTCACGTCCTAGTTGTTATCTTGGACACCCTATTCCACGGGGCATGTCGCATGATGGACGGAGCTGGTAGTTCAAGGCAGGACTAGGGAACAGGAGCCTTGAGGAGTTTATTATACAGCAGGATTCGATATAGCTGTATAATGTTTACTTTTAAGTTTTTTTCGATATGGTTGTATCACTACAATATTAAGCCTGGATATATTTTACTAAGCTGATATATAAGTTATGGATTATGTTTCCGCACGTTTTACTCTGTTAAGTATTTTGCTGTATTAAGTTTAATGCATGCTATTAGTTGCCAGTTAGTAGGTGATTCCATGCAGGGTCACTACATTTTTGGTATCAGAGCATGCATAGATTTTGGGAATTAGTACTTGGGATTTAGAATTAGTCTTGAGTAATTATTGCGCATTTGAGATTTTAATGTGCAATTTTTTTCATGATATGGCTAACGAGAGTCACGGTAGTGTTGGCCAGGGAGGTGGTCATCATCATCATCATCGTCATCATGATGATCAGTATCGTCCTCATGAGGGTAGACGCTTCTACAATATCAATAAGTTCATGCATGTAGGACCGAAACCTTTGGTAGGAGGCGAGAATTCGGAACAGGCAAGAGGCTGGATGTCTAAACTCGAGAGTGCGTTTCGAGCTTTCGAGTGTACTGAAGAGCAGAAATTGGAAGTTCTAGAATTCGTTCTAGAGGATCGAGCATGCTTATGGTGGGATGCCAAAGCTACTCAGACACGTACTGAGAGAGGACAGGTGACTTGGGGGAATTTTTGTCAGCAGTTTCAGAAACTGTATTTTCCTCCAGCTGTTCGTTAAACACGATCCATGGAGTTGCTAACTCTGAGGCAAGGATCAATGACTATTGATCGATATCAGCAACGATTTCTTGATATGCTACCTTTTAGTCCTCATATTAATGACAGTGATGCATCCAAGTATGATATCTTTCTGCAAGGCTTGAATCAAGATATCTACTCACAAGTTTTTGTCTGTGATGATCCGACATCTTATGAGATTTTGGTGAACCGTTGTCGTCAAGTGGAGAACAGCAATAGGCGGGCACTGTTGATGATGCCAGGACAGCCTAGTGGATCTTTTGAGCCTAGGGCTCAATCTGTTATGCAATCTGAACCTATTTCTTATTCTACTACTACTACTTCATCTGGTTCTCGTGGTTCACGAGGTATATATTCCGTTTCAGGAAAAAGAAGAAGAAGGAGGAGTTTTACAGTCACTGTGGTGGGAAGCATCCTGCAGCTTCATGTCAAAAGGCTACTGGTGCTTGTTATATTTGTGGTGAGCAGAGACATCTGCGGAGAGATTGTCCTCACCGTATGGGTTCTGCTAGTGGATCGGGATTACAGGTTGGATCTCAGACTTCTACTTTTCCACGTCAGCAGCCAGCACCACAGATTTCTTCTGGTTACCGTCCACAGTCACAAGGGCAGGCTCTGTCTCAGGATCAGGCTACTGAGGAAAGCGATCGCATGTTGGCAGGTACCTTTTTGTTATGTGGTATTCCTGCACTTGTTTTAATTGATACTGGATCATCGCATTCCTTTATTTCTAGCCGTTTTGTTAAGAGACATAGATTACCTTATGTATCATTAGATATGGATTTAGTTGTATCTACTCCGCTGGAGCAGGAGGTAGTAACTAAGCGTCTAGTGATGGATTGTCTTCTAGAGTTTGAGGGTCATGTGTTATCGGGTAATTTGATGATATTAGCGATGACAGATTTTGATTGTATTTTGAGAATAGATATGCTGACTTTGTATCACGCTACTGTGGATTGTTATCAGCGTCTGGTACAGTTTGATGAGGGTGATAGCTGGTACTTTTATGGTGAGGGTGCACGACCTCCGGTGCCACTTGTTTCGGCTCTGAAGGCATGTCATGTCTTGGAGTCAGGTGTGGAGGGCTACCTCATTTATGCAATTGATATGTCCACGAGTAGTCCAGGTATTGATCAGCTATCGGTTGTCAGCGAGTTTCCTGATGTATTCCCTGATGAGATTCCTGGTTTTCCTCCGGTTCGAGAGGTTGAATTTGGTATTGATCTAGTACCAGAAACTACACCTATATCCCGAGCACCTTATCGTCTGGCACCGTTAGAGATTAGAGAATTGAAACAGCAGTTGCAGGATCTGCTTGATAAGGGATATATTCGTCCGAGTGTTTCTCCGTGGGGAGCACCTATTTTGTTCGTCAAGAAGAATGATGGATCGATACGATTATGTATTGATTACAGGCAGCTGAATCGTGTCACCATCAAGAATAAGTATCCTTTGCCGCGGATTGATGATCTGTTCGATCAATTACAGGGTACTTTTGTCTACTCTAAAATAGATCTGAGATCTGGATACCATCAGATGCGGGTACGAGACTCAAATATTTCTACGACTGCTTTTAGGACCAGATACGGGCATTATGAATTTCTGGTTATGTCATTTGGTTTGACGAATACACCGGCAGTCTTTATGAATCTGATGAATAAGGTATTTCGAAAATATCTGGATATATTTGTCATCGTATTCATTGATGATATTCTTGTCTATTCTCATGACAAGAATGAGCATGCACAGCATCTGAGGATTATTTTACAGACGTTACGAGATAAGCAGCTGTATGCGAAATTGAGCAAGTGTGAATTCTGGCTTGATCGGGTAGTGTTTCTCGGTCATGTGATTTCTAGTGGAGGGATATCTGTTGATCCTAGTAAGATAGAGGCAGTGTTGAACTGGTCTCGTCCGACGACGGTTTCTGAGATTCGTAGTTTCTTGGGTCTAGCTGGTTATTACCGTCGGTTCATCGAGAATTTTTCACAGTTGGCGAGGCCTTTGACATAGCTTACTCGGAAAGATGTTTTCTTCATATGGTCATCGAATTGTGAGGAGTCATTTCACGAACTGTGTGGACGTCTTACTACTGCACCTGTGCTACCTTCTGGATCAGGAGGTTATGTTGTCTATACTGATGCCTCTGGTCAGGGGTTAGGATGTGTTCTTACACAGCATGGACATGTTATTGCCTATGCTTCTCGACAGTTGAAGATGCATGAGAATAATTATCCAGTATATGATCTCGAGTTAGCCGCCATTGTATGGAGGCATTATCTTTATGGCGAGAAATTTGAGATATTCACGGACCACAAGAGTCTGAAATATTTATTCACTCAGGCGGAGTTGAATATGCGACAGAGACGCTGGATGGATCTCTTGAAGGATTATGATTGTGAAATCAAATATCATCCAGATTCTGCTAATTTTACAGCTGATGCCTTGAGTCGGCAGGTGAGACTTTCTGCACTTCAGACTAGTAAAGTATCTCATATGATTCAAGAGTGCTGTTCATTGAGTTTTACGCTCAAGCACTAGAAAGGAAGAAGTGAGATTCGATTGTATATTATTCTATCTGAGCCATCATTGTATTCTTGGATCAAAGATGCTCAGATATATGACGTTAAGACTCGGCGTTTGACACGTCTAGCCAATGGAGTTAATACATCTGGATTCCATTATCAGGCAGATGGTTTATTGTGCTTATCGAATCGGGTGGTGGTACCTGATATTGCAGAGCTCAAAAACGATATTCTTTCTCAAGCTCACATGAGTCGATTATCTATTCATTCTGGAAGTATGAAAATGTATAAGGACTTGCGAACCAGATTCTGGTGGAAAGGGATGAAACAGAGTGTTTATCAATTTATTTCGAGATGTTTGGTTTGTCAACAGGTCAAGGCTGAACACCGACGACCAGATAGATTACTGCAGAATCTTGAGATTCCCGAATAGAAGTGGGAGCACGTGACTATGGTTTTTGTCACTCACTTGCCTATGACTTCATGTCAGTGTGATGCTATCTGGGTCATTGTTGACCGTTTGACAAAATCAGCACATTTCATTCCTTACAACCGGGAGTATTCTTATGATCGCATGACACACTTATACATCCAGGAGATAGTGCGATTGCATGGGATTCCAGTGAGCATAGTTAGTGATAGAGACCCGCGATTTACCTCACGTTTTTGGGGTAGTTTTCAGCAAGCGTTGGGTACCACTCTGAGTTTGAGCACTGCATATCATCCAGAGACTGACGGGCAGTCAGAGCGGACGATTCGTACATTGGAAGATATGCTACGTTCTTCTATCATGGACTTTGGCTTATCTTGGCAGAATCAGTTACCTTTGATCGAATTTGCCTACAATAACAGTTATCATCGTAGTATTGATATGACACCTTTCGAGGCATTGTACGGTCGACGGTGTCGTACTCCGTTATTCTGGGATGAAGTCGGGGAACGACAAGTCGAGGGTCCTGAGTTGGTGCAGCAGATTGTAGACAAGGTAGATTTGATCAAACAAAGGATCAAAGTTGCTCAAGATCGGCAAGCCAGTTATGCTAATATTCACCGTAGGCCACTTCAGTTTGAGCATGGTGAATATGTGTTTCTACGAGTATCACCTTTCACGAAGGTGATGAGATTCGGTGTGAAAGGCAAGTTATCACCTCGTTTCATTGGGACTTTCCCGATACTGGAGAAGATTGGAGATGTTGCTTATCGTTTGGCGTTACCGCCATCTCTTTCCAATATACATAATGTTTTTCATGTGTCGTTACTACGACAGTACATAGCTGATGAATCACATGTGATTCAGTCTACTGATATTCAACTAAAGCCAGATCTGTCGTATGTTGAACGACCACTCCGTATCCTAGACAGGAAGGAAAAAGTTCTTCGAAATAAGACTATACCATTTGTGATGGTACAGTAGCAGCGCCGAGGCGTTGAGGAAGCAACTTGGGAAACCGAGAGCCATATGCGAGCAGAATATCCTGAGTTGTTTGTCTTATACTTTTGATTACCATGTGAAGATGTAATTACAGTTGTTGTAATAAAACATGGTTTGATGTTTTATATTGTTATCTTGATTTTTATTTAGATTTTATTTTGCGGACGAAATGTCTAAAGGTGGGGAGAATATAGTAACCCAGAACCCATTTTAAGGTAATAATATGTTAAACATGATTAAGGATTAGTAATTAACCAATTTTGGCGCTTAATAAACTAGAAAGATGATTTGACGAACGGAGCTTCCGTTGGCCATCGGACGCAACGATGGAGGGGCAGAACGGACGCAACGTTCCTCAACGGACGCAACGTTTCTTGAGATACAGGCAGGCATGAAGTGGCTTGATGACTAAGCTACGAGTTTTGACAAGTGTCAAACTTGCAGGAACGGACGCAACGAACCCAAATGGACGCAACGTTCGTGTCCGGAAATTTTGGCTATAAATAGGGGTCTCCGGAGTTCATTTTCAAATACGAATTCCGAGTTTCCTTCTTCGATCAGTTATATAGAGTGAGTTATACACTTGAGGGCCCTATCGGTTATAATAGAGGTTCTGAAATAACCAAGGTATGGTTATAGTCATCCGGGGCTAGCAACTCCAAAGGGCTATCTACGGACGAAGGTATGGTCCGGGAATCTATTTAAGTTTGGGAGTACTTATTAGCTTAGTTAAGGCTTATAGAACTGGTGTAGTGATACGGTGAACTTTTGAATATAAGCTTGGAACCTAGGATCTACTATACTTGAACTAGCCTAGAGGTACGTACACATTGACTGAGATTGCCAGCGAGTATACATGTTTATATGTTGCATTTATTTGGCATTATTATATGGCATGATATATGATTTACCGCTTTCTATACTCATATGTCATGTGCATATACACGTTGAGCCTATACCTTGTTATACCTGATTATAGAGCCGGTCAGCTCTATACTCGACAGTTTGTCACTGAGAGTATCGCGACGGCGGGAACATGTATGTCTGACTACTCTGGTATACTAGACGAGTGTGGTTGCACCCAGAGGTTTATCCGTGCGGTGGCAGCACTCATGTGGCGCCGGTACTGAACATGACTTTTCAGATGACCCTTTACCAGTCATCATGTTGCATACACTATATACATATGTTTACTCATGTTTATGTACTAGCGCTCACGTCCTAGTTGTTATCTTGGACACCCTATTTCACGGGGCAGGTCGCAGGATGGACGGAGCTGGTAGTTCAAGGCAGGACTAGGGAGCAGGAGCCTTGAGAAGTTTATTATACATCAGGATTCGATATAGCTGTATAATGTTTACTTTTAAGTTTTTTTCGATATGGTTGTATCACTACAATATTAAGCCTGAATATATTTTACTAAGCTGATATATAAGTTATGAATTATGTTTCCGCACGTTTTACTCTGTTAAGTATTTTGCTGTATTAAGTTTAATGCATGCTATTAATTGCCAATTAGTAGGTGATTCCATGCAGGGTCATTACAGTTTGATATTTATTAGAACATAAATTGTTTTTTTATATTATTATATATCTTATATTATAATATGGAACTTTAGTTTAAAGTTTTTTTAGTTTTGGATACGTACGGAATTATAATCAACATTTTTTTTAAAGGAACATTTTATTTATTTTGTAATAGGAAGAGGATATCCAAAATAAATTAATGAGTTTCACGATCTTGCAATCAACACATATATATATATATGTAAGATCGTCGATCATATTAAAAATTAAGCTCATAAAATTAACACGTAGATCGTCTAATAGGGATTTGATGCTGACAAAGTTATTTTCCTGCAGCTGAAATCATGGAAGAAAAAAAAACAAAAACCAATAGCCCAAACTAAAGTTTTGTTTAATCGACAAATAAATTCATTACAAAACTTTTCATAAAATTTTGTTATCCATTTCTTAAAAAAATATTATTTTTTATTTCAAAATAGACAGAGTTATATATTTATTTACTAATATAAATCCATGAAATACCGAAGATCAACTTTAAAATTCAATGTTCTGCATAACCAGATAAAAGAAAGGTCCAGCAACCCAAAGAAATTGTTTTCAAGCAAAGTTAGCACGAAAAGTGATATAGGAGGTTTAACTTCGAAGACATTGGCTTCACCACCAAAGGGACTTCATATTTGATACCAAAATATTGAAATATTCGAGATTTAATTATAACAAAAATAAAATATTACATGATCCATCAGGGAAGCAAAATGGATATTTCATCTGTAATAAATAAACAAAATAAAAAAACACCAGAAAGGAGCTGTGAAAAAGTCTCACGCAATTCCAATCGTGACCGTAAAGTCACGACGTGTGTATACATACATGGAAAAACATACGCCTCTCCCTCATCCCCTTCCCCACACGTGTCTTCTTGCACGCCACGTGTCTTAAAAAAATCTGTATTGGGATGCATTTGGTCCATTTTTCCAGTTTAAAAATAATATAATATTATGCATCCAAATAGATATAATTTCATTGTGGTGACATTTTATATTATCGAATGCTATTATTACCATTATTAAATTATAAACAAGGAATCTCGACTTCAACAACTACCGAGCTGATGAAATTAAAGATTATGGATTTTTTTTTATTAGGACAGAGAATAAAATCACGATTTGTAACAAAATTTGTTGGAACAAATTGAGAATTAAAAAAAAAAATTTATTAAAACTATATCCATTGCTTTGTCTAAATTACTAATTTTAATTATTTTATTATTATTTCTCACGTTGAGAGAAATTTTATCAAGGTTCTAAAAAGCGCGAAGTGCGGAGATCAAACTTTAAGCTTTTCAAGCTTAACCGAGCTTAGAACGAGATTAAACGTGAAAAAACGTTTTCATTTTTATTATAATTTTAATTATTTTAAAATAAATATTAAATAAAATGTTAGATTATTAACCATAAATATATGATTTAATATATAATTCAAATTTTAAACTATAAATATATATATTTATAAAAATATTTTTATTTTAAAAAATAAATGAAATCTTTCGTTATAAAAAATTATGAAAAATAATAATGTAAAATATTGCTAATTTCTTCTTAGTTTACAAGGTGTCGAAGCCCACTGCAACCTGCAAGCGAAGATGGGCCCCAAGGCCATTGTTACGTCATAATAATTATCATACAAAAAATATTATACTGCCAGCCCAATATGCATCGGCATATGCTGTTTGATGCTCGTATATGTCACATTTTTTTTAATAAATAATATAGTTCAAAATTATTAAATTTTTAAATGAAGTACAATTATATCCAGAGATTTTATATTAAATTAAATTAAATGTTTTGTTGTTTTTATATGTTCTCAACGGTATACATATATATATTTTTTAATGAAACTAGAGTTATAAAAACTGTAATCGAATTTCTATTTTTTATTTTATTTATAGAGTAGTCGTTTTGTCTGAATTTATTTTCGTGAGATAAATAAAAAATAATATTTTTAATAAATTCAATCGAATTGAAAATTCGGGGAGACAATGTCACGAAAGTTGTAATGTTAAGCAAATTGTATTAAGTTAAGAGTTCTTGATTTATCAAATGCTTTCCTTAATTTCTCATCTCCCATTTATTTATTTCTTTCTTTCTTGGTTCTTGAATAACCGACGAAAGGAAGATCGCTCTCTTCAAAACGTAATTCCCCGTTTTCCCAAACCATTCTCTTCTAATCCACGTTTCTCCTCTCTTTCACCTCCATTGCCGCCCGAAGAAATCCTCTCTGTATTATTATTTATTCCCAAAAATTTTGTTACAGAGCGAACGGATTTATTTGACCGTTGCTTGTAGACCCGGAAACCCCTCAAATTGTTGTTTTTTTGAGGGGTTGTGGGCGGAGGGGGACCCAATTCTTCTTCTTTTTTCCATTATTGGAGGATTGTCGAATTGGGTCTTTTTTTATTTGATCAGAAAATCGATTTCCGGGTGTGATGACGTACAATGTAGTCGATGAGGATCCCGGGCTTGCAGGGGATTACGTGAAGTTAGAGGAGGGTGGTGGTGACGTGGTGACGGTATGCGAGACGGAAACATCGTCGTCTTGCGGTGGAGGCGGTGGAGGGCTGTGGTGGTCATTGTGGTGGTGGGCCAAGCTAGTGCTGGTGGTGTTGTTTGTTAGCCTGTTGGGTGCGGTTTTCTTCAAATGGGTCGGACCCTTTTTCATGGATAAGGTTGATTTTCTTATGAATTACACAAGAATGCTTTCATCTGAACACACACAAACTTACTGACACACATATATAAATGCTTTGTGAAATTGTTCTTATTATTTATCCTCATTTAGGCATGTCAAGATGATATTTTTTTTAGTTTTTGTGTGTATTTATGTTGATACTCACTTAATTGAATAACTTGGATTGCTGTCTGCTGATCTTTATATGAACGAAATGCTGATGAGATGTGATGATTGATCTCATGAAGTTTGGATGCTGGAGGTTTTGGTCTTATAATTGATATTGTATCCAAATTTATTTGTTCCAATCCTACTAGTTGCAAGTTGGCACAATTGTTGAGAGTGGATTTTGTAGGATCAATGACTGCAGGGCAATCGAAATGTAATTTGAGCTGCTGTACAGTTTTAGAAAAAAAGGATTCGAATTGTATTGCAACCTTCAGCAATAGCTTTTGGTCGAGAAACAGGAGTCAGGAGTGTGATTGAACTTTATTGACCTGCAATTCTTGCATTTCTTCTTTTTCTTTTCTTTTAACTTAATCCTTGTTTAATCCAGCTTGTAATTGCCACTTTGCTCTTTGATAGAAGTTTTGAAAATGAAAGAATTGCCGTTTTTGCTCTTTTAAATTAGCTCGCAACAGGACAAATATACTACCATCCGTGATAGTTAGCTGCTTAGGCAGAGCCAGAATATTGATTAACGGAGACGAAAATCAAAGAGCTACTAAACATCAAGTCTGAAGGATTTACCTCTGTGTTGGGGTTGTGGTTGGGTGCATGAAAATGGTAACAGGTTTTCAAAACCAAATTTCAAGATCTCATAAAAGCTTCTTTCAGGATGAGGTGGTCGGGGCCAACTAAACCCACTAGCAGCCTCTGCTCCCTTGCATTTAGAAAGCAATGTTACAGATTCTGTCTGAGTTTATGTTGTCTTCCTTTGTTCAGCATCTTACATCATGATAAACATTGCTTAGCATGTGTATTGTTCAATTTGTAGCATTCAATCATTTTAGTTTATCACTGCATCTCTTTACCATTTCCATTCTAACATTATATAATTGTTTCATGTGCACTTTTTTAGGAGATCATTCCCATCATAAATTGGGAGAGGGAAACATTCAGTTCCAGAACGCTAGCCCTTATTGTATTTGGTTCTGTGGCATTATTTCCATGTGTTCTTTTACCTTCTACCCCATCCATGTGGGTGGCCGGAATCACTTTTGGTTATGGTTATGGATTTTTGCTTATAATGGGAGCAGTGATCATTGGTGCCTCTCTTCCGTATTTCCTTGGGTCACTTTTCTACCGCAAAATCCAAGTATGTTTGTTTGCCATATCCTTGCTGTTTTCATGAAGTTTTAGCTTTGCTTTTAAATTGTTCATAAGTTTCTCTAATACAGATGTGGCTAGAAAGACATCCCAAAAAAGCTTCTATCATAAGACTAGCAGGGGAAGGAAATTGGTTTAGTCAGTTCCGAGCCGTTGCATTGATTAGGATTTCTCCTTTTCCATATGTCGTGTACAACTACTGTGCTGTTGCTACAGATGTCAAGTACTGTCCTTACTTGTTGGGGACACTGGCAGGAATGGTGCCAGAAGTATTTGTCGCACTTTACACGTAAGAACTCTCACCATCTCTCTCAAATTTCTTGCTAGAAGAAATTTGATACTTCCGGTAGTTGACTCACAAACCTGGTTTTGAATGTAAAGGCATCACTTTCAGTATGGTGTTCAGTTGTAGTAACTTCCGTGTAGAAAATTTTAATCTTGGGTATACTTTTTGATGGTAACAAAGCAATTCTCTATGTGATCATATGTACTTGTTGTGAGTCTCAAACTTACGCCTCTATTTATTTTTTCCTGCGTATTTTCAATTTCCTTTACACTAATGGGGTGTTTGTTATGTTCAACTTGCAGTGGCATACTTATAAAAACTTTAGCTGATGCTTCACACAATGGCCACACATTGTCAGCTCCTCAAATAATCTTCAACGTCTTTGGCTTTTGCATAACTGTGGCCGCAACAGTTATAGTCACCGTATATGCTAAAAGGCGACTCAGGGAATTGCAGAAGGCAGAGGAGCTATTGCTGCAGTGATCGTCCTAAATTTCCGGCTACCTGGATCAAGCTCTCAATGGGAACCGGTCCCCAAGAAGATGAGCTTGCGTATATATATTTCAAAATATGAAGAATGTGGATCTTGAAACGGGTTTTACTAAACGACTGACAAAAAAAAAACCAGTGTTTTGAATTTTTGATGTTCTTATCTATGTTTTCACATCTTTCATCATGAATATGTAAGCAACGTTCAAAAATCTGGGTATATCTTTTTTTTTCAAGAAAAAGAAAACAATTAGATGGCAAGTTTTATTCGTCAATTTTATTTAATTATTTTGGGTCTTTTGGCACTGTGTTTGTCAACACAACTTTGGTTGGATAGTTAGTTTTCGTTGGTGTAGTAAAGTTATTAGTAAATTCAAATTTCAATTTTGCAACATGATAGCTGGATAACATAAATTCATTTTTAATGAGTTGCACAAGATTTTTTGAAATTTTTGGTTGGTGTTGGTATTTTTCATTATTTATGGTATATATACATTTGTAGCAAACACAAGATTTCAAAGTTTCATATGCTTGATATCTTAATTTATGATCTGCAACGTCCGTTGCAGTTTAAGGCTACATTGGCTGGACGTTGCAGTTTAAGGCTACATTGGCCCAACAAATGCAGACGAATTTTCCGATTCTGGAAATACAATGAAACGATGATCATTTACATAGGAAATTTACAATTTTTGAATAATCTGAATCTTTAGCTTCCAAATATCATGCACTCAGCAACACTTCAACTATGAGATTTACAGTATTCTGAAACATCCCGAATGCGTTTCATGACTAAAGGAATCGCCTTTTCACTCAATGCAGTAAAGCATAGACCAAACCACCCAGGTTCAACACAGTGACAAGAAAATCCGGGAAGCGCGCCGATCCGGCCGATTCTCGACAACTTATTCGACAGCTCTAGTTCGCCTTTTTCGCTGTAGGACAGGATTAAGCTACTCATGTCAGCCCAGCAGTAAAAGCCGCCAGAGCTCTTTGTGCAATTGATCCCCAGCTGCTTTAAACCATTTACAAACTCGACGTACGCCCTTTCGAGCCTCTCTTTACTAAGATTGATCGTTTGTTGAATGAATTCAGTCTCAGAAAGCATTGTGATGAGCAAATGTTGGGTTGGGACTGAAACTGATGAAAATCTTGCTAGTTTCTTGGCAGCAGACATCACATTTATGTTGAAGGTATGAATTACCCCTGCTTTCAAACATGGAAGAGAGAGATCGTTTGACAGATCGTATACTATGTGAACTCGTTTCTTGTAATATTCCTCGGTATCAGCGATTTCTGCCATGCTTACGAAATCTTCACTCCCATGAGTTGATCCCACCAACAGTTCATTGGAGATGATATGAATATTCTTCTCTGTGGCGAATTCGAGGAGGTTGTAAAGTGTTTCTCGACTGTACAGATTTCCCACAGGATTTGATGGGTTGGATATTATTATCCCGCGAACTTTGACACCGCGTTTCTTTGCTTGGTTGAATGCACGATCAAGAGCAGCGATGCTTAGACTGAAGCTGTCTAGACTTCGGCATGGAACTGGTATGATTTCCACACCAGTTCGCCATGTTACATCACCGTCGAGGCTGCATCGTGCAAACAAAATTAGTGTCTTCACTAAATGAATTGGCACATGCACCCAAGTTTTGCTGAACTCCAGCAAAGGTGACAAGACTTACTCGGGCGAGTATGGCGATGGAACAAGAAATGCATTTCCGGGATTGGCGAGAGCAAAGATGAGTATCTCAATTGCCGGAGGCACACCGGTTGTTATTACTATATGTTCCGGGTTGAAGAGGAGTGGTTTGTCCACGACTCGAGACATGAAGCCTGCCACTGCCTGCATTTCAAAGAATTAGAGCAGCACTGTGGCGGCAATTGGCATCCTATGAGAAAAGTTCCTCTAATTGAACTTGATCCAAATATTAGAAACCAACTGTTAGAGCATAAACACGAGAGGAGGGCCTAAACCAAAAAAGGCTAGCCTACTAGGTGGGAAAGCCACCCAAACTTATAAGACACTCCACAATTTCTTCAATAGTAGATGAGCAACATAACTTTGCCCACCCCTTGAAAGCTGAAGTTCACAGCTGTCGGATTATAACCGGCTTTCAGGCAGCTAGCTATCAGTTTCCAACACATGTAGCTTATTCTAATTTATATATTATCAATACCGGCGTGATGGTATCCCGCCCATATCGTCTCTTCGGCTGGGTCAATTCTCCACGGAAATCGCAATGCAGACGATCCATATGCCTGGGAAGATGGTCTAAATCTGAAAGACTAATCTTCTAGATTGCAATATGTTATTGTTAACCATGAAGCCTCTCACTTTGTAACATTATCTATAAAGTTAAGGATGCACACACTAGATCTCCGTCAAAGGCTGCAAAATATAACTTAACTGCAGGAAGAACACGTACCACTTTCAAATCCCACAGCCCATCAAATGGCTGATATGTAGCGACCCGAGTTATATTGCTCAAGTCCTGGCCAAGAATCAATTCCTTCCCCTTATCCACAAGCCATTTTCGAACCAAATCCGACAATAACTGCATTAACACACAAAATCAATCCACATATTCCCCAAATCAGCTCCATAAATACAACAAGAGTCGCATCATATATTTGAGTATGTAAAGATCAAATCTTTGTTATAGCCTGAGCCAAAAGATTCATTTTATCTTTATTTTTAGTTCAACAAGAATGGCATGGATCAGTATGCGACAACAGACAGATGTTCTAATTTCTTATTTAACATGCATAAGCTGTGTATGGCTCCACTGTATTTCATACACCGCAAAAAGTAAATTCGTTGTGTGTAACATAGACTGTTGTAAAACGAGACCCACCCGGTTTTCGCCTACTCCGAGCTGAATGACTCCATCCGGGTTACTGACCTCATCAAACGGGTCTTCCTGGACCCGTTTCAAGCCAATGAAATAAGGCCCATTAGCTTGTTTAAGAACAGAACTAGCTCTGGATGACACCTGGGCAGGTCCATTGGACCCCCTCGGACTATAAAGCTGCGACCTTGAGTGCACCCTCTGCAGCTCCGATGGTGCAGAAGAGCACTCCGGCGAAATAGGAGGCTCCGCCGGCGGCGGAGATTCACGGCTGGAGCCTTCGTCTCCGCCGCCACCACCGCGAGACTTGAGGAAGAGCTGCAGAAAGTAGAACAGAGCGCATGGAATGACTGAGCCTAAGAAAAGGCCACCGTTGCCTTGCACTATCCCTCGCAAGGGTACTATGATTCTCATTGCAGCAGCCGCTCTGCCGCCGCCGCCGGTTGTGTTGGTGGAAGACGAGTTGTTTTTGTACATGTTGGTGTCAACATCATGCTGAGGAGTGCACGAGCAAGAATCCTTGGTTTCCCAATAACAGAGAAAGAAAGAATTGGATTTTTTTTTTATTTTATTTTGGTACGAGAGGATGAGACGAATGGTGGCCGATCATATATATTAACGCATATTTCTGTATTTATTATCGAGAAAACATATGCTGAAAAATGTCAATAATTTTAGAATTGGCCAAAAAATGGCGATGGATAAGAGGGGACAGTCTTTGTTTTTGTTTTGTGAATATGAGCGGGTGATTTGATTTATTTTCTTTTTCTTTTTCTTTTATTTTATTTTATAGTTGTGATACAGTTGTGGCTTTGATTTTGCACAATAGTCCTTCTTTTTCTTGCTAATTGCTTAAGAAGCAAAACATCCGCGCGTGTTTCACATAAGTTTGTTGAGAGTTTGATGGTTGCACTCATTTTGGTGAGCTACCTTTCAATACATGCATGCATTAGAAAATATTATTGTCAATAATTGTAAGAGTCACCAGCCAAGAAGAAAAATTCCGGCCATAATGGAAGATTTTTCTAGGAAATGAGTCATAACATTGGTCGTCCTTCTAACATGAAAAAATTTAATAATGACTAGTTTATAAGATAAATTTTTAGTCTCTGTAGCGCATGAGAAAATCTCACGGTGACTTCGTAACTGATTGCATCGTCAAAAATGAATCGGATGAAATATAAACTTTTTAAAGCTCGTTGTCTCATATTTTTTTGAGGCATTCTCATACTGTTTTTTTGCTAATAAATGTATATACATAAAACTTGTATATATAGATGTTAAATTGGCTTCGAGAATTAGAGAAAGTCAGACCAGTCGACCAAATTATTTAATTAACCAACATTTAAAGGGGTGAAAATTTTAGTTTTACAAGAAAATTAAATAAAACTTATAGTTATTGTTATATTTTGTTTTACAAGGAAAAAAAAAAATTGGTTGCAAGGTGACTAAAAGGCAACTATTACATGAAGTTTCAAGTGTTAAAAGTATATATAATTTAAAATAAAATAAACGACACATCACACATGATCTCTAGTGAAGTTCTTAGGAATAATATTTATTAAGATGGTTCTTATAATTATTAGCAGCATTGAGCAAATATGCATATATAACAAATGTAAATATATCAAGAGTTTGATTTTAAATAGAAGGGAAGACTACATTTTTTGTTTATATATCTATCTTTTTACAATTTTGGTCTTGTATGTTGTCAAATTTCAGTTTTAATCTTATATATTTTTTGAAATTTTTGAAAATTTCAGTCATTTTCATCGAAAGTGTTGATGTTAATTACAACAAAAAAAAGTGTAGATAATAGACTAAAATTGAATTTTAACAATATAACAGACCAAAATCTTAAAAAAAACATATAAAATGAAAATTGTAGTTTTCCCTAAATTTGTTGGTAAATAGAACCAAGAAAAGAAAATTAACCTTAACATATAATAAGATCGTGTAATATGAATAAATATATAGGAGAAAACGAAATCGAAACACTTGAGATCATAAAATTACTTGGAAAAATACAAATGTTGTCAGTGAGTGCATAGAGTTGACTACTTGACTATATGGAAATTAATTTAAAAAATAAGACCAAAGGGAATCCTATGCCCATGCATGCTGACAAACGAATTAAACCGTTAGGGCTACTTTCGTAACATCACACTCCGCCGGAATTTCAATGTCCGAATCAATACCCGGATTCTGACCCATTTTCAAATTTTCAAATTTCCCCAATTTAATACTCATTTATCCCATATCTCCCCTTCATTATCCCATATTTCCGCCCACTAAATTCGAGAGATTCTTAAGATGCATTTTTTTTTTTCGTTCTCTAAAAAAAAAGATACATTTTTTTGTTGGTGAATTTTTTTACAAATATTTAATCATCCAATTTCATATTCACAATTTCGTTTTCCGTCGTATCTGAATAAAATTTTCAGAAGTAAATAGTCATACACATATTTCTAAATATTTATTATTCGAATCTATTAAAAAAATTATAGAATGAGATATGTTTTATGTAAAAAAAAATATCACCATTAAATTAAATGGATGGACATATATATATATATATATATAAAATATAACCGGGTAATTGGGTGCTCCAATATCCGTTATGTTTCAAATTTCCGGATCCTCTTCTGCGTTCTGACAAAACCAAATACATACAAGTTCCTGTCTCTACTCATTCATTCTCTCTCGCATTTCAAGAAATCTTCGCTTCAATTCTTCAGCTTTTTTCTACATCAAATCGCTGCCCAAGACGCTTTTATCGATTCTCCTGAGGCGCAAGAAAAAGACTGATAATGGAAGAAGTAATCGAGGGTACTCTGTACGAGCAGGCGGAGGAGGAGGAGGAGGAGGAGGAGGTGGTGGTGGAATGCACTTTCACGGTGTATGAGATTGATCTTGATTATGAGTTCGACGCCGCTCGCTTCTTCGATTTCACCCGGCTCGAGTCGCCTCTGGAGGCGCGCCAAGCGGAAGTCTGGTTCCACTCAGCCGGAAGCTACCCACCTTCCCGTAAATATTTATTATTATTATTATTCGTTTTTTTTCCATTTTAAGGTTAACTATTTTCGAATTTATCTCTTGCCCGGCGGAAGGGGTTGCAAGTTATGAGTTGAAACTTATAAGTCGTTCTGGATGTGTGATTTCTGCTGTTTCTTGCCGTTATTTTTTAATGTTGTCTTTTATGGTAATGCCATCAAAAGTACTCTCTTTGGAGCTTGAGGTACTCAAAAGTACTCCCTTTAGAGCTTGGGTACTGTGTGATTTCTACAGTAATCTACAGAAGTTGGTTGAAGGGAATGATTTAATTATTCTTCTTCTTTTTTTTTTTTCCTTTTTTTTTGGTGGTTTTCAGCTTTTGTGGCAAATTTGGTTCCAAGAGATGAAATGTTGATGGGAAATATATGTATCTCCCCCAAGTTTAAAGGTGTTGAGAACATGAACCCGAGGGAGAGTGTCTCAGATATCGAGGAAGACGAAGAAATTTCTGTTGTTGACACAAATTACAGAGGTACTGCTATTCAAATAAAATTATGATATTTTCATTTTTGCTGAATGTGTTCCAGTTAACAAATTTACAACTTTGTACCCCATGGCAATTGTGTGCCCATGAATGGCCATGATGATACTAAAAGACATGAATATAAATCCAAATTATGATGATGTTCTGGATTATATTTGCAGCATTTTCCTGGATAATAGGCAAACATTTGAAGTATTCTTCACGTGTGGTGATTTTTAGTTTCTAATCAGGTTCTTGACCTATCAGAAAGTATGGGCAAATGAAATCAATAACGTGAATCTAAGTCGTTTCTTGTTGAGTTTATTGAAGTGTTGCAGGTAGAAGGGATTTGTTCGAATGGATTAAAACCCCTAAACTGTTCTTATAAATTCAAACAATGATATCGTTTTGCGTTATGAACACAGCTCCTCTAGGCATGGTGGTAAGGCTTGTTCTTTTGTAGTGTTCCCTTCTTGGAATTGACAGTTACTTTACCAGCTATCCATGTGAATCCTGCTATGATCAATTCAACTTGATTTAGTGTTAATACAGAATACAGTGGTCTGCATATGTGGTCACAAGCAATTTGAGTTTTTTTTCCATGTTTAGTCTGTATTTACCACCTGACTGTCCTTTTTGTCCATCTTCCAACGGAAACATGGCCATAATTTATTATGTTTCTCTTTCGCTTTCAATCAAATATAGTGTTGTGGATTCAAATTTTAAATAACTAGAACACATGATATATTTTTTGATATCAGAAAAGACATGATATCACCCATTGGTTAATTGACTTAATTCTATCTTATATATTCTTCTCGTAGATTTTGAAGGAAAGACCTCTCTGCAAATTGGCAGCAGGACAAAGCTTCAGAATCCATCTAAAAGCCTACCCTCAGGTCTTCTTTCTTCTATGACGATTTTTGTATGGTAAAGTTGTTCAATTTTGTTTTGTACTTGAAAAAAGAATCCATTTTCTAATCCTTTATCTGTTCTTCATTTGATTTGATTTGACTCCAATCTAGAATTTAATGAGGGTTTCCTATCAAAGACCTTAGATCTACCACCTTGGTTGCATAACTGTGTTTGTGTGTGTTTTCTTCTTTTTCGGATTTTCAGTATTTTTATTCGCATATCTCTGTTTGTGCTTTCAATGCTATACCTAGCTGAACAATCATGTGACAGGCTATATTAAATCAAAACCTCACACAAAGTTGTTGATGACGCCATCTTGTCCAAGAACTTCAACTCTTCTGAAGCCAACAGCAAGCCAATTGGCCAAGCAAAATCACCCACTCCAGGCTGGTCATTCTAGGTTATTATTCTCTTTTGATTCCAAAGGATTAGTTTATGTATTATTTACCTTTTAGTAAATTTAGGATTGTTACAAAATTTTTTTTATGGCTTTTCTCTTCATTTCATCACCTGTTGTGTTATGTCAAACGAAAGATTTGAAAACTAAAAACAAATCTTGTTATATTGGGATTCTTTGACAGAAGTCGGGGTCGTTTGCCCCAAATACTAGGTCTGATGAATGATAGAAAATTTGTCTTTATGAGGCTCTGCTTCATATGGGGTTTCTCAAGTATCATGATTACTATATGATCGCTTCTTCCATTAATTGCCAGGTCAAATATGTCTGTAGAGAAAATGGATACAAGCTCAGTTAGCACTTTTGGGATTGAAAATCATGCTGCGAAAAGGCAAAAGCTCGAAGGTGGTCTTCTCCGCAAGGTACAAATTCATTCCTCCCCTCTTAAACATCACGTCTTTCTTGTTCTCTTATTTGATTTTTCTTTTTCTTGCTCTCCATAGCCGCTGTTTTCAAGCTAGATGCCTCATGATTGAAAGCACCGATGATTATCATGTAAAATGACCTAAAATGTTTATTTTAGGACTAAATCTCGGGTGATAACTGTAGGCACGAGGTTGTTATCATAAATCTTTGATAAACTTCAAGATGATGCTATATGAACTTTTTTTAGTCAATCTGTTATTTGTACTTGGATGAAATTTTCAGTGACTAAAATCAAATAATTTCTTTCTTTTTAATATTTCTTAAAAGCTTAATCATTTTACATTAATAGGTTGTGGATGCAGAGCAGCTGCAGCAAATTAGTTTTGTCCATAAGGCGCCAAAGCGGGTATGCTGTTTACATTGGAATATTACTTTATCAGCATCAAAATCAGAATCTGCTATATAATATAAGTGTTTTTCCCCATTTCAAAAGTTCCATAATGAATATACCTTTTGATAACTGCAGAAATATACATTATGCAGTTTCGATGTTCTCTCACCTCTCTCATTTCTTGTTAACACAATGATGCAAGAATCAATCGAAACAGCATCACAATAAAAGACTGCACTCAATTAACCGTTACCTTAAATGATTTGACAGGATGGAATCACAAATCATACCAAGACAAGAATCACTATTCCAAGAGATCCAGATCTTGAAACTGCACACCGGGCTCTGAAGACAAGGTTGGTTTGATCCACTCAGGAAGCATTTCTATTCTGACATTTATGTTGTTGCAGGAGATTTATTATTTTACTCCATTAGTGTTCTGAACATCCTGCTTGATGGTAAATTTTTAGGCCAAAAACTAGTAAAGAAGCTGAAAATGGTGTGGCTTCCACTGTTCGTAGATTCAAAGCTCGTCCACTAAATAGGAAAGTTAGTATTTGAATCGTATTAATGTAGCATGCTTATTTTCAAATTACTTAACAATTTATAATTTTTGATTCCTTAATTTTTAGATTCTGGAGGCACCTTCATTACTTCCAAAAAGAAGCATTCCTATTTTGCCAAACTTTAAAGTGAGTGCTTGCAAAATCTGGTGTCTTTTCCCACATTTTCTCGTGAGAAATTATTTATTTTAACCGAGTTGTGTGCTCATTTCCTTGATAAATTTGGCTGAAGGAATTTCACCTGAAGACATCAGAGAGGGCGATGCTACATAAGTCTGTAGTTCCAAAATTTGCAGTGCCAGGCCATCAGTCTGATAAGGTTATTAATTCTATACTTAATCACAACATTTTGACATGTTTTATTGAGGTTATTAATATGTCAATGTTTATCTGTGTTACTCTCCCAACTTCATGAGCCAAATATAGGCAGTGATCAAGCAATTGAAAGACAGCACGAAGCCTCTTATTTTCTTCCTCTTTGAGTGTCCCTAGGGTTAAAGCTGTTGTGATGCAGATATATTTATTCTAGTTAAGATTGTGTGCGAATTAAATTATTTTCCTTACTTTTCTTAACAGGCATCACACAAATATTCCACTAACATTACCGCAGATAGAGGAAACAGGGAACCTGAAAGGTAGGTAGTACTTGTCGATCCTTCCATTGGGTTCCTTAGGCCATAATTTTCAGTTCTTCTGCTCAGCTATCAACAGCTGCATGTCTTTTGTTATTCAAATTCTAATGCTTCAAACCTTAGATGTCCGAAGCGTCCTATACTCCTATTACCTTTTTTATGATTTTGTGTCACTGATGCCTGCATTGTTTCTTTATAGTTTACTCTTTGATTTGCGAACATATTCTTATTGTACTGTTGAATTTCTTGTTGTCTAAACTGTTTGTGCTTGTCAGACCCATCAATATGAATGCTTCAAGACCTGAGGTTTGTGAGTCATCTCATGGCTTCAAGGCTCTTCCCCTAAATAAGAAGGTACTTCTCTCTGAATCAAGTAGCATGCTTTAGGCAAGCATCTTAAATTTATTTCTTTATATTTGTAGATATTGACAAGCAAGGGTGCTTTTGGAGTTTTCCGAAATAATAAGAAAGATACAACTGTGCCAACGGTAATTGTCATGAAAATTCAGTTCTAGAATCCAAACATTATTATACGTTAGTATGTTGAAATGCCACTGCTAAATACGGGGTCTTGTCAATGTCACAGGAATTTAATTTCCATACGGAGAAGAGATTTAATCATAATCCTCCAATTGAACTTTTCAACAAGGTATATATAACTGTCTGCTTGCTGATTGTGCTGACTTTGCTCTTCAGAGCTACTCCTGTGCAACCATTTCTGGTAAATCATTGAAGGAAACTGCATCATTTGATTTATACTTTCTCTTTCTGAACCAGCTCTCGCTAGCGCCTGAAACACAACAAACTCCTAATCACGAGTCTAAACTTCCCCATTCCATCAGCACATCTGCCAAGGTTCCCTGAGATTTTCTTTTATCATGTTAAGAATTTAAAATCACCATATATTAATGACTTGGACTAAATATGCTAATATTTTACAAGGGTTCAAAAGAGAATAGATTGGCTTGCTTCCAGAAAGATAATGAGGTACTGGATGGCTCCCTCCTATACTTTAAATATCCTTTGTCAATAGGCTTTCCCTTGAAGAATGTGTCTCATGCTCTTATAAATTGCTGGAATGTGGAATTCTATATTAGATAAAAAAACCATCAAAATCGAGACTGCCTGTGCTCGTTGGAATGCAGCAAATTGGTGTCGAAGCTGCAAAAATTGAAGTCTATGCTGCTTCTTGCTTTAACTGGTAACTTGACCTATCTTTATATTCTATTATTCTTAGACATTGATCTTGTTCATTTATGCTTAAAAGATGCTACTGCAGGAGCAACGGCATTCGTTGAAGGTTTGAAGGGCGGACCATCATCTGTGATATTTGACAGACAATAAAATTCTTGCAATCTGATTGAAGTTGGCAATGAGTCCATGTCGGAATACTGATACAAGCCTCAAACACAGATGGCGCACAGAGGGGAATCCCTGAACATACTCTGAATAGTGATTATCATGCAGAGAGATGCTAATATCTGTCCCAAGTGATTGTTACCTTTGGATATACAGTTTCAAATGTAATCTTTCTCCTGATCCATTAAAAAAATGTACAGCAGAACACACTTCTTACATATGAAAGTTTATGTTGCAGTTAGCCTCAAACACAACTTTGTTGGGTGATGAAGTTGGTTAACATAAAAGTGCTGTTGTACAACAAACATCAAGAACATCATGGTTAAGCTGATAACAAGATATCGGGTGCCGCCAAAAGGCATGCCGTCCAAACCTATATATTCCTTAGTAGTTCTGATTTTCCTATGTCAAGTTCCAATCGATGTATAAACAAGGGTCTTTTAAAAGTGAATATATATATTTTATATATAATATAAATATGCACCACAAAGATTTAAAAAATAGCTAAATATATAACTTATCACCATCATAATTACCAATACCAACTCAAACAAAAGAAACATTTTTTGCCTTTAAGCTAAAATCCAAACCGATCCAACCAAAAGGAATTTAAACCGAATCAATTTTTTTTTAAAATGGCCATGAAAAGGGTGGAAGGGGGGGGGGGGGGGGGGGGTGGACCCAAAAAATAAAGATTTCTGCGAATTTTGTTTAATTCGAAATCGACAATTTTGATGCGTGAAAAGCAAAAAAAAAACTACACATTTGGAACCTTTATATTATCGTTTGAGTGGGCTGCCATTTGCATTGTTCAGAGGGAATTAATTTTCTTGGAGCAGAAAACAATGAAGCCGCAGCTGTCAGCCGGCACCTCATGTTTAATTTCTTCGCCACGCAATTTGCTACGTACATTATAAATACTCTAATTCATCAACCCCACCAATCACACACAAAACTTATAACTGTTATATATATCCAAGGCCTTAATTTTGATCAAGATCATACTACTTTCGAATACCCTTATGGCCTCGAAAGCTTTCTTGATCGCGGTCATCGTCGCGACCGTACTGGTTGCCTCGACTTTGGCTACTGATTATATGGTTGGAGACAACGATGGTTGGAAACTAGGCGTGGATTACACAGCTTGGGCTAAGGGCAAAACTTTTTACGTCGGCGACACTCTCAGTACGTGATCGATTTAAGTTAAAAAAAAACTCTTCGTTTTTCTTGGTTTGCTCAGTGAAAATTGTGTGCATGCCTTCAATTAGCTTGTTATGGTTGAGTATTTCCATTAGTTTAGAGTGCAGCTAGCCACATGGTCCATTTATTTAATCTTATGCATGCAAATGAATCTCTCTTTTAACATGCATGCATGCATATATGATAGTATATATGTAATTATTATTTGAACAAATTAATGTTTATGATATATATTTGTTTTGATTGCATGAAGTGTTCATGTACAAAGAGGGAGCCCACAATGTGCAGAAAGTGAATGGATCCGACTTCAAGCAATGCAAGTCTACAAACTCATCAAACCTGCCTTTAACTGGCGGAAACAACGTGATTCCCCTCAAAAGCCCAGGGAAGAAATGGTACATTTGTGGAATTGGTGAGCATTGCTCCAAAGGGATGCAGTTTGCCATCACCGTCTCCGTCCAGGGACCCGCCCCCACGCCCACACCGTGGCCTACTGCCCCGCCGCCCCCTTCTTCTACCGCCTATGAGATTTCTCCATTGAAATCTTTGGTGTTGGTGTTTGCTGTCATTGCTACATATAAGATCATGATCATGGCCTGATTAAATTCATATAATTAATTACTCCAAAAATAATTTTGTGATGTTTAATAAACTTCGTTACCTCGACTTTATTTAGAGTTCCTTTTTTTTTTTTTTTTTCCCCCTGTTGTCTTTAGACAAGAAATGTTGTCACATGTAATAACATGGAATGAAATTGTTTGGTATTCTATTTGGAAGTTAAAAGAACTCTATTTCTTTATGAAATAATATATGATTGCTCTTGATCATACTTTTTCTCCATAACCAGCGTAGGGTTGCGCGTGTAATACAATTTTAATGGCAAACCATTTTTTTTATTTTATAAAATAATAATAATAATAAAACACTTTCATCATTCTTAAAACAAAGGGTACAAAACCATTATATAAATTCTATATTCACTTTCATATTGGTATGTGAGGTAGAGTTCAACCTACTTTAAGGGTTTTACCCGAACCATAAATTTAATGCCCCATGATTTGTCACATCAATAATATCCCATTAATTATGCTTATGTGTAGAATTATTAAACATAGGATGCATAATTTAGGTAATACCCACCGTTTGGTTTGAGTGATAGGATAAGTAATCTATAGATAAGTAATATAATGTAAATTAAAAATAAATAAAAAAAATAGTTTATACATTATTTGATTTGATGGATAGATTATAATTTATTTGATTTAATTGATGTAAAATTATTAATTAATAAATAGATAAATAATATGACAAAAATAAGGCGAAATTCATTAGGATAAGTTATACATAGATTAATAATATATCAAACCAAACAATATCTAGTGTAGGACCTCATTAACGGGTATGTGGGTGCGGGAGTCATCTTCAAATGGGAGGTTACAAGTGGGATTCCATTAAGCAAACTTAATCGACGAAATCAATTTGTTAATCAAATTAAAAGAGATTTCGCAAAGTCCAGTACTGAAAGATTTAAGAAACAGATAATAAACACGAAAAAATAAACAGTCAAGTAATTTCAACCTTTGTGTTTCATGACCATTTATATAATAATAATAATAATAATAATAATAATAATAATAATAATAATAATAATAATAATAATAATAATAATAATAATAATAATAATAATAATAATAATAAACACAATAAAATAAACAGTCAAGTAATTTCAACCTTTATGTTTCATGACTTCATCCATTAATTTATATAATAATAATAATAATAATAATAATAATAATAATAATTTTAATTTTAGTAATAATAATAATTTATTAGTTGATTTGTCATCATTCAAGTATCTGAAAATTATATGATTGGTAATGGAAACTTATCCGATAGTTAAGTATTGTAATTTAAATTAAATAATGGATTTTTGCGAGGTCGTTAATGTGGTTGGTACTTGGTATCGTCGAAGTCCATTTCATGTGTTGCTAACAATCAACTATGTATAATATTTCGTTTTTATTTTTCTCAATTTTTTTGCCAGCTATTTTGATACGAATCTTAAATAATTCCAAACAAAATTAAGTAAATTACTAATTATATTGCCATTATATATATATATTGTCAAATTAAGACAATATCGAAAGAAACATATATAACTATACTGATGAAAAGACAAACTGAAAGCATGAAAAATTAATGAAGAGAAAGTTTTTCAATAGCCAAGCCAAAAGTACGTAGTGTTATAATTTTTTTATTATTAATTTATTAACATTGTACCTAGCTCGCTTCAATAGTTAACTTTGACTTAATAAACAAATCATGCATGATGAACAAATTAGCGAAGTGTTTAAGAGAATTTTTAAAAATTATTTACTAGATTTTAGTTTAGTTGAAATGTTTTCGGGCGTTTGGCATGGAAAGATATGTTTTTTGCTTCAATTTCTATAATTTTTAATTAAAAGCTAGAAACACGTTGTGATTGTTGAAAATATATATAAATATATATTATTATTTATTGTTGAATGTTGAAGGTTGAAAGTTGAAAATTGAGTTGTAAAATATTGAAAATTAGTGTGTGATGATGTAATTAATGATGTATTAATTTTTGACTAATCTCCAATTGAGATCTATAAATAGGTCTCTCCATTTGTGTAGAAAAACACAATTGTGAAGAGAGAAAAATTTTATAAAGTGTAGAATTTTGAGTTTTTGAGTTTTTACTTTTTACCGTAAATTTTTACTTTTTCACAACACGTTATCAGCACGATCGCTCGAAGGTTCTCTATATTTTCCGACGCTCCAAAATACAAGAAGAAGTTAAAAATATTCAACAAGTAAGAATTTTTATTTTACTATTTATATATTTTTATTGTGTATATATTAATATATAATATCATGTTATGAAAAAAATAAGTTTTTTTCAAAACTTGTTATAAATCCTGGGAGGATGTTAAGACGACATCCCACACTCCCGGTAAGGGATACGACAAGTATAAAAGCCTCTAAGGTTTTTAAACAATAACGTGATATATATTTATTATGTATATATATTAACTATATTAATATATAATTTCATGTTATTATATAAAAGGTTGTCTACGACACCGATTTTATAATAATGTGATATGATATACTATACCTGACTTTATACTAACTATATTGGTATAATTTCACAACATTATATAAAAGGTTGTCTACGACACCGATCTTATAATAATGTGATATGATATACTATACCTGACTTTATACTAACTATATTGGTATAATTTCACAACATTATATAAAAGGCTGTCTACGACACCGATCTTATAATAATGTGATATGATATACTATACCTGACTTTATACTAACTATATTGGTATAATTTCACAACATTATATAAAAGGCTGTCTACGACACTGACCTTATAATGTGATATGATATACATAATTATTTAATTATGATTATCATTATATGCATTACATGATTATCACGAATTTTTATTCAACACATACTCAATTTTTTCTTTACCCCCAACGGTCACAAACGGTAACAAAACGGCTAGTTTTTGCCCTATAAATATGTTCACTCAAACTCATTTTCAATCACACCAAATTCATTCTTTCTCTCAAAATATTTTATCCTCGGTTTTTTCGAAGATGGAGATGATGACATTTATAAGGATATTTTTCATAACGACTATGATCATCATGCTCACGAGTCTTTTACTCACCAGCGATTTTCCAACACATATTTTTTCTCTATTT
Source organism: Henckelia pumila (assembly GCF_033568475.1). Lineage (NCBI taxonomy): Eukaryota > Viridiplantae > Streptophyta > Magnoliopsida > Lamiales > Gesneriaceae > Henckelia > Henckelia pumila. The sequence goes on from NW_027331883.1 coordinate 1,320,828, forward strand.
GTATACGCACTTGTAATTTACGTTCTTCCATTATTTTGTATTGTCATATTTATGGAAATTAACTAATAAAATGCATTGTTATTTTCTAGTACCACCATGTCGAACTTGGCGAAACTCGAATTCATTGCACTTGATATAACCGGAAAGAATTATATGCCATGGACCCTCGATGTAGAAATGCATCTCGAGTCATTGGGTCTTAACGAAACTATCAAAGAAAATAACATATCATCCTCACAAGATAAAGCAAAAGCGATGATATTTTTACGCAGACATCTTGATGAGGGGTTGAAATGTGAATATTTGACCGAAAAAGACCCAATGATTTTGTGGAAAGGGTTAAAAGAACGTTTTGAGCATATACGGGAGTTATACTTCCGACCGCACGAGATGAATGAAATACTTTAAGATTTCAAGATTTTAAAAAGGTGAGTGATTATAATTCTGCGATGTATCGAATTGTCTCACAGCTGAAATTTTGTGGGCATAATATTACTGAGATGGAAATGCTTGAAAAGACATTTTCCACATTCCACGCATCAAATATAACTCTACAACAGCAATATAGAGTGCGTTGGATTTTCAAGATACTCAGAACTCATCGCATGTTTACTCGTGGCGGAAAGAATAATGAATTACTCATGAGAAATCATCAGTCCAGACCTACTGGTTCAACGGCATTTCCTGAAGCAAATGTCGTAAGTAAAAATGAAAACCAAAATCAAAGATATAGACAAGATTTTGGTCGAGGTCGTGGACGAGGACGTGGGCGTGGACGTGGGCGTAGAAATGATCGCGGTCGTGGTCGAGGCCGTGGATTTGAAATAAAAGAGATAGTTATTTCAATAACTCATCTCAAAGGAACGTCACGAACCACCCACAAAAGAGGCAGCATGATAATACGGGTGAAAATGAAAATCATCCAAAAAGAACTGAGAGTGTTTGTTATAGATGTGGCACTCCAGGACATTGGTCAAGAACTTGTCGAGCCCCTGAGCATCTGTGTAAGCTCTATAAAGATTCAATAAAGGGGAAAGAAAAAGAGACCAATTTTACTGAAAACATTGACCATGCAAGTGGTTCAATGAATTTAGATGCTGCCTACTTTTTGAATGATTTCGAAGATATTGATTAAATGTACTGGTGGGAAAAGAATGTAACAATGTAATTTTTTATTGTAAAACATATTATATTTTGCATGTATTGTTTTATTCTGCAATTAAATTGTAACATATTATAATTTGCATGTATCTTTCTTAATTCATTTTATTGCATATTGTTTTTGAAGATCATTATGGAAAATGCTATGATCAAAGATGGAAATAATGCACTGGAAGTTTGCATACCAGATAGTGGTACAACGCACACTATCCTCAGAAATGAAAAATATTTCTTGGAATTAAAACCAACAAAAACAATGGTGAATACAATATCAGGTCCTGTAGACTTGATTGAAGGATGTGGCAAAGCACAATTTTTGTTACCTAATGGTACAAATTTTTTTATAAATAGTGCTTTATATTCACCACGATCACAAAGAAATTTGTTGAGTTTTAATGATATATATTCTCATGGTTATGATACGGAAACAATAACCGAAGGAAATGAGAAATATATGTGTCTTACTACATATAAATCAGGAAAGAAATATGTAGTTGAGAAATTATCAATGCTCCCTACTGGATTGCATTATACACATATAAGTCCAATCGAATCAAATATGGTTATTGGAAATTCTTCAATACTAACAAATTGGCATGATCGATTGGGACATCCTGGTTCAATAATGATGCGAAGGATTATAGAAAATACAAGTGGTCATCCACTGAAAGACCAGAAGATCTTTCAGAATAATAAGTTTCAGTGTAAAGCATGTTCTCTGGGGAAACTTATTATAAGACCATCACCAGCTAAAATCCAAAAGGAATCACCATATTTCTTGAACGTATTCAAGGTGATATTTGTGGGCCAATTCATCCACCATGTGGACCATTTCGATACTTTATGGTATTGATCGATGCCTCTAGCAGATGGTCACATGTATGTTTATTGTCCACTCGGAATGTGGCATTTGCAAAATTGATGGCTCAAATAATAAAATTGCGGAATCAATTTCCCGAATATACGATCAAGAAAATAAGACTTGATAATGCTGGAGAATTTACTTCCCAGACTTTTAACGACTATTGTATGTCGATGGGAATTACTGTTGAACATCCTGTAGCTCATGTTCATACACAAAATGGATTAGCTGAATCATTGATTAAACGTCTGCAGTTGATTGCTAGACCAATGATTATGAGAACGAAACTCCCTATTTCTATATGGGGACATGCAATTTTACATGCTGCTGCATTGATTCGCATCAGGCCAAGTGCATATCATAAACACTCCCCATTGCAGCTTGTATTTGGCAAAGAACCAGATATTTCTCATTTGAGAATTTTTGGATGTATGGTGTATGTGCCTATTGCACCACCTCAAAGAACAAAAATGGGACCTCAAAGAAAGAATGGTATTTATATCGGCTATGATAGTCCATCAATCATTAGATATCTTGAGGCTCAGACAGGCGATGTGTTTACAGCACGGTTTGCTGATTGTCATTTTGATGAAAATAACTTCCCAATGTTAGGGGGAGAAAAGAAACACATCGAAAAAGAAATCACATGGTATGTACCATCATTATTACATTTGGATCCTAGAACTAAACAATGTGATAAAGATGTACAGCAAATTGTGCATTTGCAAATAATAGCAAATCAAATGCCAGATGCATTTGCAGACACAAAAGGGGTAACAAAATCATATATACCTGCTGTAAATGCCCCTGCTCGAGTTGAAATTCCAAAGAAACAAAATGAAGACATTCATGATGTCATAAAACGCCTGAAGCGTGGAAGGCCAATCGGTTCAAAGGATAAAAATCCTCGGAAAAGAAAATACATAGAGAAAAATGATGATCAGAAAATAGAAAATGGTGTTCCAGAAGAAACACACGATGATGAAAATTTTGTCAGAACCACAAACTGACGAGAATCATGAAATCTCTATCAATTATATTAATACTGGAAAAATATGGAACCGAAAGAATGTACAAGATATTGATGAGATATTTTTGTACAATGTGGCATGTGACATCGTAAATGAAGATAATGAACCAAAATCTTTTGGTGAATGCAAAACTCGAAAGGATTGGTCAAAATGGAAAGATGCCATCCAGGTTGAATTAAATTCGCTAAATAAACGTAGTGTTTTTGGACCTATAGTCCTTACACCTAAAGGTGTTAAACCTGTTGGGTACAAATGGGTTTTTATTCGAAAGAAAAATGAGAAAAATGAAATAGTGAGATATAAAGCTCGACTTGTTGCACAAGGTTTTTCTCAAAGACCTGGAATTGATTATGAAGAAACATATTCTCCTGTTATGGATGCAATTACGTTTCGGTATTTGATCAGTTTAGCAGTGTCTGAAAACTTGGACATGCGTCTAATGGATGTTGTTACAGCTTATTTATACGGATCACTTGATAGTGATATATACATGAAAATCCCTGAAGGATTTAAGATGCTAGAAGCACAAAGTTCAGAACCCAGAGAATTTTATTCTGTGAAATTACAAAGATCATTGTATGGGTTAAAGCAATCCGGCCGAATGTGGTATAATCGGCTAAGTGAACACTTGATGAAAAAGGGATATGTAAATGATCCAATATGCCCTTGTGTTTTCATCAAGAAAAAAACATCGGGATGCGTGATTATTGCTGTATATGTTGATGATTTAAACATCATTGGAACGAATAAAGAAATTCAAGAAGTGATGTTATACTTGAAGGAAGAATTTGAAATGAAAGACCTTGGAAAAACCAAGTATTGTCTTGGTTTACAAATTGAACAAAAAGAATGTGGAATTTTTGTTCACCAGTCTAATTATACAGAGAAGGTCCTTAAACGTTTCAATATGGATCAATCAAATCCTTTAAGTACTCCAATGGTTGTCAGATCATTGAATATAGAAAAGGATCCATTTCGTCCATGTGAAGATGATGAAGTTGTTCTTGGTCCTGAAGTACCATATCTAAGTGCCATTGGTGCCCTTATGTATCTTGCAAATTGCACTAGACCAGACATATCTTTTGCAGTAAATTTATTAGCAAGATTCAGTTCATGTCCAACGAAGAGGCACTGGAACGGAATTAAACATATATTCCGTTATTTACGAGGAACGACGGATTTGGGACTTTTGTATCCAAAAGATACAAATCAGAGAATAATTGGTTATGCTGATGCTGGATACTTATCTGATCCACATAAGGCACGTTCCCAAACGGATATGTATTTACTCGTGGAGGCACTGCAATCTCTTGGCGATCACAGAAACAAACACTTGTTACAACTTCATCAAATCATGCCGAGATTATTGCACTACATGAAGCAAGCCGTGAATGTGTCTGGCTTAAATCAATGACTCGGCATATCCAAACTTCTTGCGGATTATCAGTGGACAAAAATCCAATCACACTGTATGAAGATAATGCCGCATGTGTTGCCCAAATGAAAGAAGGATACATCAAAAGTGACAGAACTAAACATATTCCTCCTAAATTCTTTGCATACACTCAAGAGCTGGAGAAGAATAAAGATATTGATATCTGTTACATTCAATCAAGTGAGAACTCATCCAATCTCTTCACAAAGGCACTTCCCACGGCGATATTCAGAAAACACATTTATAATATTGGGATGCGCAATCTACGAAATATGTGAAGAATCATTCATGTTGACATCAGGTGGAGTTTACGTGGCTGCACTCTTTTTTCCTTACTATGGTTTTTGTCCCAATGGGTTTTTCCTAGTAAGGTTTTTAACGAGGCAGTATACAACACGTAATGGAGATAGTCATTCTATCATGATCATCATCACAAGGGGGAGTGTTGAAAATATATATAAATATATATTATTATTTATTGTTGAATGTTGAAGGTTGAAAGTTGAAAATTGAGTTGTAAAATATTGAAAATTAGTGTGTGATGATGTAATTAATGATGTATTAATTTTTGACTAATCTCCAATTGAGATCTATAAATAGGTCTCTCCATTTGTGTAGAAAAACACAATTGTGAAGAGAGAAAAATTTTATAAAGTGTAGAATTTTGAGTTTTTGAGTTTTTACTTTTTACCGTAAATTTTTACTTTTTCACAACAGTGATCATGTTTTTCTTCACTTTTTTTTTGTTAATGTTTTTAAATTATAAATTAATTTTTTTTATTAATTCTTAAAAAAAATTATCATATTCCATAATTGTTCTCAATTATTTTTGCAGTAATGTTTTTGCTCAGATTTACCGTTTACGCCCTTTTTCTAATAAGTTTTTTTTGGAGATTTTTAAAATATTAAGTTTTATTTATATACAAGTTTTTTGAATGTAATTCATAAAATTTTAATCATATTTTCTATATGACAAACATTTATTTTTAAAAACGATGCATTTTGTTTATAATTTTCATTTCCATAATTTTTCCCTCATATTTTATGTATTTATTCAAAATTTGTCATTTGTGTTTTTTTAATGATCTTATATGAATTTTGAAGCATTCATATTCAAGGTTCTGAAAAATACAAACCGTAACAAAACGTCATGATCAAACTTCAAGTTTTACGATCTCAAGCGGATTTAGAACTTAAGTTTAAGCGTGATAAAATATTTTTATTTTTGGTATAATTTTAATTATATTAAATTTATTAATAGAATAAATAAAGAATAAATACACAAATTTTCAAGTTATAACGAAAGTCTCAAAATCACAAATCATTCGGAGTAAAATTTTTGGTTTTGGTCAAGTCTCATCTCTTATTCGCAAAAAAAAAAATATATGAGGCAAATTTAATTTTGATGTATTTAAAGTTTTTTCTGTTTAAAAAACTTATTATTTAAAACATATTATTTTAAAATTATTTAAAAAATTATGTTTCACGTTTTTTGCTCTTTTGCATGTTTTTTTTGGGCTTAATATGATCAACCAAAGAAATTACCATTTTTCTACGTAAAAGTTTTTTTGCTCACGCTTTGCACTTAATCACGCTTAAGCGACACTTTTTAAAACACTGCTCATATTATAACAATATAAATTGATTTTGATAAAAATATTCAGAAGGTAATAATAATTTTATAAATACATAGTTGATAGGGAAAAAGAGATAAGTGCTATATATATAGTACGGATGTTTTTGTCATTTTACTAAAAGTTAAGCGTGGAAGTAATTTTTCTTTAAACATTCAAACTTTAGCTTTCGACTTTTATTCTAAACAATTAATCACTAGTTTTGCTTTTCACACACTTATTTATAATCTCTAAAAAAACGTCAATTCAAAATAAGTAGAAGCTTTTGTAAACATTCCCTACAAATGTTTGCTACGAATATTATTTCTAAAGTTTGTTTTGATCAAAAAATGAATATTGAAAATATTGTATAGTACGGAAAAATATTTTTAAGAAGAGTCAAATTTTATTCGATTTTATTGATATCGATGAATTTGATTTGGAAATATAAAAATATCATATGAAGAGTAGATTTCAAATGACACTTATTTTGGGTGTATTTAAAATATCCAATATAATTTTTGTTGAACTTACATAATTTGAAAGTATATTTGAAATGTTGGAAATATAAAATCCATAAAATTATAGCCAGAATCGTCATGCAAATCATTAAGATTAATCTGAAAAACTTAAAGCGGAAGCATACCTGAAGCCATGGTTTTAAATCTGTAGAAATCTTGTAGAGAACGACTGGTTGATCTTCGAGATCTACGCGTTCTTCCTGAGAGCCATTTGTTTTCTCTATGGTTCTATTCTAAAAATGGGGATTAGAGATAGTGGAACGTGATACGCGTAATCTGGAGACCATAACCACGTTATATAGATAATTCTGTTAATTATCTCTATTATTTCTGTTTCAGCCTATCACAAAAACAGAAATTATATTTTTAGTCTCTACACATCAAAGGCCCATGTCGTATTAGATACATTAAAGTCCAATAACTTAAAACTTTAATTGATCACTTTATTTTTGGACTTAACTTAATTGACAGCCCACAATGCATAATTATTCACATATAAGCCCATATAATATAATTGATCTAACAATCTCCCACTTGGGCTATATGTGTAACCTTATAATTATGTTTTGTGAAAATAACCTTATGAGCTCAAAACCGCTGTCATTCCTGAATGTATCTACGCTAAATTCGGTCCATCAATCGTGTCAACATAGGATCAAAGCAGCCTTTGTTACATTTATGGTAACTCGACCCATCAATGGTCACATATGCCAAAACAATTGAATGACATGGATTATGACATGGATGTGCAGCATAGAAATTTCATGCAATGTGATAATAACATGTCTATTTCCAACTGGTCCTCCCTAAACCGTATTGAGATCAAACTTTAGCCATAATCAGAGTGTGAATAAACTGAAACTTTATTTCTGCAGAAAATAACCAAAAACTGAAAAATGTCTATAACAGAAAGTATTAAAAATTATAAACTCCCACTAAAACTGAATATTCTCAATTGACACAACACCCATACGAGCTGTATGCTCATGAAACAGTTTGAGTGGTAGTCCCTTTGTAAGCGGATCCGCAACCATGGAGTTTGTACCGATATGCTCAATAGACAACTGTCCACTCTGAATTCTTTCTTTAACAACCAGAAACTTGATGTCAATATGCTTCGAATTCGTCGAGCTCCTGTCGTTATTGGAATATAAAACTGCTGACTTATTGTCACAATGTAACTTCAGTGGTCTGTCAATACCATCAACAATGCGCAGTCCCGTGACAAAATTTCGCAGCCATATTCCATGATTGGATGCCTCGTAACATGCTACAAACTCTGCTGCCATAGTGGAAGAGGCTATAAGAGACTGTTTAGCACTCTTCCAAGAAATGGCACCTCCAGCAAAGAGATAGATGTAGCCCGAAGTAGATTTCATACTATCTTGGCATCCAGCGAAATCGGAGTCAGTATACCCAATGATCTCAAGCTGATCCAACCTCCGATACATGAGCATGTAATCTTTTGTTCTCTGTAAGTACCTTAAAACTCTTTTGACTGCTTTCCAATGATCCATTCCTGGATTACTTAGATATCGACCCAACATCCCTGTCATGTATGCAATATCTGAACGTGTACAGACCTGATACATTAGACTCCCCACTGCAGATGCATAGGGAATCTTCTGCATTTCCTTTTCCTCAAAATCATTCTTGGGACACTGATTGAGACTGAATTTGTCTCCTTTAGCCACAGGGGTATCACCTGGTTTACAATCTTGCATCCCATATCGCTTGAGAACCTTCTCGATATAGCTTTTCTGTGATAATCCAAGCATACCTCGAGAGCGATCCCGATGTATCTGGATACTCAGTACAAATGATGCATCACCAAGATCTTTCATCTCAAAATTCTTAGCTAGAAATCTCTTGGTCTCATGCAACATATCTATATCGTTGCTAGCGAGTAGGATGTCATCAACGTATAAAACCAGAAAAATATGCTTACTCCCACTGAACTTATGGTATACACAATCATCAACCAAATTCATCTCAAAACCGAACGAGATGGTCACTTGATGAAACTTAAAATACCACTGTCGAGATGCCTGATTGAGTCCATAGATGGATTTTTTGAGTTTGCAAACCATATTATTTGTATCTTCAGACACAAAATTTTCTGGTTGCACCATATAAATCGTTTCATCAATGTCACCATTCAGAAACGCTGTCTTAACATCCATCTGATCTAACTCAAGGTCAAAATGTGCCACTAATGCCATTATAATCCTGAAATAGTCTTTCGAAGAAACTAGAGAGAAAGTCTCTTTATAATCAATGCCTTCTTTCTGTGTAAAGCCTTTTGCAACAAGACGTGCCTTGTATCTTTCCACATTACCTTTCGATTCCCTCTTGGTTTTAAATATCCATTTGCAACCAATGGGTCTCGCACCTTTAGGTAATGGGACAAGATCCCAAACGTCATTGTCTTTCATAGACTTTATCTCCTCATCCATTGCATTAATCCACTTTTGAGAGTTAGAACTTTCCATGGCTTGACGAAATTTGATAGGATCATCCTCCATCATTCCAGTGTCTACCTCATGTTTTTGAAGAAATACAATGTAATCATTTGGCACCGCATTTCTTCTCTCTCTAGTGGATCTCCTTAATGGCATAGGTTCTGAAGGTGCTTGAGTTTGTTCATCCTGAATATTGTCTTGAATGGGAGGATCTCCAATATTGTCTTGTATTGTGTCTTGGGCAAGGTCAGAAATGATATCCTGATCAATTCCCAGAACACCTGTGGGAATATTCACATATTTCTCTTCAAAGACAATATCTCTAACTTTATCTCCCCCCGCAAACTCGGCATCCTCAAAGAACCGGGCATTTCCCGACTCAAAAATCGACTTAGTTGTGGGATCATAAAACTTGTACCCCCTAGATCTTTCAGAGTATCCAATAAAATAACAACTAACCGTCCTTAAGTCCAGTTTCTTTTCATTAGGCTTGTAAGGTCTTGTCTCAGCTGGACATCCCCAAACGTGCAAATGCTTAAGACTAGGCTTTTTGCCTGTCCAAAGTTCATAAGGGGTTTTGGTAATTGCTTTTGTCGGAACCCTGTTAAGGATATATGTTGCAGTCTTTAGAGCTTCTCCCCAGAGTGATTCTGGTAAGGTAGAATGACTAATCATACTCCTCACCATGTCCTTAAGCGTTTTGTTTCGTCTTTCAGCAACACCATTCATAGTGGGCGAACCCGGCATAGTGTACTGTGGGACGATACCGTATTCCTCTAGGAATTTAGCAAAAGGTCCTGGATGTTGTTCGCCTGAACCGTCATATCTACCATAGTATTCACCACCACGGTCAGATCTAACAGTTTTAATCTTTAAGCCAAGTTGATTTTCAACTTCAGCTTTATAATTTTTGAACACATCCAATGACTGTGCCTTTTCATGAATGAGATAAATGAAGCCATATCTTGAAAAATCGTATGTGAACGTTATAAAATACTGTTGACCATTCCAAGAAGCCGAAGGGAATGGCCCACAAATATCAGTATGTATAAGTTCTAAGATGTCTGAAGTCCGGTTGGCTTCAAATCTCCTCTTATTGGTTTGTTTTCCTTTTATACAATTAACACAAATATTAAAATCTGTGAAATCTAAAGGCTCGAGAATTTCGTCTAACACAAGTCTCTGTATTCTCTTTTCGGAGATATGTCCTAATCTCTTGTGCCATAACTCAGCTGAATTCTCACTGATTAATTTTCTTTTAGTGCCTTTACTGGTTTGTAGGGATTCGTTAAAAAGCAATAGTATCCAAAGAATAAAGATTATCATAGCCTGATAAAGGACCGGAACCAATTAAATTTGAATCACGAAACAAACTGAATATTCCATTTAAACTAGATTTGTCCAATGCAGAAATAGAAACCAAATTCCGCCTAAAAGACGGTACAATAAATGTTTCAAAAAGATCCAAATAAATTTCAGTCTTTAACAATAATCTAAATTTCCCAATTGCTTCAACTTGAACTTTGTTGCCATCACCAACATAGATGAATCTTTCAGCATCATTTGGTTTTCGGCAATCCAAACAACTCTGCATAGACACACTGATGTGAGTTGTTGCACCAGAATCTATCCACCACATGTGTCTAGGCACTGAAATTAAATTAATTTCAGAACAAACCATATTAAAAAACATACCTTTATTAGCACGCCAAGCGTGATAATTACTGCAATGCCTCTTCATATGCCCTTTACCACCACAAAAGAAACATGCAGTACTTTGAGAATCACTAGGATCCTTCTTTTGTTTCTTTAGAGGTTGTGTAACTGCAGCTTCCTTCTTTTTATTTCCTTTGTCCTTGGTTTTTGAGGTAGAGGCGAAATGAGCACTTTCTGTCTTATCTTGCTTCAACCTTTCCTCTTCCTGAACACAGTGTGAGATGAGCTCATTCAGAGACCAAGTCTCTTTCTGAGAGTTATAGCTCACCTTAAACTGGTTAAACTGTTGAGGAAGAGATAACAAAACCAAATGCGCAAGTCCTCAAAGAGTTCAAGCTTAAGTGCTTTCAATTTTGAAGCAAGATGAGACATTTCCATAATGTACTCCCGGATATTGCCTTTACCCTTATACCTCATTGAAATGAGATTTGCCAAGAGTGTACCAATTTCAGCCTTTTCATTCTTGACAAACCTCTTTTCAATATCTGTAAGGAAATCTTTTGTTGTAGTGATGTCACTAGACATCGTGCCCCGAATGTTTCCGGAATAGCTTTCTTCATAATCATCAGACACATGCGATTCGACCTCTCCCACTTTTCAAACTCCCTCTTATCATCAGAGGTACTCTTATCAGTAAGAGCAGGAGGACGGTCTACCCTTATCGCAAGATCTAGATCCATGACTCCGAGAACTATAAGCAAATTCTCTTGCCATGATTTGAAGTTTGAGCCATTTAACATAGGAATTGAATTGATGTTGGAACTGATATTCACATGAATTAAATCTGAAGCCAGAGAACAAAAAATAAAAAAATATTACATGCTCAACAAATATCCATATAAAATAATCAATAAATTCAAATAATGTAAACCTCATTACAGAATACCGATAACTCCATTAATATTTTATGACAAAATATTAACTTGTAAGGGATATCCTGACATAGTAGTCAAACACTGACAATAAATATTATGTCAAATAAAAATCATCAATTGGGCCGATTTATTATTTACATAAAACCAAATAACTGTCACATGTTTACCACCACACATGCATATGTAATAATATTAAATATTAAACTTTCTTTGAGCCGAATAATACTTATAAAGATTACATACGCAAAAAACTTTTTATATTTCAAAATAAATTAAAATCCACAAGAAATGTCACTTTGGAAACATCATGTTTCAATTAATTTATTTTAAAATATATAAAATAAATCTTATCATTATTTGAATAAATTGAATATTTAAACCTTAAACCTTAAACCCAAAAATAAAATATTGGATTTATAACTAAATTAAACTTTATCCAAAAATATTTGATGGGTCAGAAAATTTTCTCAAATCTGAAATTACAGTATTTTTTCGAAAATTACCAAAAAAAAAAAAGAAAACCCTAACCCATCTCCTTCCTCAACCATTGCCGCCGCCGCCCGTAATCCGACCAATTCCGACCGGACAGAGACAGAACACGTGGAGGCGATCACCAGCGTGCCATCACCTGTCCCGATCGTTGCTTTATCGGCCGGAAATTTCGCCCCGAAGTATTTGAAGCTCGCGACTTTGACTGTCGAAGCTTTGGCTTCGAAATCCGGCGATTATGCGACGGAAACCGGCGAATAAATGGTGCTGTTTTGGGCGTCTGTTCATGGGCAACAAAACGCCTCATACTCCGCCGCCGGAAACGGCCTGAAATCCAGCCGATTTACATCAATTCCGGCGGCCCCTGAACCCTAATCGGGAAATTCGAACTTTTCCAGTTTTTTTTTAAAAATAAATCCGAAAATAAAATTAAAAAAAAAATATTCTGGACTGAAAAATTCGAATTTCATTCAAAATAATCATATTTTGTTTTCGATTAAACCAAATCGAATATAAAATACATCTTAATGATTTAAAGATGAGTGACTCTGATACCACTTGTTGAAAATATAAAATCCATAAAATTATAGCCAGAATCGTCATGCAAATCATTAAGATTAATCTGAAAAACTTAAAGCGGAAGCATACCTGAAGCCATGGTCTTAAATCTGTAGAAATCATTAAGATTAATCTGAAAAACTTAAAGCGGAAGCATACCTGAAGCCATGGTCTTAAATCTGTAGAAATCTTGTAGAGAACGACGGGTTGATCTTCCAGATCTACGCGTTCATCCTGAGAGCCCTTTTGTTTTCTCTCTGGTTCTATTAATCTGGAGACCATAACCACGTTATATAGATAATTCTGTTAATTATCTCTATTATTTCTGTTTCAGCCCATCACAAAAACAAAAATTATATTTTTAGTCTCTACACATCAAAGGCCCACGTCGTATTAGATACATTAAAGTTCAATAACTTAAAAACTTTAATTGATCACTTTATTTTTGGACTTAACTTAATTGACAGCCCACAATGCATAATTATTCACATATAAGCCCATATAATATAATTGATCTAACATAAAATTCACTTAACTTAAGTTCATCCAAACAAGTCGAAGAATTTGAAACCCACTCATTCTAAGCATAACCCAAGTTTTTGTATGACATTAATTTTTAAAGGATAAAAAATTAAAAATCACAAGTAATGAACGTATTCTAACGAGAAAAAACGGCAAGTTGACAAAGATGAGAACATTTCTTGAACACGTAATCAAACAATTGTTTATAGAAACAAATACTAATCTTAGGCATGCAAACTTTATGTAAAAATTGATTAAAGATGTGATAATATGTTAGAAAACTGAAAGGAAATTGGCAAATTAATTTTTGACAAATGAAGAAAAGAACTTGTGGCACCACAGAATCTTACAGGCCACAAAGAAAACGACATTAATCATGAGGCTTTATAAATCAATGATTAGGACATTTGAACTAATTTCTCATACACAAAAAAGGTTAATTCATTGTTTATTTTAAAGTTTGGAACACCCAAAAGTCGTGAATCTTGCGTAAGAGTTCCCTTATGGCAAAAAATTTAGATGGCATTGAAAAGTGAAACCAATCTCATGCATTTTTATAAATCAAACTCGCTTAAAATGGCCAATAACGATATTGACAATTTTTTCGAGTTTTTAATTAACTAAGAAAAATGCTATATATACAATAAAAATTATACGCTTACATGTTACTTTCGAAATTATAAGAGTCCGACTTGGCCTCGCCTGCATTGTGGGTCTATATAAACAAGTCCCCAGTTTCAGTATTCTTCACCATTATACAAACTTTCAACCACTAATTATTAAATTATGAAGCTAAGCTTATTGCTGCTAATGTGTTTTCCTCCCTTTGTAATTCTCATTTCATTACACAGTCTTAGCTCGGTTGTTGTTGCATCAACAAATCTCGATGTCCGAAACGAGAATTTGCAAACATACATTGTGCATGTTGAGCCACAATATTCACAAGATCTACAGGCATGGTACCATTCATTTGTGCCAGTGCCAAATACAGAAACCTCCACAAGAAAATCAAGAATTCTATATTTCTACAACAATGTCCTGTCAGGTTTTGCTGCTGAACTATCAGCGGATGATTTGAAAACCATACGACAGAAGGATGGATTCGTTTCGGCACGTCCCGAACGTGTTATCCCTCTGCACACGACCCACTCCCCCAACTTCTTGGGGTTGAATCAGAACTTGGGATTTTGGGACAGCTCCAACTATGGGAAGGGTGTCATTATTGGAATTTTGGACACCGGGATATCTCCTGATCACCCGTCGTTCAGCGACAAAGGGATGCCTCCTCCGCCTAGTAGATGGAAGGGGAAGTGTGAGTTCAATTTCACAGCCTGTAACAACAAGATTATTGGAGCTAGATATTTCGGGAATGTGGTTGGAACCCCGTTGGATCAAGACGGGCACGGCACACATACTGCTAGCACAGCTGCTGGAGCTTTTGTTGAAGGTGCCAACGTTTTCGGTAATGCTAATGGCACGGCCGTTGGGATGGCACCTCTTGCTCATCTGGCGATTTACAAAGTGTGTGGCACGATAGGCTGCACAGAGAGTGCCATTCTTGCTGCCATGGACGTGGCCATCGATGATGGCGTGGACATTCTTTCGCTGTCTCTTGGTGGCGATTCCTTTCCCTTCTATGAAGACAGCGTCGCGCTTGGCGCGTATAGTGCTATGGAGAAGGGGATTTTTGTCAGCTGCTCGGGAGGGAATTTCGGTCCGTTCAACCAGTCTTTGTCGAATGAGGCTCCGTGGATCCTGACGGTTGGCGCGAGTACAATTGACAGGAAGATAAGAGCTACCCTGGTGCTTGGAAACAATGAGGAACTGGATGGTGAATCAGCTTTTCAGCCAAAAGACTTCCCTGGAACAGCATTGCCCCTTGTTTACCCTGGAGCAAATTCCAGCGATCCGATGGCACGAATTTGCACCGCGGACTCGCTGAACCACGATGATCTCAGAGGAAAAATTGTGTTGTGTGACATTGGTGGCGGCATTACAAGAATTCGCAAAGGAATAGCTGTCAAGAACGCCGGTGGCGCGGCCATGGTTCTTCTGAATCAGGAATACATGGGATACACCACCAGCGCGGAGGCCCATGATCTTCCGGCTATACACATCAGTTATGCAGATGGACTCAAAGTAAAAGCCTATCTGAATTCAACTTCCACCCCTGTATCCTCTATCTTGTATAAAGGAACTATAATTGGAGATGCCAATGCTCCAGCTGTTGCCGGGTTTTCATCCAGGGGACCTAGCCTGGCCAGCCCTGGAATTCTCAAACCCGATATCATCGGCCCTGGCGTGAACATCCTCGCGGCCTGGCCTCTCTCTGTCGAAAACAACACGAACACCAAATCAACATTCAACATTGTCTCAGGAACATCAATGTCTTGTCCACATTTGAGTGGCGTAGCGGCCTTGCTAAAAAACGCGCATCCTGATTGGTCACCTGCTGCAATCAAATCCGCTATCATGACCAGTGCTGATCTAGTAAACCTTGCAGGTGACCATATCGAGGATCAAACGCTTCTCCCTGCTGACGTATTCGCCACAGGCGCAGGCCATGTCAATCCCGGGAAAGCAACTGATCCAGGACTGGTTTACGACATCCATCCTGGTGACTACATTCCGTACCTGTGCGGCCTGAATTACACGAGCCGGCAGGTTGGCGTCATCCTTCAACGCAAGGTAGATTGCCTCGTCGAGTCCAGTATACCGGAAGCACAACTGAATTACCCGTCATTCTCCGTCGTTCTTGGATCAGATCCTCAGACGTATACCAGGACGATTACTAACGTTGGCGAGGCTGATTCATCCTATGACTTGGAGATTGTTTCGCCTCCCGGTGTGGATGTATCTGTTGAACCAAGTGTCCTGAGTTTCTCGGAAGTGAATCAGAAATTGGCATATAATACGACGTTTAGCCGATCAAGACATCAGGTTGACAATGTGTTTTCTCAAGGATTCCTGAATTGGAAATCTGCCAAGTATTCAGTGAGGAGTCCAATAGCAGTTGTATTTCAATGAGAGGGAAGAAACCAATCACTTGTCTCCAATAAATGAATTTTGTAGATGGATTTTATATATTACTTGTTTCTAAAATATGGACTAAATCAATCCTTTCTCATAGATATAAATCTGTGACATCGTTTGATAAAAAACCCACTCGAATTGAAAATAGAACAACGACAAACTCTTTAAGAAATTGAGGAATATGTAGGCTGTAGCATGCCAAGGTTGTAATTGTCAAAGCACAAAAAGTTTATTATTCGGTCAATCTTAACATTACAATAAATATTTCCAACAAATTATCATTGACAACAATGATTATAAGCAAAACATGAATTCACCACAAGAATAAGCTCGAGTTACACAAAAATAGAAGGGCCTAAAAAATTAACACAACATCGGACCTTTCATTACCATTGGCATTTTGATATCTGAGCCACTGAAAGGTCACATATCATCTCAAAATTATAGTTGTTTTCCTGTACAATTCATTGATACAGCACGAGCTAAACTAATGAGTTCATATACATCATTGAGTACAGACTACTGATACTACAAGAATTACGCATCAGTTTCATTTTCAACGGCTCAAAAGTTAATAATAGCTCCCAAACGAAGGCTGTGTCGCGGAGAAATGAAACTGATAATATTACGGCATGAGATTAACCAGGAAACTTTTACAATCCTGCTCTTTATTCAAGAGATTGGCGGTAGGTTCGTTTCTTTAAACTGCTGGCTGACTGCCTGTAACATGATAATCAAGTTACAAATCAGTACCTCATTTTTACATGGATGCTGTTTAAAAGTCAAGTATTGAGATTGAGAAAATGGCTGTAATGCTTTTGCCATTGTCGGTAACTGAAGACCAACTAAATGATTCCAGTTGAAGAAAAATAAGTGAAGACTAATGAGATGATTCTAGTAAAAAAATAATAAAAAAATGTGAAGATAATTGTTCGAAATTAGAGTGAAATGTTGGTACACTTACGACTCATCTGAACGTTCTTTGCTAGATGATGACTTCTGGAAGCTCGCAGATGGTCCACCAACCTGTTAACAAAGCATGATCACCACTTAAACTAGTTTGTATCCAATATAGACCATCTCAGATGTAATTTGCACATACTTCTTAAGATTTGGTCCTAGGCATTAAAAATTTAAGCCTGAAAGCTGCCCCTTGGAAAGCTAATCCAAGAGCAATTTTACCACAGTACTAGAATTTAAAGTTATTCTTCCATAGAAATATATGGCACAGATAGCTTTGGATTTCAACTAAGGTTTATCACTAAATTTGCATAAATTTCTTGAAAGTTGCACTAATCAAATTCTCTCCCCAAACCCATGGTTATCCACCTAAAGTCCGTTCCCCACTTCAGAAAGTATCTAATTTAAAAATGCTAAAACAAAACAAAAACTACAAATATCGTGGGGCTTTAGAAAGCGCGGGTACACATGAAGATCATCGCCAGAGTGTTTTAAGACAAGGAAAATTAATAACTAGTGTAACATACTCGAGAAAATATTAAAAAGGATCATGATTCATGCATGTACGGCTGTGTTTCAACTTTAAGTTTTCAGTAGCCAATGTATCCACTAAAATCGTCTTTTTCTGTTATTAATACACAAGGTAGCAACACAGCAAGTATCAGGCATACTGACAGAGTGGTGAAATTTTCTGCTGCTTTGGTTATGGGCTTCAAGGTACTCTTCATAGCTCTGCATGATGAAATGAACGAGTCAATCATCAGCAAGCGAACTTTCAGCTCAAATCCTTACCTCTGGCAAAAATGTTTTTAACTCCACAACACAGCAGAAATATCTAGAAATAAAAGTTGACAACAACAGAATTGAACACCGTAAAATGGAAAAGCTTTGCATAATTTATAAACCATCCCTACATCAAATCAATAGAGGCTTCAATGCACTGCAGTGGTTTCAGAAATCTAGTAAAGAAGGTTACAAGGTAAGAACAACAATTGTGATTTCTGATGCACCATGACAGCAATTCATTGACAAAGCTTGATGAGACACCTATACCATTTCCAGTATATCGTCTTCTGTAAGAGTGCCATCAAGGGTTCTCCACTCTGCTGACAAGCCCCAGCTATCAATTCTAGAAGAATTATTCAAGCTACTAGTTGCACTTCCATTAATTTGACAATGTTTTGACTGTTTTACATTTGATGTCCCATAAAACATTGATGATTTATCAGGTAAACAGGAACGATGTTGTTGCAAATGAAATCCACTTGCTTCAGCTTGATGCTGATAGAGTAAAGGCGGAAAAAGCATGGGTGCCATGTGCGCTAGAGGTTCGTTAAAATCTTCATCTTGTTTAGACTGGAATGGCTCTAGATAAGACCTTCTTTGAGGAAAATCGTACCCAAAGGCTTCGTCCCTGCAAAAGATAAATTGCACTGATAAATGCCAAAAAAAAAAAAAACAACCACCATCAAGTATGAACAATAAAGCTTCACTTCGATAACTGATTAATTACCTTTTCAAGCTAGCAACCATATTATTTCCCTGGTCAAGAAGGTCACAAAGAGCTTCACCAATATCCTGAGGCAGCTCCTGAAAATAATAAAACCTGGTGGTATTAATTTATTGACAATAACACATTTAGATATCCTTCAAAAGCTAGAATAATAAAATACCTGACAGTCCCTGCTGATTTTTACAGGCTTGTGGTCATTCCATGGATTTTTTAAATGAAGAGTACTCTGGAAAGGCAGATCATGTAAACATAGCCACTTGACTTTAAAACTGCGTCCCCAAGGGTTATTTTTTCCACTACCTTGACTCCAAATATTATCCCTTCTCCAACCAACTGAAGATATCATTTGGGCATACCCTTGGAAGAAGCCACTCATGTTGACACTAAATATAAGAATCACTTTGCTGGAATTCTGCATAATTACTTAAACTGCATTATTTATATTCATAATATATATTGCCACCCACGATCAGGCGCTACTGACAGTAAGAACCTTGTATTACACACACACACACACGTGATTATGATAAAATGGTTCAAAGGGGGCCCAATAATCTTACAAGAATAAAATTTAAGAGATCTTACTAGAAAGGCTTCTTCAAGAATAGGCTCATTCATGACTTGTGTAGCCCAAATTCCTTGCTTTATCGACAATTGGATATTTTGATGATTCAAGCTCTTAATAACAAAATATCTGGTATTATTCAATTCAGCCCTCTTCATTTTATTTGAAGTTCCCACACCATCGTAAGAATTCGGTTGATCGTCTGCCCCCGAGTGAGAAGCTTCCTCGTTTAATTTACCTCTTGGACTTGCTGCCAGAGGTATTCAAAGCATTTAAACATGAAAGTTAAAACTTAGCAGTTAACATCCATGTCAGAAAACATATCTTTGAGGGCATATCCAGACACCAAGTATGCTAAATAACTCTATATTAATTATCTCTACATGAATAAGTTTGAAAAGCACTGCAGCAGTTCTAGAGACAAAAACAAAGCCCTGACGCCAAGATGGAAACATGATGACAAAGATGGCGTTCATAAGCACAAAATAATCACGAAATGTCAAACTCACACTTGTGTTATCTTACAACAATTAAAACCTACAGATTTCACTATTATATAAGAAAATACTGATAATGAGATAACTTTAAAAGGGAAAATTACATTTTTTATCCTGTAATTTGCATTTTTTTTCACTTTTGGTCATATTAACAATGAATTTGCATTTTTAGGACCAAAAATGAAAAATAAAAAAATAAACATACAAGTCAAAGCATAAAAAAATGAAAACAAACATATATGTTGAACCAAAAAATGAAAATTCACTGCAAATCTGTAACAGGATCAAAAATGGGAAAAAAACATGCAAGTTACAGCACTAAAATTGCAAATTCACCGTTAACGACATAAAAGAAAAGAAAAGAATATAGAGTTAACTTAAATGACATTCACCTGGTGTGCTTGATTTCACTTGGTCTTTTATGCATTCAGTCTCTGACGAATCAACCAAGGGTGTAATTTCTTTTACAGTAGATGACATGCCCATCTGACCTCCTACGTCCAAGGAAGCAACTATAGAAGAAACTACAGATTAAACATAGAAAGTTAACTCCAGAACAACCAAACTCTAATTAAAAAGATGTAATTTGAAAAAAGAAGTGGAGAGAAATAAACAAATAACGCCAAAGTAGTGATAATACAGTAACATCAAGCATAGCTAAACATATCAAACCCATGTCGAGTACAACACCAAGAGATTGGATATAATGTGAAAATTTTAAATCTCATAACACTAAAATGTACCATAGCATTGACATTGTAAGCAAAAGAATGGTGGGATCTGTTTTAATTCATAAATAATGACAATCTACTCAAACACAATGTTGGAATAAATGTAGTCGTGCAGAAACTATTTAACTAGAAAACAAATTTAGTGGCTACTGGCTAAAGAGCCTGAAATGATTTCAAGAGAATCCAGAAGTAATACAACGTGCCCAAACCTAGACCAAGATTAAAGAAATTACAGTAAAAGGACAACGCAAGCACTTGAGAAAGTTGTGGTTTCAGTAAACCAGTAAAGACACACATCTTCTATGTTGCGCACAGTTTCTCGTGACATGAATTAGCCGAAAAAAATATCCAACCAAATTTTAAACAAACAAACACACTGATCACCAACAGGTACTGTCATTTAATGATGACTTCAAATATGTGTGAAAAAACTCATCTGAACAGTCCGGGCAATTGGTGAATCCAAACTAGTGAATGTGAAAATTCCAAAGTACAACAAGACAATGAGGATGCAGGCTCCAAGTGCAAATGGAGTCTATATCTCTCCTAATAGAAATCACTAGAGCAATCCACAAATTACATCCTTTAGCATTGTTGAACATCGTTTAATTACTGTTAGTTGAAATTTTTACTTACTATATCAACTGTAGCCAAAATATTAGCCAACAGGACCAAGTTCTAAATCGAGTGACAAGGGTGTGTGTTGCAGGAAAATCAAAACTTCCAATCTCACCAGTGGCTGCTGCCAACTCAACTTTCATTGTTGGTGCATCGCATGTGATATAAAAGGTAAATTAGACCATAACATGCACAAAAGGAAATCATACACATCCCAGCAATATAATCAAAACTAAAGACAACGCATCCAATTAAATTTTACAACTTCAAATTCCAACACGCTGTACTTCATAAACAATACAAAATCAAGTAAACCCAGAACTTCCATTTCCGATTGGTCCACTTTGCTGAAACATCCTGCATTGAACTTCACTGTTCAAACCCTCACAAGAGACCAAAATGAAGCATGCTCCCCATTACAATAAACCCGCAGGAATGGAAAAAAAGCAAAAAAAAATAATAAAGGAAAAACGAAAAGAAAACAGCAATTACTAGTTACTACACAGGAAAACGCTTACCCGTACAAATAAGTATATCAGAAGCCGAAAAGACACAGCATAACGACATACCTTCTTGGATGTGGAGGAATTTGAAGAGAGATTAAAGAACAAAGATTTGAGTGTGAGTTTTGATAATGTCTTTTAGGTTTTTTTTCCCCCTTTTCTTTCTCTTTTATTTTTATTTTTATTTCTTATCCTTTTTTTTTTTCCCCTCTCAGACAAAGAACACGGGAATTTACGAGGAGTAGGTTCATTTCAATTTATTTATACAGACATTATCCGATGATAGATTTAAAGGTTCTCATTTATTAATATATGCGGGATCCACTAAAAAATAATGGATCTCATATTTATTGATAAATGTCCACCGTTAGATCTACTTTAAAACAGTGCCTATATAGGTACGATCTAACTTACCCGAGGAATGTGTGCAATGTACGTTAGAGTGTGCAAACACGTATTGATTTGGTTTTTTATTTTTAAAAAAAAACTCGAACAAAATTATTTAATCGCAATCGGTTTTAATCAAATCGTTAATAATTGTAAATCAAATGGTTGGTACCAAAGCTAGATTTTCGGTTGGGTAATACTACATGTACACTGATGGTTACACGTTGGATTACACATTGCACTTGAAATTACATGATTATCCTAAATGCATTTTTGAAAGATTTTTTCCAAATAAAGTGCATGGATAATCATGTAATTTCAAGTGCAATATGTAACCCCATATGTAACCCTCAGTGTACATATATCATTACCTTTTTCGGTTTGATTTTAGACGATTGAGGATTTGAGGTTAAAGTTTGACTTTTTGTCCTTTAAAATGCAATATTTGATTATTTTAAACATGACCTAAATATTCTAAATTCGTTATTTAGTAAAGTGAATTATCTAATTTTAATACTTACGAAAATCGATTTGGTTGGATTTTTTAATCAGAATTTTGAACCAAACCAATTTATTTCAGAAACCGATCCAAACTACATTAAAACCAAACCGGCGGTTTGTTTTGGTTTTGGTTTTGGTTTTGTTGCAGTTTTATTTGGTTCGGATATGTTTCTCCCAATGTTTTCATAACCGGACTGGTGATCAAACCGATTTATCTTAAAAAAACGATCCAATCGGTCGGATCGTTTTAACCGGACGGTTGGACCGAAAACCCGTTTATATAATATAATATAATTAATAATATATTTTAAATTTTTAAAAACCTAATAATGTATATAAATTGAAATATATATATTTATCATAATTTAAAAACTAAATAACCATATAAATATATTCAAAATATTAATTATAGTTATGTTTTTTAAAAAATAAAATTTAATAAACTTTAATATTACTAAAATAATATTTTTAATGAAGTATAAATTCTAAATAATCTTGTATATATATAATAAAATATTAAATTAAGGTTTTAAAATTAAAAAACTAATTTAAAAAAAAATTTAAAAAAAACCGATTGAACCGGTTCGACCGGTTCTTGACCGATTTTGACCGGTTCTGACCATCAAAACGGGTTTTAAGGATAATCTGGACTGGTCAATGACCAGTTTTTGGTCGACCGACCGGTTCAATTTTGAAAAAATGGGTTTCTCTTGACCTCTAGATTTGCAGGATATTAATGCATGTTAATATTAAATGAAATATAATTTTGCATATAATAAATTATCAATTTCTATCTAAATTATAAGTACTACATTTATGTGAGTTTGTTTTTCTCTAATTTAGTATTGAATTTTTATTTTACTATTTATTCTCTTAAAATAAAAGTAAAATGTCTATAAATCTCCAAATCCAAACTTAGATTTGGGTAAATAAGAAAAAAAATGTTTCTATGTTCTTAGAATTCTTTAGATCACATCATTTTTTAGACGAAAAATAGTTACACAAAAGAGATAAATGCTCTCATGTTAGCTTAAACAAAATTATTTCAAAAAAATCTTACTCATCAAATTTATGAAATGCATCGAAAAAATGCTCTCATGTTAGCTTAAACAAAATTATTTCAAAAAAATCTCACTCATTAAATTTATGAAATACATCTAAATTAGTTTCGATGAATAAAAAATTATTATTATCAATATAAATAAAAATCAAATAAATCGTCTCATCTCATCTCACGAATACACGTCCACGAGAACAAGACTTATTATTCATTTTAAGTCGCCCTTAAAAAGGTTACCGTAGGCAGCAATTAAAGAATTAATAAGATGGATACTTCCAGTTTCCATTAAGACAATCTGTCGAACATGTACCACGCGTCCTCCCACGTGTTTTCCTTTGCATCTTTTTCTTTCTTCTACCCATATTACCATCAGCTTCAGCTCCCCTCTCTTCGCCTGCAAGAACCCACAACATGCACTTCTTCAGAACCTCCCTCCGTTTCCTCAAGTCCAATTCGTACAGTTACACCAGACCCTTCACCACCCTCGAAGCCGCCGGCCCAATCAACTGCCTCCTGGAAACCAGATCCGTCATCCGTTTTAAAGGACCCGAGACCATCAAGTTTCTGCAGGGGCTTGTGACCAACGATGTACAGAGCCTCGGCAATCCACTTCCCGCGGGTGAGAACAGCGTCACTCCCAATATGCCGGTGGCTGTGTCGCCTACGGTGTACGCCGCATTGTTGAATCCTCAGGGGAGGTTTCTTTACGACCTTTTCCTGTATAGGCCAACCCGGCCGGATGAGAAGGTCGACCGGAGTGGGTCTGGACCCGGGCCGGACCCGGGTGAGGTTGAGATTTACGCGGATGTTGATGCGTCTGTCGCGGATGAGCTCTTGGAGACTTTAAAGAAGTGAGTGCTTCAACTTTTTATTGTAAATATTAGTTTGATTTAGAATGTGTTGAAGTTAGATTACGTATATCCGCACAATCGCATTTCGGTATTTCTTCTCGAGTTTGCTCATTTATTTGACATGCAAACGAACCAAGAAAGTGGCCAAGGCGTGATCCGATGGTTTGAGGGAAGCAATTGTTTGGGAAAAAAATTGGAAACCTGGCAAATTAAAGGAAACGAAGTTCTTTTTCTAGATTTTGATGGTTCTGATTTGCATATAGATGCTGCTTATTGTGATATTAAAGAAAAAGTGGAAGACAAAGATTGATCCTTTTTTAAAAAAAATACTTAGAAGAATTTATATATATTTCTTTTAAATTTCCTTATGAGAATTAGGTTGTGGATCAGTAGCGTGAATTAGTTAGTAGGCCAGGTTTGAATGTTTGTGCTGCCTGAGATATAGCTGAGGGAAAGCTTGAACTTTTAGTAAATGTTATAGATGGATAGGTGAAGATCTAGCAAGTGATTCCGATTCTCGGATTCTTGTCTGCCACAAAAAGAAATTATGTATACTTCATAAAATTTATATCTATCTTCCTTGGGAGGGGTATTACATGACTTGCCTCTGGTGGAACCAGAGTTGGGCCAGCTGTGGCAATTGCTGCTTAAATTTTCTGATAGATTCATATATTTTACGTATCTAGGTAAAAGCATGGTTCGCCTCCATTAAATGTTTGAGTTATTATTTCGAACTCTATACAAATTTTCCAGCTCTGCTACCGCATCTGAACTATTGTAAAATTACTCTCT
The DNA here is from genome assembly GCF_033568475.1 of Henckelia pumila. Taxonomy (NCBI): domain Eukaryota; kingdom Viridiplantae; phylum Streptophyta; class Magnoliopsida; order Lamiales; family Gesneriaceae; genus Henckelia; species Henckelia pumila. Next base: position 1,346,084 of record NW_027331883.1, read on the forward strand.
TGTGAAGATACCGTTTAAGGTCTAAGGTTGACATTGAGGACGTTGCTGGAGAATTCTCTTGCTGGCAACGGTTTAGTGGAAATGCTTCCAAGAAAGGTTCAGACCCAGAAGAATCGGAATCTGGTGCTGTTGGCTGGGGTGGTACTGTTGATCGCTCTGGTGTGTCAGCTTCACAAGGAAATAATTTTGGTTGGCATTGGAATAAAGATCCAAGATTGCCTTGCCTTGGATGCAGGGGCATCTTTCCATCCAATACAACACGTAAGTTGAATTACCTGCCTTACTTGCCCCTCCTCGCTTAACTTTCTTGTGTATATGTATAATATGTGTTCCACAACAGAATAAGTTATGGCCTAACATTGGGGCTCTCATTGGGAGTCAATGTATCGCAGTGGCAACACGGACACGGCCACCATCGGCAAGTATTGATAATGTGGTGCATTACGCATTGGATTACATTTATGCACCAAATTATAATGCTTAAGTGCAATAGTATATAATGGGTTACTATGGGCGTCAGAATGCGATGATTTTAAATATCCCTTATAAATTCTACCAAACATGGGGTTATTAGCAAGAGGGGATCTCCCACCTAGAAGGCTTTTGGGATTGTGTTTTCCTTGGCTGACTGCACGCTGATTTATCAGTCATCATCATCAACTATTCGCACACTGATTTATCAGTCATCAACTATTCAAGTATTTGCATGACTCTTTCAGATGCTAAATCCACCTTTACACCAGAATTAAGATGAGTGCGCATCTATACGTAAAGTTAGTTAATTTGCATTGTTGTTTCTAATTGTATGCCACTTTTGGTTTACCTAACAAGTTATCTGTGACCTCGTTAATATAACAGTGTTATACTTCTGTTGCAGCACCTCTCGTTGAGGCGGATGAAGAAACTAGTGAAGAATATTTTCTTATATGGAGATTAGAAAAGGGAGTTGCAGAAGGCTCCATTGAGATCCCAAAAGGTTCTGTTTTCCTTTTCCCTCGTTGGATATTAAAATATATTATTTTTAATTGACTGGCAAAAATCAAAATTGCGTTTACTTAGTATTGCTGGCAGCTAAAATCAGGTTATCGCATGGAAACACTGTGACATTCTGTTTTTTCCTGTTTTCTTCTATGTAGTCATTGAAGTATAGTTCCCGTAACTGAAAAGGATCGATTGCAGATCCTACCATCATTATATGAAAAACTATTAGTTCATTCCGTTGTGCTATTTCATGAACATTATCTTATTATTTAATAAACAATCGTTACAGGTTCGGCAATTCCACTAGAGTACAATCTCGCTGGTCTAAATGCTATTAGCTTCAACAAAGGTTGTTACATCGGCCAAGAACTTATTGCTCGCACATACCACCGAGGAGTTGTCCGAAAGCGCTTGATTCCTCTCAGATTTCTGAATGATAGTGGAGTTGGTGAGTTCTCATCAATGATAATATGTCGAGCCATTCTTTTTTCTTTTCTTTTTTTTTTTATGTGGATCATGACAACTGAATTTATTAACTCAGAGGTCCAGCAAAAGGTTGCTCCGGGTTCCGAAGTGATTGATGTAACATCTCAAAAGAAAGCTGGGACTGTCACAACTGCACTTGGATCTCGTGGTCTCGGGCTTCTACACCTGGACTATGCTTTCAAAGGGACCGGTAACTTGACCATAAAAGACCAGGAAGATATCAATATAGAGACCATTAAACCCGAATGGTGGCCCGCCGAGTGGTTTCTTGGTCACCAAGAGCATAGTGCAGCTGCATAGATTGGCGACTACTAATTCATAATCATTGCTTCAGATGTAATGAAAAATGCAGAGCGTTACTTTGATCGATCTTGACGAGGATGTGTCGAGATGATGTTGCTTTAGTATAAACGAATGTCTCTACACGTTCTCTTCACCAAAGTACTAATGGAAGGAAGGAAATGAAAGATTTCACCAACTGTTTTCAGAGATACATTTTTTCAATCAAATCTCAATAATCTATGTATACTATGTCTTGTTTTTGTATATTTAAATAAGAGAGCCTTGGACATTTCATTTTCTCCCTTTACTGTTTCGCTTTTGAATTTACAAAAACAGCCATATTTCTTATGGTTTAAATTTGATCAAGATAGATGCTTTTTACTTGCGCAATCAATTCTTTCCAAGCATCTATCTTTTAGCTTCTATTATAATTTAAATGAAAAAAATTAAAATTAAATTTATGAAAAACATCTAGGAAAAAACTTATTAAAAATATTTTAATTGTAATTTTTTTTTAACAAAATATTTTTTAAAAAATTGATTTGACCTGCACATAACTCGAGCTAATCAGCTAAATCTGAATGTGTAATAGCATCTAGTATATCCAAGATTTTAGCACGTTTAGCCTGAAATTTTGGAAAGTGGAGCTTTCATTAATTGGTCTCCAATTTGCTTAGTGAAATACAATTTATTTTCTAAACTCTGATTTTTTTTTTCTTTTTTTGAGTAATAAAAAAAGACATACCAATTGCGGTCAGGACACGGGTGCGACCCCAGCCCCCACGGACAATTGCAAGTACCAAACATTTGCAATGAAATCTTGAATCACAATGTACTTTGATACAACCCAAGACAGTCGTACGTTCATCACACAAGAACGGAAATTTCAGGACAAAACATCTCCCCTCGGCAAAATTTACAAGTGGTGACAGTGGACAAATAACACATTTACAGTGCCGGCCTAAACTTCCTTGGAACACTTCTGGTTAAAGTACAAGGTGCCTGGGTGAAGATTAAGCAAACTAAGAACAATGCACTCACACGATAGCCGTGAAAGAACTTCGGATGCCAATGCTAGCTTGAAGCATTCAATGCTGTCATTGGATATCTGGGTATTGCTGAGACTTTGATTATCAAGATTACCGGAATTCTGATCTTCTGATGCTGGAGGAGGTTCATTTGCATCTTCAGGGCTTCTCCTATCGTCTTCTGGTGCATCATCGGTACGTCTACCATCATTTTGGTCACTTGAGCTACTCCCACCAGGTACATCTTTTTGGACCACATCTGGTTTAGCTTCCACACCAACTCGCCTTAGGTGTAGCTGAATAAGATGAGATGGTGAATGAGACCTTCAACTAAAAGGAACATTTCCCAACAGGCAATTAACCTAGAAAATATAGGTAATACTTTTTCATCTTTCAGAAAATTATTTTCTTTCCCCTGGAGAGTGGAAACATAGACATCCTATATTCTTTTACAACACATTCTGTCGTACCGTTATCATCTTCTATTTCCAAAAACACAATAAAATATATATATATAGTTAGCATTCCAAATTTCATTTCCTAGAAATTTACCTGAAATATTTTTCGGGAACATTGGAAATATACCAAATATCCCCATAATTTCCTCCCACTAACTAAAAGAAATAGGTTCTATTCATTGAAATGTTGTCACCTCCCTCAATCAGAATCATGATTCTGTCAAGGAACGTAGACTAATTTCATGTTTAAGATATTCGATAGTCTTGATCCAAGTCCAAATCCCAAATGAAAGAATTTTCCGAGTGCTACCTGAAGATGAAGATTTACTTCATCTGGTCTTGAAAGGAAGGGAAAATCACCACCGGACTTGAGGTACGCTTGTCTGGCACCAGGGTATCTTTCTGTCACTTGATCTTTAAGTTGTACAGGAATAGCACAGAAATCATTTGTCTTCAGGCAGGGATAAACACGTCCAGAAAAAAAAAGAGAGAAGTTAGAAATAAGGTTGATCTATTAAGAGGCGATCCAATCTCACATAACCACCATAACAACCACGTGGATATAAATCTGAATAAAACTAGATGTAGTTTCTTATCTTCCAGATCATTGATTTTGCAAACATTTCAGGAATGTTAAACTCATTAAATTTGCTAAAATGTCCACAAATTTATGTGATCTTATTGATTACCACTAACAGGAAAATGTCTTCCTTGGTATAATAATCCTCATTTGCTTTGTGTTCTCTTTAAAACAAATATAGATGAAAGGTTCTCCGCGTTATTCTCTTCATTGAAATCCAGGAAACTATGGGAGGCCTTGAATATCAATGCAATTTTTTTTCTCTCTCTACAATGTTCAGGAGATAAGAGCTTCCTCCTCTAAATATTAGTCCCTGATCAATACTACATGTGAAAGGAAAACGAACAAGTATTTGAAATGTTGACATCTCTCTAGCCTTCAGACTTGTATGAAGAAAGACTTTTAAATTCTAAATTTACCCTGCTGAGAATCCCTAAAGAGATTGGTTGCAAACCAAGGAGTTAAACAAGAAAAGCTTCATCCAAATTTCTTAATTAAATTCAGCAATAAGTTTCTGATGGTAATTTACTGTCCAAATCAAGCACTCATCATCCATAATTATTGATGGTATTAAGTACTCAACTTACATCCATTATAGTAATTAAAGAATCTGAAAGCAGAAGAGGCCCAACAGATGCAGCATCAGCTGTCAGACTCAACCTGGAGGCCAAGTCATCTCTTGAAAGGGTTTCAACCTGCATCATAGTTAAGATTCACACCATAAGAAATGTTCATTTCAAATTTTATCTCAAGAATCAAAAGAAATTTTTTCTATAAATATTGTAAAACAAACATTACTCAAGCAAATTAATAGTTCTCACAGTAGGTAACCGACCAAATAACAAATATTTTTTTAGTTGCATCCCAAGCCACTTGGACCTGTTGAGGATAAAGATCAAAGGTGATTTTGATGTCAATGGCTTCTTGCAGCTGAAGGCATGCACACAACCACTTTTTTCCTTTCACATGCATCTTGTCAATAAGTCCATAGATGTGAAAATATCAACAAATTATCTTCGTAGAAGACCCTGATTGGATCAGAATCTCTACACCTCAGAAAGTACACGTAGATACTAGTAGTCATGACTAGAAGTAGTAAAAGAACTAGTGTAGGTTCAAATGGAATATTTACCTGAGCAACTATGAAATCCACAGAATCTGCGATGAAAGGTTCATGAGGACCATCGCGAATTCCAGTTAGGACATACCGCTTCAATAGAAATGAAGGTGTCCAACCTACACTGTTAAATATTGAATTCACAATAAATCCAATTACAATAGGATAAATAAACTGCAGAGATTGATATTCAAACAACTCATCCCACTGGCAATCACAATCAATTCAACAATTGCATAAACCATTGATATGTGGAAGTTAAATGGATTAAAGTGCCCACAGCCTTTCAGACCCCAACTAGGTTCAAAAATCTTAGAAATAATTACGTGGGTATTTAAGACCTAGCTGACCATCCCACAATTTCAAGATAATTTGAAGGTGGGAAAACAAAACATTCACTTAAATAAAATGCATAAAGGCAACAAGAAAACAAATGTCAAAAGTAATAATTCAAAACTTTTCCGAGAGCATTAAGAGACAAAGGATTTGAAAACAACTATAACTAGCTAAAAACTGGGATGAGAAAAATTCTGAATGTTTTTTTGGTGTTAGAAAAGGATGGGATAGAGATCAAAAACCTCAAAGTAACCAATGATTTTTAGTATCGTCCCAAACTAAAGCCTAGGAAAGTCCTTGAAACGCTGAAAACTGGGATGATGGAACAGCTGCAAAAACACGGAGGATAGTGGTGGGTTCAAAAGCCAAAATATGCTGAAGTTGCAATAATTAAGCAATTTCAAGACCACAAACTGTGGGTTCTTTTCAGATATTATATTTCACGAGAAGGAATTTTCTTGCAAATAATATTAGTCAGTGAAAGACTTTAAAAGGTAAAAAAATCAGGCAGAAGCACACGTAGCAGCGACCAAAGGGTAGAAGGGTATAAATGATGTCCTGGACTTCCCCTACAGTGGATACTAGAAAGATTAGTTGTGTGTTAGTGCATAGAAGCACCTCACTCAAAAAAGTTTTTCATTAAAGACATGCATTTTTCAGTAGAAGCGAAAGTAGTTTAACATTTTGACCTTAATGATTAAAAGACATCTTTCTATTTTTTGAGTTTCTTAGAGATGCTGGAGTAGAATAAGCAAGATCTCTAAATCCGCACTTGACTGTTTTTCAAGTGCTTTAAGAAAAATTAAAACGCCCATCCAAACATCAAAAATTATGTACACAATTTTTCTAAATTTAATTTTCAATGAGACAAACATCAATATCCAAACACTCTTAAGTCTATGTAGCATTGCCCTAGTAAAGGAAGGTTGCTTACCTGATTTCATCAGTGGTGTCACAGTAGATACAGCTAGAAAATTAACCATGTCACACAACTATAATAAATACTAAATTTAGCAATAATGACTGGAAAACCTGCTATAGCTGCAAGAGATACTAAAACTGGGCAGTGAAAAGGAAAGAGAACATACAGTTGAGTGCTGACACATGAATGATGTAATATTTCCAGGGAAAACTTAAGACAGTAACATTGTAAATGGTGATATCAGTAAATATCTTAGTAATATTTTCTTTCTTTGGAAAAAAGGCGTTAGCATTTGAACCAGATTGGAATAGAAACAGAGAGAAAATTGTAGTACATACAGAGGAGCCCATGGCATAGCTGCAGAAAAACTACTTGTCTCCAAAAATGTGTTTGAGAGAACCAAAGATCGAACTCGACGTGGCCGATGCTGAGCAAAGAGTTGAGCTAAGAAGCCCCCAAGAGATGTACCATACAAATGTATCTGCAAAATAGTTTGTCAAGAAGTAAGGTAATAATACTAAGAGAGGAGGCAACGGTCAATCTAAGACAATGAATAACAAGAAAGGAATCGAGGATAGGCTTGGTAAAATCACTAGGATCCAAATGGGAGATAATTTCTCATGTTTTCAAATAGCATCTACTTACTAGGTGTTGAGTGCTTGATGTACGGGAAAATAGAAAAAGTAATTGTTTGAAAAAATGTAAAAGTGAAGGGTCACAGCCTTGATTTCATTCAATATTCATGTAATTCAGCAACCATCCCCAATTTGATCATTCAAAATTAGTCAAGGTCATACAGATCTGTTCAGTGACATGATATGAATTATGCGACTGGGATTGTAGATGCTAGTCCAACATAGAAAAATCCCTGCTTTTATCAACAAACCGTTGTATCCAAACTAATCCACATTGTAAATTTAAGGATAACAAAACCTACAGATGCTTGAAAATATTTAACCTTTCTTGTTTCTCAACCCTAAGTCATCCAAATGTCATTACCATCTATTAAAGTATTTGTTTTTCCATTTTAAAATTCCCAAAAATTTCCATCTCCAGATCAATGATTTCAAACTATTTATATTTATGTACAAATAATTATCACTTGCATCCTTATTTTTTATGATTCTTCCATCTCGAGGTTTAGATGATAATTTGTTGGTATCTTATTTCATTATTTTTGTATATCATTCCAAACTTCACTATCCCAGTTATGTTTTGCTTTGGCTTAAAAATAACACATTTCGTTGTTGGTGCATCGCATTCACTGGAAAGTTTATAAAATGAAATTTATACAAGCATATCTACCTAATTCAATCACGTGAAAGAAATTCTAAACTTAAAAATAAGAATAAAAAACTGACACATTAAATGCAGAGGTAGTAGGGTGTCTTTAAGAGGTTGAAAGCGAAAATGACATAATTGAAAGCTTGAAAAGAAGTGGTGGCTATGTGTTTCATTCGATCATTATTTCAATATGTTGATGGAAATGGCAACTGAATGCGAAAAGCTTTAAATGGTTTTCAATACGCACAATTATTTTCTACACTCAAAGATACCAGCTAGAAAAGATAATTATCTAAAACAAGGCTATATTTGGTAGGATAATATCAATCTAGGAAAGTAGAAAGGTCCCTTCATTTTCAATATGAAACAGAAAGTACCGTGCTAGAATTCTATTGAGCACCACCACATCCTACAATAAAGAACACCTTCCAATAGAATCTTCATATCACTACTTGGAAGACAAATTCAACATGTTAAGGTAGCAACTCAACATGAAAAAGGGCATGGGAAAGGACCAGAAGTTTGACAGCTAGCAAGCTTGGATCAAACCCATGTATTCAACTTAAACATATCATAATTCATAACACTTAAATACATGATGCAAATAATTGACCCAACGGAAGTCCTTTTAGCCAGGAAAAGAATTAAATTTCAACATCATATAGTGCAATGATGACAAGGAAATCTTACATGATGAACATTAATAACATCCAAAAACTTCTCAAATGCTAGAATCCACTCATGGTGATTCCACACTCGGGGAATATCAACTGATATCACTCGATAACCCTGAAAATATAAAAAATAATGCCATAACCAAGAATAAGAAACTCGTAAGAAATAAAAAGTAGACGTAAAGAGACAAATGAAATAAGAGAAAACTTTATGACATTATACTACCCAAGTATAATTGAGATGCCATACAACAAAAAATTAAAAGTATTTCAGTAATACATCAATAAAGGAAGTGTCTTTGCATATTAAGTGAGTTCAAATATAAAATACGTTTTCCTCTTCCATTAATCCGGACTGTCTCATCCAAAGGGAGCTTAAACTCCCTTTCATAACTTACCCTACTTCAATATATAAGTTCACTTTTTAAATCATGTGATGTCCTGACTTTTCAAGAAAAGGAAGTGCCAAAACATCTAATTGATCTTTTCCCAATACTTTATAAAGACCGCTAAATCATATACTATGTCCACTCATTGGTGTAGTGTAAGCAGCCACCTTTTAAATAGAACGACATAAGTGCCACCAGGTTGCATTCAAGTGCATTTGAGGCTTCCTTCAGAGGTCGAATCATTGATATTAATCATTAACAATTGAGGTGGAGGAGCATTTACAGATGAGAAATAAAAGAACGAAGTAGTTTTAATAACAGGATTATGGAAAGAATTATCATCAAACGTCATCACGGGTAAATAATATAATTTATCCCAAAATCCAAATATTCAAACACTGAGATCCCAATCATACCAAGGTATTCAGACAAGGAGTTTCCAACCAAGTAGCTCACTAGGAGAACAAATGATTTTCCATGAAAAGATCGTCATTTGAACTATAACAAGTGCACAAAAATAACAAAACAAAAACAAAAAACAAATTTATTTTTCTGCTCTACATAAGTTTAACCTAGTACCAGTACTGACAAATCTTAAACTTGGACTGTTCAAATCCCACAATATTCCCCCACCACAATCAAAAGCTACACACAGGAGACCAATGCTGGTTAGGACATTACAAGCATACTGATCATAAAATTATTAAAATTTATTACCTTCATAGATAATGACATAATTTGTTTATAGTACACGTCGGCAGTTCCAGCAGTACCAGGAAGACAGATCAGTGGAGGCACAACTTTTGGCCCAAAATCATAGTATCTCCATTGCTTTGCGCCAATCTGCATCAAATTTTGCATGTAAACATCATATCTACAATTTATTGAACGCTCAAGAATAATCAAAGTCACAACTGAAATTTTATTGCAGCAAACGACATCAATTATGTAATAAATACCAAACTGTGTAGAGGACTTCCTCATAAACATATGATTATGAGAACATATAAATTCCTTGTACCAGTAAAAATTTATACCCTATTGACTCCATTACTCCTTGAAGATATGAATCTTTATGGGTAAGCAAAAGATAGCAAGATCTCACTCCTCATTAACATAAATATAAAAGGGTGAATAAGAACTAACTGTGATTTTATTCTCAACGATGACACGCTTCACTTATTCCAGAATAAGCAACAATATTAAACTGATTATGGAATTTATTAGTTAAGCAATAAGAATTCATATGTCCAAAAAACAAAAATATGTCTCAAATTAGTTTAGCCCTTCATTTGATCAGCTTGTTAATATAAATATTTCTCAGATTTTCTTTGCTGGCTTTCTATCCATTTTCCCATCTGCCAGAAATGGTCATGTTAAGGGGTGTTAGCTGATGCATGATTTCCAGGATTAAGCTTTGGAATCTGCTCGCTTCATGTCACCCAAAAGAAGAAGTGTTCATGTGCAATATCACGGGACTAGAGACACATGGATGCACATTCTCAGCACATCATAGACCTCGCTCTGCATTGGCAGCTCCTAGAAATCGATAATAGTAAATCTCTGTCAAATACCTGAAGCTTTTATGCATTTGGCATAGGATAAAGTCTCAAATGTTTCTTCAATACTCTAAACTGTTTGAGATGATTATGTTGAACCAAGTACCTCAATAAGAAGCTATACATCCAACTACTACACATTCTGAGCTTTTAACCTTTGTAAATAGTAAGCCACTACATTTTATTTCTATACAACTTGAAATGCAAATATCTCAATGCTTGCAAGAACCCGTAACTAGATTAGATACTTGGAGCAAATTCCTAAGAAACAAGATTGTGAGACAACTGCAACCAGATAAAGATAAGATTTTGATTCTTGAGTCCAAATGATCGACCAAATCAGGCATGAGATCAAATCTAAAAAAGATTAATTCAAGCACGTAAAGAACTACAGACGGAATTTGACCAACAAAAGAAACATTTGAGAAATGAAGCTAAAGCCCAAAGCCCGTCATCCAAAATTCAAAATTACAATAAAATATGTTGGAAAAACATAAATCTTACTGGGATCTTGTGAAGAGGGACCTGAGACTTGAAGTAGATGTAATCACCAGGCGCCGAGAAGACGCCTTTCATCGCCGATTTTCAACGCTGTCTGCTACACAGTTCTCACAAACACGCGAACGAAGTATGTCCGTAAATCTAATTTTATGTATGTATGTATGAATGATCGTATTAACAACGTAATTGTGGTGGGTTTCTGAATTTGATGGATTTTCCCAAATTTTTTAAAGAAACGCAACAACAGTCATGAGCTGTGAATTGATTAGTGGGACTCAACGAGGCGAAGGATGATTGGGCTCAATCTCGGGTGGGTCCAACTCCTGGTTTAGAAGCGTAAAAATTAGTTGAGTTGATCTGGTTGGTCAATTCTATTCTATCATATAAAATAAATGTATTGAGTTGATAATTTCTACCAAATAATTATTGATCCGCCCATGTCTCGCCTAACAGAGGGTTATTAAAAGTTACGAGTCGGCTTACCCCAATTCGCCAATTTACGTGTAAATTCGTTAAGTTCTCGTCATCTAAAATAGATGAGTTAGGTCGGTGTTTTTCTAATTTGTCTAAAAAATAAACCGCATAGGTCCGTCTAATGGTGGACTGTGGTAGGTTGTAGCCCAGCCCGCTAGCCTATTTTAATACCTCTGGTTGTGTTTCTAGGGTTTGTTTCCTAAATAATTTGATTTATATTTAAATTGAGGTAATTTCATAATTGTAATAAGTAATAAATAATCATGTTGTAATTTAAATTGACTATGTTTGTAACGACCCTAACTCTATAATTAATAAATAAATATGCGGAAATATTTTTTTTTTATACTTACTAAATAAAATATGTACATATATGCCCATACATATATGCACAGAATAAATAGTTTTAAAATAAATAAATAAATAAATAAACAATTAAACACTTAAATAAAAATGCATTCTTTAAAATAAAATAAATATCTGAGTCAAATATTTAATTAAAAATACTGCATAAATAAAATGATTAAAATTTGCATGCACTAACAATATTCCATAAAAATATTCAAAATTTCCAACCACTGAAAAATAATATAAAATGTAGCATGCTGACATAAATAAACATGCACGTGACTCAGACATCTATCACGGTCACGGGGTCACTGCATGTCCGCTCATACATCCTCGCCTCCGGTGGGTACAACATCCTCCTCAACGTACTCACCTGCACCATACCAGTGTAGTGAGCCTAGAGGCCCAACATGCTAACATAACAAGGGTTTAAAATAATTTAAAACAATTAAATACTAATACATACATATACATGAATGAGCATGCTTAAAAATTACCTAACATAACTTAACTTAAATAAACTTAAATAACATAATACATAACATTGTTGAGCAATTAATTTTCTAACATCGCATGGTTGTATCCGTAGTGTAACCTTAAATCATACATTAAATACTGATCAGCGTGGAAACCAACGTACGTGGCCGGTGACGAATCACCTCTTAAATTGGCAGTAAACTGCCCTTCAATCATATGGGGACGAATCCCCCTTAAATTGTCACACTACTTTAACTTCCAACATAAAATATTTTCTTGCTCAACCTTAAACATTAAATCATGCATAAAATATTATTTCATGAATGCATGTACTTGAATAAAATGTGTTGTCCTTCATATATTTAATTTAATTTTCTTACTAACATATAAATATTAAAATAACTCAATGCATAAAAATAATTAAATATATAATCAGGACACATGCAATTTTCTCATGGTTGTCCTGAACTGCTGGCCCTAACACTCAAGCCCAATAAAAATTTCACTAAGCCCAATAACACTTAAACTGGCCCAATGGGCCCAAAAACCCAAAGACGGGCCCAATAAATTTTTATGGCCCAAAGCCCATAAAATTAATGGACTAACTTAATTAAAATTTTAAAAGTCCAAATAAAATTATTTGGGAGTCCAAAAAATTTTATTTTAATTTAATTGACTCAAAAATCCACTAATTCATAAAATATTTTAAAAATAAAAAGACTCGAGCCCGGCCCACCTAACCCGGACCTGGACCCACTTAACCCGACCCACTAACCTACTGACCCGACCCGAGCCCCCACGACCCGACCCGGTACCCTAAACCCTAGAACCCGAACTCCTTACACTCCCTCGGCTGCGGCCGTGAGCAGCAGCCATTCCATGGCTGCTGCCGGCCGGCTCCGGCCGCCCCTGGCCGGAGCGCCGCCGCCCGGACGTAGCCCACGTCCGGACGGACCTAACCTGTCCGAACCCCGGCCCCCATGCAGCCTAACCCAGGAATCCCTTCGGCCCTTCCCTTCGAACCCTACTCTGCGCCCCCCCTTCGACCGAACTGCTGCAATTTCCTCCCTGGGCTCGTTTGGCTCGAGCCATTCGAGCCACACGAGTCCAGGCCGTCCCCCACACCTCCTAGGCACTGACCAGCAGACATACCTCCATGGTTAACCCATAAACGTGGCCATGATTAAGAGAAACAAGGAAACATGCGCATACATCCAACACCTTTAACGTTTTTTCTGAAAATCTTTAAACAATTCTTGATACATAACACTACACACACGCATATACACTGGTACGACACAAAAAGTAGAAAAAAGGTCATGCCTTTCACCGTAGACGACGAGAAACACGAGCGTGGGACGGTTCCGGGACGACGGAACGAAAATAAGGAACTTCGGAGCTTCGAGGACCTTGGCTATGGCTTTTCTGGAACTTCTGGGTGGAGAGGATGAAGAACAAGGAGTGGGGGTGGCGGCTGATGCTAGGAGTGACGTGAGGTTTGGGTGGGGTTGGGTAGATTTAGGTTTTAATATTTAAGAAAATGGGTTTTTTAGGTTAATAAATAAAATAATATAAAATTTAAACATTCTAAAAAAAATTTAAATCGGAAACTTAAATTAAAATTTATAAAATCCCGAAATTAAGAATTAGGGAAATTTTAACGATAATTAAAAATCATTAATTTGGCTAATTTTTGGATAAAAATGACTCCTAAAATTAAATAAAATTAAATACTTAAAATTTTGAGATAATAAAACTCAAAATAATATTTTAAGGCTCTAAAAAGGCTCATAAAATAATTTGGGTGGAAAGTTGTCATCTCGTCCGTCCACGGTCCCGTCTACGCGATCAAATAATTAAAATACTAAAAATCATAAAAATCACTAATTATGGGTTAAATGCTAAAAAAAAAAATAAATTAAATCATGCACAATTAATTCACATAATTATTTAACCCATAAATCATAAATTTAAATGAATAATTTCCTAATTATGCATGCGGATCCACGTATTTAAAAATACCGGGTGTTACAATTCTCCCCCCCTTAAATTGAATTTCGTCCTCGAAATTAAAGTACTTACCCGAACAACTCCGGGTAGCGAGTCCTCATGTCTGCCTCGGTCTCCCATGTAGCTTCCTCCTCTGAGTGATTCAGCCACTGGACTCTGACCATCGGTATGACCCGCGTCCTAAGCCTCCGCTCCTCTCTAGCCAAGATCCGCACTGGTCTCTCCTCGTACACAAGATCTGGTGGCAACTGTAAGGGCTCGAAATCTAACACATGCGACGGGTTGGAGACATATCTCCGAAGCATGGATACATGGAAAATGTTGTGCACTGCCGCTAGCCCTGGAGGTAGAGCTAAACGATAGGCCAACGTGCCAACTCTCTCCAAGATCTCGAATGGCCCTATATATCTCGGATTAAGCTTGCCTCTCCGTCCAAAACGCACTACTCCCTTCATCGGTGACACCTTCAGGAATACGTGATCACCTACCGCAAACTCCAAATCTCGTCATCTGGCATCTGCATAACTCTTCTGCCGACTCTGAGCAGTCCTCATCCGATCTCGAATCTGAGTCACTATGTCAGCTGTCTGCTGCACAATCTCAGGACCCAGCAAAATCCGCTCACCAACCTCATCCCAATGCACAGGAGATCTGCATCTCCTCCCATACAATGCTGCATAAGGAGCCATACCTATAGACGACTGAAAACTGTTGTTATAGGTAAACTCCACTAATGGCAGTCTAGTCTCCCAAGAGCCCCGAAAATCAATGACACAAGCTCTCAGAAGATCCTCGAGAACCTGGATCACTCTCTCAGACTGACCATCTGTCTGGGGATGAAATGCTGTACTGAACAAAAGCCTCGTCCCCATAGCTGTATGCAGACTCTTCCAAAATGCAGATGTGAATCTCGGATCTCTGTCTGACACAATAGACACTGGTATGCCATGCAGTCTAACGATCTCTCTTATGTAAAGCTCTGCATACTGTGTCAAAGTATAAGTAGCCCTCACCGGCAAGAAATGAGCTGACTTGGTGAGTCTATCCACAATCACCCAAATCGCTGTACAACCTGTGGCACTCCTCGGTAAGCCAACCACAAAGTCCATCGTAATATTCTCCCATTTCCATTCCGGAATAGGGAGAGGTCTAAGAAGTCCTGTTGGACGCTGATGCTCTGCCTTGACTTGCTGACAAGTCAAGCAATCTGACACCACTCTCCCGATGTCACTCTTCATCCCGGGCCACCAATACAATAGCTGCAAGTCTTTGTACATCTTCGTACTTCCGGGGTGAATGGAGTACGGAGATGCGTGAGCCTCTGTCAAAATCTCAGCTCGCAGCTGATCGACGTTCGGTACCCACATCCTTCCACGGTACTGAACGATGCCATCCTCCACTGTATACAAGAGATTACCTCTAGCCTCATCTCTCTGTCTCCATCGCTGTAACTCTTCATCAGTGGACTGCCCCTCTCTAATCCGATCTCGTAGAACTGGCTGCACCGTCAACACGGACAAGCTCGGTGCATGACCACTCGGATAACACTCCAAGCCAAATCTCTGAATCTCGGTCTGTAGTGGTAACTGTACAGTCAAACATGATACCACTGACGACTTCCGACTCAAAGCATCTGCCACTACATTAGCTTTACCCGGATGGTAGCTAATGTCACAGTCATAGTCCTTCACCAACTCCAACCATCTGCGCTGTCTCATGTTCAACTCCTTCTGTGTGAAGAAATATTTGAGACTCTTGTGGTCTGTGAAAATCTTGCACTTCTCGCCATACAGATAGTGCCTCCAGATTTTCAAAGCGAAGACCACTGCTGCCAACTCCAAGTCATGTGTCGGGTAGTTCTGCTCATGAATCTTCAGCTGCCTCGACGCATACGCAATAACCTTACCACACTGCATAAGCACTGCGCCTAAACCAAGTTTAGACGCGTCGGTGTACACCACTAACTCCTCGTGTGGTACTGTCATCGCTAACACTGGTGCTGTAGTGAGTGCTGCCTTCAACTGATCGAAGCTCCTCTGACAGTCTGAACTCCATATAAACTTCGCATTCTTCTTGGTCAAGAAAGTCAAGGGCACTGCAATAGAGGAAAAACCCTTGATGAACTTCCTGTAGTATCCGGCCAAACCCAAGAAACTGCGAATCTCTGAAGCATTCTTCGGAATGCCCCAATTCTGCACTGCCTCCACCTTAGACTGATCGACTGCAACTCCATCTCTCGAAATAATGTGGCCAAGAAATGCCACCTGCTCAAGCCAAAACTCGCACTTGCTGAACTTGGCATACAATCGATGCTCCCTCAAAGTCTGCAAGGCGGTCTGAAGATGCTGTCTATGCTCCTCGATGCTCCTAGAATAGATCAAAATATCATCAATAAAGACTATGATGAACTGATCTAGATATGGCTGAAAGACTCGGTTCATGAGATCCATGAAAACCGCTGGAGCATTGGTCAACCCAAATGGCATCACCAAGAACTCGTAATGCCCATATCGTGTCCGGAAAGCAGTCTTGGACACATCTGTATCTCTAACCCGCAACTGATGGTAACCAGATCGCAGATCGATCTTGGAGAACACTGAAGCTCCCTGCAACTGGTCAAACAAGTCCTCTATCCTCGGCAATGGATACTTGTTCTTCACTGTGACTCTGTTAAGCTCTCGGTAATCGATGCACAGTCTCATACTGCCATCCTTCTTCTTCACAAACAACACCGGAGCTCCCCAAGGGGAAAAACTAGGTCGAACAAAGCCTTTCTCTAACAACTCCTGAATCTGCTCCTTCAACTCTTTCATCTCGGTAGGAGCAAGCCTGTACGGTGCCTTAGAGATAGGCACGGTGTCTGGCACTAAGTCGATACTGAACTCCACCTCTCTCACTGGTGGAATTCCGGCAACATCCTCCGGAAAAACATCCGGAAAGTCACGAACCACCTCTAACTCTGATAATGATCTGCTAGATGGCTCTGAAGTCGTGACAATACTCGCTAGAAACCCCTGGCAACCCCGTCTCAACAACTTCCTCGCCTGAATATAGGATATCACCTGAGGAATGTCACTGCTCTGAGATGCATGAAAAGTGAACGGGTCGCCCCCTGTAGGTCTCACTGACACTGATCTCCGACGAAAATCAATCAAAGCTCCATTGACTGTCAACCAGTCCATACCCAAAATAAGATCAAATCCACTCAAAGGCAATACTACTACATCTGCTCGAATGGAGTGTCCCTGCAGCTCTAACTCCAGTCCTCGAATAACCTTCGAGGTAGCAATAATCTGCCCTGACGGCATAGTAACATCATACCCACTGTCGCTACTCTCAGGTGTGATGCCTACCCGCCTGATAAACTCCAGGGAGATAAACGAATGCGTAGCTCCTGAATCTAGCAACGCAAACGTGGAGTTACCTCCAACTAGAATTCTCCCTGCACGCAGAAAATTCCCAACAGTTTCATACCACTACTAAATTTTCCCCAACGAGTTCCTACAAATTCTTAATTCTAATCACAAGTAAAACATGCTTCCTATTCTAACATGCAGTTAAATAATCCAAATAACAAGAATCCCAAATTAAAGACTAAATTTTTAACCAAAGGAAAATTATTAAAATTACTAGGGATAGGATATACCGGTGATCAAGGAGGTGTCTGGATCTACCTCTTCAGCCTGCATCACGAACACCCTACCAGCGGTGTTCTTCTTCCTGGGGCAGTTAACCATCTGATGCCCCGGCTCTCTACAGTGGAAGCAAACTCCTGCTCCCAATAGGCAAGGTCCCGAATGCATCTTCTGGCACTTCGGGCAAGTGGGATAAGCTATGGCATTAGGGGCCCCGCCCCTCTGCTGCTGCTACGACCTCTGCTGCTGTGGCCTCTGCTGTGGATTCGGGCCCTTAGCCGGCCCTGTATACTGCTTCTTCGCAGGAGGCTGCGAAGATGGACGCTGGTATGCAGCCTGAAACTGTCTCTTCCCCTGCTGCTCCCTCTGGATCTCTCTCCGACCCTCCTCGGAACGCAAGGCTCTACTCACTGCAGACTCGTATGTAAAGACGTCTGCCATACGCACATCATGCCTGATCTCAGCCTTCAGGCCCTCCACAAACTGTCGCATCTTCTCCTGCGGACTGTCAGCAATCATGGGCACAAAGTGACAGCCCCTCTCAAACTGGCTCACATACTCCACAACAGACCTGTCCCCCTGACGGAGACTCATGAACTCACGGATCATGCGGCTGCGCACATCCTCAGTAAAGTACTTGGCGTAGAAGATACGCCTAAACTCCGTCCACGTCAGTGTGGGCAAGTGAACTCCCTTAGCTGCACCCTCCCACCATAGGGCTGCATCCCCTCTCATCATGTATGTCGCACAGTTCACCCTGTCGGTGTCTGTGATCCCCATGTAATCAAAGATGGACTCAAGAGAGCGAATCCATCCCTCAGCCACCAAAGGATCGGTGGTCCCAATAAACTCCTTAGGCCCCTTCTTCTGGAACCTTTCAGCCACGTCCTCCTCATGGGATAGTCTGGGACGTGCAGCCTGCTGCTCCAACAGAGCAGTAATCCCCGCCATCATCGTAGCACTGGCCTGCTCCAGTGCTGTCATAGGGTTCTGCGGAGGTGGCGGTGGAGGTGGAGGTCTCCCACGTCTGTTAACTGGTCTGGGAGGCATTCTGCACCACCACATATTTATTTACGTAAATCGCCATGCATAACTAAGTATTTAAAAAAATTAATGCTAACTTAAATTCTGAAAATTAAATCATACTATAAACACTTAAAACTTACAGACCGGTAGCGTGGATTTCTGAGCTCGCATAGCAGTGAGGACCCCTCCGAGGACCGTGCTCTGATACCAACTGTAACGACCCTAACTCTATAATTAATAAATAAATATGCGGAAATTTTTTTTTTTTTTATACTTACTAAATAAAATATGTACATATATGCCCATACATATATGCACATAATAAATAGTTTTAAAATAAATAAATAAATAAATAAACAATTAAACACTTAAATAAAAATGCATTCTTTAAAATAAAATAAATATCTGAGTCAAATATTTAATTAAAAATACTGCATAAATAAAATGATTAAAATTTGCATGCACTAACAATATTCCATAAAAATATTCAAAATTTCCAACCACTGAAAAATAATATAAAATGTAGCATGCTGACATAAATAAACATGCACGTGACTCAGACATCTATCACGGTCACGGGGTCACTGCATGTCCGCTCATACATCCTCGCCTCCGGTGGGTACAACATCCTCCTCAACGTACTCACCTGCACCATACCAGTGTAGTGAGCCTAGAGGCCCAACATGCTAACATAACAAGGGTTTAAAATAATTTAAAACAATTAAATACTAATACATACATATACATGAATGAGCATGCTTAAAAATTACCTAACATAACTTAACTTAAATAAACTTAAATAACATAATACATAACATTGTTGAGCAATTAATTTTCTAACATCGCATGGTTGTATCCGTAGTGTAACCTTAAATCATACATTAAATACTGATCAGCGTGGAAACCAACGTACGTGGCCGGTGACGAATCACCTCTTAAATTGGCAGTAAACTGCCCTTCAATCATATGGGGACGAATCCCCCTTAAATTGTCACACTACTTTAACTTCCAACATAAAATATTTTCTTGCTCAACCTTAAACATTAAATCATGCATAAAATATTATTTCATGAATGCATGTACTTGAATAAAATGTGTTGTCCTTCATATATATTTAATTTAATTTTCTTACTAACATATAAATATTAAAATAACTCAATGCATAAAAATAATTAAATATATAATCAGGACACATGCAATTTTCTCATGGGTTGTCCTGAACTGCTGGCCCTAACACTCAAGCCCAATAAAAATTTCACTAAGCCCAATAACACTTAAACTGGCCCAATGGGCCCAAAAACCCAAAGACGGGCCCAATAAATTTTTATGGCCCCAAAGCCCATAAAATTAATGGACTAACTTAATTAAAATTTTAAAAGTCCAAATAAAATTATTTGGGAGTCCAAAAAATTTTATTTTAATTTAATTGACTCAAAAATCCACTAATTCATAAAATATTTTAAAAATAAAAAGACTCGAGCCCGGCCCACCTAACCCGGACCCGGACCCACTTAACCCGACCCACTAACCTACTGACCCGACCCGAGCCCCCACGACCCGACCCGGTACCCTAAACCCTAGAACCCGAACTCCTTACACTCCCTCGGCTGCGGCCGTGAGCAGCAGCCATTCCATGGCTGCTGCCGGCCGGCTCCGGCCGCCCCTGGCCGGAGCGCCGCCGCCCGGACGTAGCCCACGTCCGGGCGGACCTAACCTGTCCGAACCCCGGCCCCCATGCAGCCTAACCCAGGAATCCCTTCGGCCCTTCCCTTCGAACCCTACTCTGCGCCCCCCCTTCGACCGAACTGCTGCAATTTCCTCCCTGGGCTCGTTTGGCTCGAGCCATTCGAGCCACACGAGTCCAGGCCGTCCCCCACACCTCCTAGGCCCTGACCAGCAGACATACCTCCATGGTTAACCCATAAACGTGGCCATGATTAAGAGAAACAAGGAAACATGCGCATACATCCAACACCTTTAACGTTTTTCTGAAAATCTTTAAACAATTCTTGATACATAACACTACACACACGCATATACACTGGTACGACACAAAAAGTAGAAAAAAGGTCATGCCTTTCACCGTAGACGACGAAAAACACGAGCGTGGGACGGTTCCGGGACGACGGGACGAAAATAAGGAACTTCGGAGCTTCGAGGACCTTGGCTATGGCTTTTCTGGAACTGCTGGGTGGAGAGGATGAAGAACAAGGAGTGGGGGTGGCGGCTGATGCTAGGAGTGATGTGAGGTTTGGGTGGGGTTGGGTAGATTTAGGTTTTAATATTTAAGAAAATGGGTTTTTTAGGTTAATAAATAAAATAATATAAAATTTAAACATTCTAAAAAAAATTTAAATCGGAAACTTAAATTAAAATTTATAAAATCCCGAAATTAAGAATTAGGGGAATTTTAACGATAATTAAAAATCATTAATTTGGCTAATTTTTGGATAAAAATGACTCCTAAAATTAAATAAAATTAAATACTTAAAATTTTGAGATAATAAAACTCAAAATAATATTTTAAGGCTCTAAAAAGGCTCATAAAATAATTTGGGTGGAAAGTTGTCATCTCGTCCGTCCACGGTCCCGTCTACGCGATCAAATAATTAAAATACTAAAAATCATAAAAATCACTAATTATGGGTTAAATGCTAAAAAAAAAATCATGCACAATTAATTCACATAATTATTTAACCCATAAATCATAAATTTAAATGAATAATTTCCTAATTATGCATGCGGATCCACGTATTTAAAAATACCGGGTGTTACAATGTTTTTATGGGATCGTACTGTAATTGAAAATATCACCGAGACGTTAAAATACGATTTTTAATGATAAAATAAAATAAAAATAAAAGGACAAATATTGGGCTTAAATTTAATAAATAAGTAAGAGATGCGCACTATATTTATCAAACATCAGCACGATTGATGAGCTATAACTCATTTGATATTAAAGATTATTTTTTTGCCAAAAAAAGAACTTTCGTTTTCCAAAGTAGAGTTATGTATCCTGACTGTTATTATGATTAGAAATCAAAGTATCAAAGATAAAAATCATAAACATCATAAACAATAAAAAAAAAACATTAATATATATGTTAATTTACCGCTCGAGCAAGCATATGAATAACAATATTCGCTTGTCTCCTCACAAACTAAACTTTGTAAATTCATTCTCTTGAAAAAAAATGAACAATTAATATTATGCAACTATTATTCTGAACTCGCTACAATCCGTCCGAGTTGAATGTACCGCATTAATCATCAATTTGGAATCTGTCTAAAATATTGACATGTTGCAAATCGAGCGAATCAACCCACATTTGAGCATCAAGCAACGTTTTTTCGCCTCGGCCTCACGTATCCCTAATGACCCGTGATAATTTTGCATCATGCACACCATGAACTCACCATTTGTCTCCAGAGTAATAGCTGCAACCCCTATCGAATGCGTCTCCTTGAAAATCATCGCATCGACATTGCATTTCATTTTCATACATTCCGCTAGCGGCTCTTTAATTCCTCGTTTGCACGTGTCGAGGTATATTGATCATGCGGCGATTTGCGAGCATCGATCCATTGTTTTTGTAAGTCCAAAGCTAGAGACATGCGATCACTTTTCAGTCGTCTTACTTTGTTCCTCATTCAATATTTCCATATGTTCCGTAAAATATTCATATATTGAGTGGGGAGGGAGTATACGAGAGGAACATCGATCCAAGAAACCAAAGAGCCATTGTACGATGGACTCTAGATCTGAATTATTTGTGCAATCATTCACAAGATGCAGCAAGTTTATCAAGCCCCAACAAATTTGTGCATAAGGGTATATATATAGACTATAGTCAACAAAAAATGCCAAGTTTTTAATTTCTGGATCCACAAAGAATACAACAAGAGGGTAAGTAGAATTTGTCGATACAGGATGCAATTTCTCGCAACGCTCCATAGAAAGAATTTGATTTTTTATGGTACTGGTATTTTTCATAACCAAGTTCACATGCCAGTTATCGCATATATGCACATTGGTAGAAAATAAAGATATTATATATATATATATATACGAAAATTTCGAATTTAAGATACAATTATATAAATAACATCTCTTTCTGCTAAAGAATGCTAGCAAGAATTCAACTTATGAAAGGACGATAATGGATCAAATTATCATATTCCACTATCTAAACTTTAAGTATGTATGTTTTAATTATCTTTTTAAATAAAAAATTTTTTTGAAACGATAAAACTTTTCTTCAAAGTAATATATATGTATAGCTAATATTGTCATATCAAGCTAAGTGTTAGTCATATATATATATATTCATGGTAGTAGTATTTGTAAATGCTTAAAAAGTGATTATAAACTTTTCTTCATCAAATTTTGAAAATTTTGTAAAGAAAAATTCATGATATTTTAAAAAAAAACATCTCCGATACTATCTATATATGTGAAAATTGATTTTTAAACTAGAAAAATGAACGATCGTAACATCAGTATATCTATGAAATGTTAAAGAAGGCACAAATATATTTTTTGGGAGTTATTTGCACCAACCACCCATGTGAAATATTGAAAATGCGCACTTTTTCCTTGTGAAATTTTAATAGGCATTTTCAACCCCGATCTTTTAAAAAATTAGCACACTCGCCCCTTCAAATGAGTGATTGTTCTACACGCGCCCCTCATGCGACTGGACAAAGATTTTGATTTTTTTTTTTGCACCAAATACCCCTGTGAAATTTTAAAAATGCACATTTGACCCCTGTGAAAATAATTTTTAAATCTATTCAACCCATAATACACGATTTTTATTAAAATCTAATTATAAAATATTTAGCAAACATTTTTTGTTTTATTAATTTTATTTTAAATTTTAAATTTATTATGATTATATAATTGTTTTCTAAAAAATATTATTATTTTATTTTATTATCATTATTTTATTAAACTTTCTTCTTGTTTCCAACTTATCCATTAAAAATGAATTCATAAACGAGATAGAAATACCTAAAAGTACCAAAATATTAAATCAAAATGATAAGTGCATGATAAGTACCAAACATTTTTAATTTTATTTATTTTTATTTTTTATTTTTATTTTGAATTTATAATTTATAATTAATTTATTTCTAAAATAAATTATTACTTTATCTCGTTATCATTATTTTATCAAATCACTTCGTGTTTTCAACTTCTTCATTAAACATGATTCATAAATAAGAATTTAATATCTAAAAATACCAAAATATTGAACCAAATGATAAGTTTATGAATGTTACTTTTTCGATTTAAAATTATATAAGCATGTTATTTTTTTATTATTTATTACAAATTGTGCAATGCATATTCTCGAAAAATTTAAATTTTGATTCAATAATATATAATCCTAAATCGAAAAAGTAATATGTTTGAACTTATCAGTTTAGTTCAATATTTTGGTACTTGAAATTATTTAAATACTTGTTTATGAAATGTTTAATGGAAAAGTTAGAAATACAAAGTGAGTTTAATAAAATAATGATAACAGGATAAAATAATAATATTTTTTAGAAAATAATTAATTAATGATAATACATTTAAAATAAAAAATAAAAATTAATAAAACAAAAAATGTTTGCTAAATATTTATAATTGGATTTTATTAAAAAATGTGTATTATGGGTTGAATAGATTTAAAAATTATTTTCACAGAGGTCAAATATGAATTTTTAATATTTCACAGGGGTATTTGGTGCAAAAAAAAATCAAAATCTTTGCTCAATCGCATGAGGGGCGCGTGCGCAATAATCACTCATTTGAAGGGGCGAGTGTGCTAATTTTTTAAAAGGTCAGGGTTGAAGATGTCTATTAAAATTTCACAGGAAAGAAGTGTGCATTTTCAATATTTCACAGGGGTGGTTGGTGCAAATATTCCTACCTCATTATATACAAAATTTGATGTCATACTTAAGAAAATGTCTCTTTCTTTTTTAAGCCCGTTCACTTTCGTAGAGCATGATTGGTAGGTGGAAATGAGGTAGGGATGAAATGAGCATTCACATCTAATTCTCTACAATCATGTTTGGTTTGGATTTGGAATGAGAATATTGGAATGTCTATTCTCATATTCATGAGAATAGACATTCCATCCATTTTGGATAGGAATAGTCATTCTCACTCCTAATTTTTCTCAATTTATAAATCGTTCTCTTATTTAGTTTAATAAAATACCTAAAATAATAATAATAATATTATTATTATTATTATTATTATTATCAAATTAATTCACTATCATTTATAAATATAAAATTATTAATGAATGATGATGATAATATTATATTAATAACTAAATAAATAAAACAATCACTTAATAATCATGTATATTATAAAAAATATATAATATAATAAAATAATTGTTAAATAATAAATATCATAATATTTTATTAAAATACACTTATTTTAATAAATAAAATACTAATAATAATTACTAAATTAAGATTAATAGTTATATTAATGCATCTCCAGCCCTCCAATCTCCAAAATGGAGAAGGCAACTCACTCCAACCCATCTTTATTTTGGAAAACCAAAATAGAGATCGCTACAGTGATTCTCCAAATTTGGAGAATCACTGTAGCTATAGAGCATAGATATGTAGTGTGGCTTTATTTACACAAATGTCATTGTATAAAATAGCAATATAATTCTTTTTGTATTTTGTTAATTATTTTTTGTTTCAATTATATATATATTTGTTCATTTCAATTATTTTATTTAATTTAATTTTTTTGGTGTTTTTAAAATGTATTCAATGTTTTATTCTTATTTATTTATTTTAATTAAATTATATTGAAGACAACAAATAATAATAATAATTAAACAAGATCGTGCTTAAAAAATACATTACATACTTGATCACGAACTGAAATTGAATTAATTAAAAATAATAACATAGATAATCTTATTAAAAATAGAGAATATGGGTTGAAGAAGATTTTTGAAATAAAAAATTGAATAGTAATATTTTGGATAATAGAATACTCCAAAATGGAGAATAGCGCTCTAGATGCCCTTAGTTTTACTATAAAGATAATTTTATAATGCTTAACAGACTACGTACAAATAGTTATATTTTTTTTATTGTATTTTTAAATAATAATTATAATAAATATTTTTTTAACCTATAATAAATATTTTTGAGTACCTACTATTTTGGATTTTAATGAAAACATTATTTCATAATTAAAAATAATTTTATTCTATTTCGGTACCAATCATTTGAATGAAATAGATTTATCATTACATTCTTATTTTTATTCCATTCCAAAGTAGATTTTATTCTAAAAGAAAAGAACAAAAATGAATTTTAGAGAGAAGTTTTTTTTGGTGGGTAAAATGACAAATGCATGGTATCTATACTATATAATTATATATTTTGTATATTAAAGTTAAATTTTTAGTGATGTATTGGTGAAGCTCATCATTTTTTTCCCTTCAACCACTCGTCTCTCAATTTTCAATCAAGCAACCAAAAAATAAATTTTTTTTAATTTGTAACATAGTTATAAATATTTATATATATACATTTTTATTTCATTCAACTTAAATTATTTATATATGATTGTAGAGTAAAAATAAATAAATAATATACGTGTGTTTTTATGGAAGTCGTGTGCGAAGCTGGTACACTTGATGATATATGAGCATTTTCTAAAAAAAAAAGAAGAAAATTATAATAATCACGTGTTACCTCCTTCTCTTAAACTAAAAATATTTTGCAAAATACGAGGAAATATTTGGTTATGTAAAGTAAATTATTTATTTCTCTTACTTGTTTAGAATATTAAAAAAACATAGTAATTCTTAGGGCCTAACACATGATGATGTTGATGTCATTTTATTATTTAAAACTCTAAACTACATAATTAATTTTTTTATATTAAAACCCAAAAACAACTACCAAATTAAATATAAAGCTGACTTGGGGATTTTATTGCGCATTTCATTTTATTTTGTACCATATTTATAACAACAAATTATTTCGGAACAATACTTTTTTCCTAATTTTCAAGGTCCATATATTTTTTTAAAAAAATCAACCAATATCCCAGTATTTTCATTATATAATAGCGGCAAAGACTAAAAATTTAATGCCGTGTTTCAATATTTTGGTCATTAATAGAATTTTTCTGATTTTTAATTTTCATATATATAAAAGATACAGGGATTTGTCTTATTCATTGTCGCAATTAATTTATGCAGATTCCGACCACTCTTGTTTTTTGTTCATTTTTTTAGATTGGAAGTTATTGTATATTTCAAATTTCAATACTTGAAAATAGTTGGGGTTGAGTAAATTAATAATAAAAAATCGTTATCTTTTCTTTTTATAAATATAACAAGAACATTTTTTTTGCCGTTTTTGGTCAAAGGAAGACTGATACGGCTACTTGGATCTCTTTTATTTAATCGGTATTTGTATTTTTATCCCTCAGAAAATGTTATAGATTGAGACACTAAAAAGTCGATCCATAAGTAGACTATTCTTGGGACCAAAGTTTAATTTGGTACAAAATTTATTTTTTAGTATATCATATCTTATCCTCGGCGAATATTATATATATATGTATATGCTATGCATATATCTGAAAATAATGAAAATTACGTGAATTAACACCAGAAAAAACTTTTCATTGGCGTACATGCTTTATTTTTTAAATTCAAAAAAATAGTATATTCGCTTTTACAACTATATGTTTTTGGGAGATTGTAGGTGGAAGTATTTGATATTGTTCATCTTTGGACTATGAAAATTTATGAAGCTTAATTATATTTATTGAACCTATAGCGTGGATGCACTTTTGTTGTTTTATGCGGATAAAATTAAAATTTAACTTCTATTAGTCTGCCTATTTCGAATTTTAGTTGTATAAATTGTCAAATTTTAGTTTTCACCCAATAAATTAAATAGTTTTTCATTTTTTCCCCCAAACCTACTAAACTCGTCAAATGCTATTTATTTAACATTGATATTCTTCTACGTGAAAATAATAAAATCTATGTCACCCACAATAAAATCTACCTGAACAAAAATAAATGAAAACTACGAGTTTTTTTTTTCACTGAAATATTGAGTATCGTTTTGTTTTATTTTTGATTAAATGTATTTTAATATGTGTAATATAGAATTGATTTTTGTCGCATAACTCATGTAAGAGCAAAGTTAGTCCAAATAAGTAATATTTGATAAGTTCGGTGATTTTGACTAAAAGAAACAAAAAAAAATCTAAGTTACTGGATGAAAGAGAAACTTTAAAAAATTGCATGACTAAAATATAAAATAGATAAATTTTTTGTGACTAAACTAGTTTGCAATTTTCCCTTCTAAGGAGATTGTGATAAACAAATAGGTATGGCGTTTATATTATTTTAATTTTAATGATGCGTGGAGAAGTATGATAATATAGGTTGAGTACGTACTCTAGCTAGGCTCTGCAGATGAAGGGATTAAAGAAAATGTAAAGAATTATTAATCATCCACTTTGTTAGATATTTATTTATTATTACTTAAGCTTTTTCTTTAGTTTGGTTGGTCAATAATTATTGGCCATTCACTTTGTTAAAAAGCTTAAAATAGATCGCCATCTTGGCTTTCTCCCTGTTGCATCCCAGGATTTTAGTATTTGAATATATGAGTTGATTTCAAAAAACAAATAAAATTTTGAATTATCATCATATATTGTAATTAGAGCGTCAAAACAGTCTATATCCACCTGTAAACCATTAACCAATGGACGGACTAATCCTAAATTTTTAGTTATATTTTACGAGGTCAAGACGAATTGTATGAATTATCAACCCAACTCATTTATTTAGTAGGATCGATCGACTCAACTCAACGCATTTTGACAGTTATAATCATTTAGTTGGAATTCTGTTAGTAGGATTAAATTTCAAGTTTTTTTGTTGGTAAAAAAAAAGAAAGAAAACAATGTAATAAAAATAAGATGTTAAAGTGTTTGGGTAAACTTATTTTAAAAAACTTAAAAATGTTGATATGTTTGGTATTATAAGATCTTTTTATTGTCAAAATTACAAAAAAGAGTATAATTCTATGAAAATAAAATTTTGAGTTATACACATACGAAAATAGTTTTAGAATAAACATATATTAAAAAATAAAATTGTTTTAATATTTTACTTTAGAAAAATTTATGTGATTTGTAATTTTTTTTTAAAAAAATATTTAATATTTAATGGGTAGAGGATATGATGGAGATTTACGAAAACATTCAAGGATATTTTAGAGAGATAAAATATTAAAATAAGATCTTTTTGAAAAAAGTATCTCCCTCCTTACTTTTTTAAAAACAGTTTATAAGCTGTCAAACAGATTATTTTGACAGCTTATAAGCTGTTTTTAAAAATTTTTGCCAAACAAAATTTGAAAGCTTAAAAGCTCTAAAACAGCTTATAAGCTGTTTGCAAAAACTTTTAAACTCTCCCAAACACCCTCTAAAATGAACCATCCATAAATATCGAATAATAATAATAGTAATAAAATTTATCTATAAAATTATATATAAATAACATCACGAAAAATAACAGAATCGATAACAATATAAATAATTTTGCTCCACAAAGCAATTCAATAACTATTCAGTATTCAGTTGTTTTATTATTATTATTATTATTATTAGGGTGCGTTTGGTAGGTCATATTAAGTAGGATAATGTCGAATAAAATAACTAATCTCACATTTGGTAGAATTTTTATTTAACCCAACTAATGAAGCGTACAACGGGCTAAACCAGATAAAGGAATGTTAATTAAACCCTAAAAACACCCATGTATTGAGAATCCTTCTTTCAATCCAACTCTCGCTTTCCATGAATACCCCTGGCCGCGTCTCTTTCTTGGATGCAAATATGTTCTTTACAGAAAGCTAAATTGTTCAGCTATATTCTGATTTTCTGAATTTGAAAGCTTCCAAATTAATTACATTCTCCTCAACTTCATTCTAGATTACTCTATGTAATCAAGCTGTTACAACAAGATCGTGCTTCAAGCAAACAATATCGAATCACCAACACCTGAAAATATATCGAACTCCTGGAATATATTGGTTAAAGAAAACACCATTTTAGGTTACATATATATAACATCAAACCGTATTATATACAACATGTCCATTCTAATTACTTGGATACCATAATCCTTTCAAATTTACATAGTTGGATTTAAAATTAGATTCTCAACCAAAAGTTCCAATTCAACAGTTTTAAACGACATTAATCAAAATATTTTGAAGTTACCTCAAGATCGTGCTTCAATCCATCTGTTTGCAGAAGCTAGACGTCGAATGTGCGTAAAGGGAACAAGATCTGAGACTAATTTCGCTTTGAAAATTTGCGAAAAGGGATGAAGATGACAAGAATTGGCTCTTCACCGAAGGTTAACTAATGTATTGCGATAAATTATTGGTTTGGGAATTTCTTTCCTTAAAATAAGTAACGAAAAAAAAAATAAACAGGGGAATTATAGGTAGTGCGTGAAAATATATATTTATCCCATCACTTTATCACATAAACACAAACATCATAAACACTAACACATGTTAATAATCATTCACACCAAACACATCCCTGTACAAATATTATTAAAGTTATCCATTCATTATCAATCAATTTATCAATCCATCAATTATCTTATCATACCAACTAAACGCACCCTTAGTAGTAGTAGTAGTATTTTTTTAATTTTTTTTTATTAAAAAATGTTTTCTAAGGACTATGGATGAATATTTTGTTAGCTACAATGGTTCGGTCGAAAAGGTTTTATTTCATTTAAAGAGAATTAGTGTAATAAATATTCTTAAAACATTGATTTCAAAAAAAAAATAAATCTTAAAACATTAATCATTAAGACCTTGAGGACAAGATTAAGGTAGATATGATTATGTTTAGTGTCAGTGTTTGCTTTTTTTCCTGAATTCCGTGACATTGACAAGTCTAAATACAAGTGAGCAGACTTTCTGGACATATTTATACAGAATACATCATAATTTTAAATATTAAAATTTAAAATTTCATGTCAATTAGAAGATATGTATTTTTCAAAATTGAAAAAAAAAAAATTTATATTCTCGATATTTTGAGTTATCTAATTTTGATTTATGCGATAAAAAAACTGTATAAATATTGGATTTTCATAAAAAAAAATGTTTCCAGTGAATTCCTTATAACATTGGAAGTTGAAAAATATTATAATTCCCCATGTGATGAGTAAATACACATAAAATTTATGGTGTTTTAAAATCCAATCTGTACAATTGTTAACGTGCACATGCTTCCTATTTATATAATTATATGTACATTTTTATTTTAAATATAATTCGTTTCTCATACCAGAGAAAGAATTTTGCTAGGTCTATATAAAATTGGGGACCATATATATTGTTCGAGACCAAATTTTAATGAATCCGCTTTCCTAATTTCAAATAATAATAAAGAAAAACTTTGCGTGGTATGTACACAATTTACCATAATTTCCACCCATTTAATTGTCTCACCTCTTTCAGCCCATTTTGCAAATTTTAAATTTATTTTTCGTTTTTGTACTGAGGAAAATCTTTTTCTTTTTCCTTTTTAAGAAACTGTTGATAAATAATATCCCAAGTATTTTATCTTTCCTTTATTAATTTCCGTTTTGTCTGTTTTTGGTACTCGTAGAGATAATAATATTTAATAATAATAATATGATAATATACAAGAGATGTAATGTTTAATGTACATATGCAATGTATTTTATTTATTTATTGAAATTATCTTTTTTTAAAGAGAGTGATTGCTGTCTTCATGCCTTGGCAACCTAATTTCACTTTTCCCAACCACAATTACTTTTTTTTTAAAAAATAAAAAATAATTTTTTTTTCTTTTTTAATTTCCCCGGACTTCAACCATTATAAACCAAAATACATAATTTCCTTGCTTTATAATAAGTTTTCAATGAATGGCCCAATATTTAATAATTTATATTTAATAATTTACCATTTTTCTAAATCTCAAATTTGGACAGTGTGAGTAAAGTTAGGGGAACCTAAATTAAAATAAATTAGCCTCAACCCCACAAAACTCATATTTTCCCATTTTCTCGTCACCACCAAACCCCAAAAATTCAATCTTTTCCGATCCCAATCTCCAAATTTTATCCCAAAATCAATCTTTTTTTTTCCTGGAAAATCCCTTGTTAATTTTTTTTATTGTTTTCACTGATATTTGAACTATTTTTGTGTTCAAAAATATCAGCTTTATCTCACTTTTATGTTACATTTTTTTTTTCTTTTAGCTCTTTTTAGACTGATTGTAGCTTGTTAAGTGATAAAGGTGAAATCTTGGGAACTTCTGAAACTTGATTTTGTTCGTGTGGAGGCATTTCCATTTTTATTTATTCATTAATTTCTTTTGCAAAACAAATACTTCTAATTAATCTTTGTAAAGTTTTCTCAATTTTTTGGCAAGAAAATAATGGGTTTCTGAGAAAAATTTGGTTGGAAGTTATTTTCTTGGAGTTTGAATTATGGAAGGTACTAATACTCTGGTTAGCAGTGGAGTAACTGTGGTGGGATCAGATGCTCCCTCAGACTACCACATGGCTCCTAGGACCACAACAGAAAACCCAATTCAAGGACCCGGATCAGCACCACCGCATGTCACCGTGGCGTCACCGCTAGTTTCCATCACTCCGCCACCGGGCACGGCAACCCCGGTGGGCGGCGTAGCCGCTTTGAAGAAGAAGAGGGGCAGGCCCAGGAAGTATGGACCTGATGGCTCCGTGGCAGTCGCCCTTTCACCCAAACCACTTTCTTCCTCGGCACCACCACCGGTGATCGACTTCTCCGCCGTTCAGAAACGAGTAAAGGTCCGGTCTTTTGGGGCCGAAGCCAAGATGCAACCTCCCAGAATGGAAACTGGGAGTTCGGGTAATGAGTTGATTGATTTTGATATTGAGCATTTTGCTATTTATAGTATTATGTTCATGAAACTTTGCTTGTCTAGTGATCTCTTTTGGTACCTGAATCCTGGTGTCAATTATGTCTTTGGAGCATTTAGTGTTTTTTGGGGGGAATTATTAAGTATTAACATAGGATATTGAATGGAGAGGTGGGGACCTGTGAATTGATGTGCCATATTCTTGGTGCAAATGGGTAGTTGAAGAGTCAAGTGGGATTCAAGGAATCTTGAATTTGCGGCTTTTGTTTCAGCACTTTTTCCTTTTGCAGTGAAGGATCTTGGTTTGTGATTTGTCTTCTTGGTAATTGCACTTATGCTAGCGTTTACTTAATTATGCTTGGGTATGCGCTTACCTTAAGCTTGGACTGATTCCTAAGTATGTATATTCTTTATGGAAGTGTGACATAACAAGTTTAAGAGTCGAGTTCGGACACGGAAACTATCTTCTAGGCGGGGAAGTCTCGGAAACTTACTAGGCACCCCACAGCTACTTGTGGAACCTGTTTGAGATTTGGACACCCAGAGCAACCTAGAGAACCTCACGATCTTATTGGCTACTACAAAATTACTTAGAATGATTGTGGGGCATGTAATCGGATCAAATTTCTGGCAGACATAAATAATTTTCCTGTCATTATTGTTGATAGTTGATATTTCTTTTTCAGGTGATCAGTGGGTTTCATGCTCTGTTGGTGCCAATTTTACACCTCATATCATTACTGTTGATGCTGGAGAGGTAAAATGTTGATGCTATCTGAATGTATATATATATATGTTTTTATCATAATAATAGCCATAGAAAGCAGAATTTTTAACTGTATTTTCCTTTCCTGTTGAGGTTAACTCGATTATTGACTAGTACTACCAAATTTCTTTGAACTTTATTATTTAGATTTTAGATTAGTATTTGTGTAATGTTTTGTATAAGATGACTTTACGGTTGCTGTAGAAGTTAAGGATACAGTTACTTGTCATGTCTTATTTCGGAAGTTGCTCATGGCAAACTTAGGATTTTAGTTATTTTATCCTTTGGTGATCTTAGGATGTCACGATGAAGATCATATCTTTCTCTCAACAAGGGCCTCGAGCGATATGCGTTCTCTCTGCTAATGGTGTAATATCGAGCGTCACTCTTCGTCAACCCGATTCTTCTGGTGGTACATTGACCTATGAGGTGCAACCAGATTTTGAAAATCACTTATTTAAACAATTTTTCTGATGTTAGCAGTTCTTAGGCGTGTTGGTTTTGCATGTGAGTAGCAGTATTCTTATACAGTACCCGTTTGTCCATATGTTGTTTAGGGTCGCTTCGAGATACTGTCATTGACAGGATCGTTCACGCCGTCTGAGACTGGAGGGATCAGAAACAGATCTGGTGGAATGAGCGTCTCTTTAGCTAGTCCTGATGGGCGTGTTGTCGGCGGTGGAGTCGCTGGCTTATTAGTAGCTGCCGGCCCCGTGCAGGTAAACTCCATCCCTGTCGTTTTCAGGATATAGCTAGACCTTGAGTCCGAGCGCGTTATCTAAACAGCATAGGCATTTTACTTTGAACCAGATTGTGGTGGGAAGTTTTCTGGTGGGTAACCAGCACGAGCAGAAGACGAAGAAGCACAAACCGGAGTCGTTGGCCATCGTACCTGCTGCTGCTATTCCAATCTCGAGTGCCGGGGTAGAGGACACGTACCACACTTCCTCTTCTTTCAGAGGAGATAGCTGCTGGTCTGCGATGGCCCCGGAGTCGAAGAACAACGCCACTGACATCAACGTATCTTTACAGGAGTAGTAGGCCTATACTGGCCCCAACACTTCAAGCATAGTTCTTACTGACCACACTGGCATCGATTCTTACATTCGCGTTTCTCTCATTCGACGTTGGCGACGCCTGTAAACCGAGTAGTAGCACAAGCGCACGCCGATGGCAACCCGTTTTTTCGCGGTCGGTTGCGCCGGAGGACGAATTAGTCGTCAGATTTTACACTTCTATGTTGAACCCTAAATCTTGAAGATTTTCTGGCATACTTGATTTGGTTAATGAAACTTTTGTGATTCTGATTGTTGGAGCTGATCACTGGTGGTGAACAAGGTAAATTCTTCGGTATAGAATTAATTTTTATAAAAAAGTTGATTTCGATAAAATAAAAAATAAAAAAAATCAACAACTAAAAAACGGATTTAACGGAGCCAAACAACATTACAAATGTATATAACTTTCCAGAACAATTTTTAATATGCAAATTGCATCTATGTATGTAATAACGACATATTGTTTACTAATATAAAGTAAACTTTTCGTAAATCTTCTGTTTGAAAATAATCAAAATATTACACTTGTCAATGTATATTATATTCATCCAACCATCTGCTAAAAATTGCTCTAAAAATTTTAGAATGACTTGAAATTTTTGTTATTAATTAAGTTTAATTAATGGCTAGCTCATCTCTAAGGGTAAATTAATCTCGTTTCAAAATTAAAAAAAAAAATATGAAAATATCAATACTTATTTTCTCTGGGTCTCTTCATCTCAAAAATAATATATTATCTCTGGGTCTACAAATTGCAACTTGTCATTGCAAGTCATCTATGACAAAATGTAAGGTTAGTAAATATAAAATTTGGAAAAATTGCATATAATTTCCGTCCATCTTTTTGCGATTTTATTTCTGCATGTTATTCCATTTCAGTTTAATTTATTCATTTATTTTGTTTTGTTTTCTTTTGATTTTTCCAATTTCAGCCGGTTACTATTTATCTCTTATATATATATATCAAGGTACTGTAGGGGTGGGTCGATACGGTATACCGTGCCAAAAATCGGACACCGTATACCTTACCGAAAAAATCGGTATGGAATTTTTTTATATCGATACCGTACCATATATCGAATATATCAAATTTTCGGTATACCGAACTTTCGGTATGACGAAAATCTATACCGTGTACCGATACCAAATTCAAAAAAAATTCGGTATACCGGCAAAAAAGTCGGTATACCGAAAATTTTCATATATATATTTTTAAAAAAAATTTATTTTTCGGTATTTCGGTATATACCGGTATACCGAAAAAAAAAATTTACCATATCGATACCGAAAATTTTGGTACGATATGATACCAAACCGAAATTTTCGGTATCCCGATTTTTTTGGTAATTTCGGTAATTTTTTCGGTACGATTTTTTGGTATTTCGGTATGTTTCCCCACCCCTAAATTTTAGTGTCAAATAAATCACCTTAATGCAAAAAAAAAAAATGAATAAATTATAAAACAAAGAACCAATATTGAAAAAAAAAAACGAAATAAAGAAAGATACATTTTTGCATATAACATTATTTATTTATGACAAAAACTCCTATAAGACGGTCTCATGGGTCATTTTTGTGAGACGAGTCTGTTATTTGGGTAACCCATGAAAAAGTATTACTTTTTATGCCAAAATATTACTTTTTATTGCAAATATGGGTAGGATTGACCCGTCTCATTTATGAGACCGTCTCACAGGAGATCTACTTTTTATTTATTTTATAAAACATAAATTTCAGAACTTATATTTTGATATTAATGTGTCGGAATATTATATGGAGAATCTATTAATTTTCAAAGCCAAAATTTCACTGAGGTTACTTGAAGACAAAGTGTGACAAATTATATTCCGTGGAGCCACCCGGCCCCTTGATTAACTCCGTTTAGTTTTATATAATTATATAATAGCTTTTTTTTTTAAAAAAAAATATAATCATATAATAACAGTGCATTGGATTTCATCACTAGTGATGGACTCGATCAAATTATGCTTAACTACAATAATATTTATGGTTGTGTCATTCAAATTTAGAATAATTATATTAGTCGTATTCAACAGTAAATTAATAACATTCCTTTCTTGAAGGGATTAAAATTAATATAATTTTCACTTTTTAAATAGTTAGTTATACTCAAAGTCCTTTTTTCCTTTTCTTTTTTTAAAGAATAAAGTAGACGACAATGCCGTTTTATTGTTTCTTCAAATTTCTGAAAAAAAAAATGGGTTATATTATTGTAAAATCATATTGAGATCAAGTCGTCACCATCACTTGAGTGAAGTGATATATACCTCTTGTTTTTCAAAAAGAGAAACAATCTTGATTCGAATTATATCGTAAAAGCGAAAAAAATATACTTTGATTAATTAATTCTGTTTTGCAAAAAATAAATTTTAATTTAATTGTCAATTATCTCTTGATCTAGCTAGTCGGGAACGATTGAGAATGGATGAGTTAAGATATATACCTCTTGTTTTTCAAGGAGAAACAATCTTGATTCGAACTATATCGTAAAAGCGAAAAAATATACTTCGATTAAGTTAAGATCCAATTGTTCTTAGGTTAGAGTAGGGCTGGAAAAAAATACCGAAATGCCGCCATATCGTCTTTATCGTACCCAAAAAAATCGTATATACCGAAAATTTCGGTATACCGAAAAAAACCGTATATACCGAAATTTTTGATATCGGTATCAGTATAAGATTTTTAAATTTTTGGTATTTCGATATACCAAAAAAAAATCGGTATACACGGTATCGGTATGATACCGCGCATACCGATATTTTTTTAATAAAAAAACAGTTTTAAAAAATCGGTATACATGATATCATACCGGTAATCGGTACGGTATCGATATGAATTTATGTCATACCGAAAATTTTGGTATACCGACATGTCGATATACCAAAATTTTCGGTACGATATCGGTATCAAAATTTTCAGTGTGGTATGCGATATTCGGTATGATATGCGGTATACGTACCGAACCACTCTTAGGTTAGAGTCCTACTTATATGATTGTTTAATTATGTAGATAGGCCCCACCCTTTGCATCGAAAAAAAAAATTAGAGTTTAATTTATGCTTTCGGAATTTTATTTTATTTTTCTAATAAAAAAAAATTGGTGTCTTGTTTTTCAACTTAATAAATGGTACAAGAAAAATAAAACCGATCTTTTTCATGACAAAACAACAACAATAATAATATAGGAAAAGAAAAAAAAGTGTTCGAGAAAGCTACAAGTGGAGAGTAATTCCATCGAATTTATGCCTAAGTTCCCATATTTGTTGACTTGTAAATAATTCCTCCAATCTCACACAACGCCACAATTTTAAATGTATCACATAATTTTTGTAAGTCTTTCTTTTTTAATAAGAAAAAAAGTGAACAGATAACGTGTAAATTTTTTTTCCTTATTTAATACAATCATACAATTTTGGATTCAAAAAATAAATAAAAATCCATACAATTTTAATCTCTCTCCATACTTTTTCCATCTAATCTCTATTCGATTTTCTCACTTTCTACATGAATACTGTACGTACGCATGTGTCATTAGATTTACATGAAAGTTAGTTAATCTTGTGTTTGGTTTTATTTAATTCACTAGATCAATCAAATTAAATCAAAAAAACCACTTAAATGCAAGTAAATCAAAATAATATTTCAACTATATATATATGAAAAAATATCAAACCAAAAATAATTAAAAATATTTTTCCAGTAAAAAAAGCCAAACTAAATAACCAATCAACGTACGCTATAGTCTATCCTATTGATTTAATTAAACTGTGTGTCACTTTTGCATATCGCAATAAATATTAACGCTCGTATAAATAATTGAACTAGCTAGCTAGTGGTTTACTTTTTACAGATTGTTATTTATGACGTTAAATTTGTATATATCCATATACATTTGATGTAGCAATTAGAATTCATACAAATCCTGTAATAATTTTACATGGTACATTTTTATTTAATAAACAACATTACTATATGTATTTTCAAAGAATAAAGTAGGAATAATAATACATTGGTACGTGTATAGAATATTCCAATCATAGTTAATTAATTTCCTGAATAATTCAATCTCCTATTCTTGCAAGAAACATATCTCAACCAGGATGAGTAGTAATGTAATGCATGACCTCAGCCTGCTGACGTCCAGCACTCTACTATATATCTGGTAAAATTTGAAAATAACCCCATAATTATAAAGTTGACATTAATAAAATATATATATAATTTTCCTGGAAATTTACTAATTATACCACTAATTAAGCAACGCCGTATCGCAAGGATATATAATAGTTATAAATTAAGTTTCCAAGAAAATTCATTAATTTAAGTGTTGTTAATATTGTAAGCAAATTACAAATAAGCTATAAATAATCAACGCAACAACATTAAACCTTGCATTATAACAAGTCCAACTTTCATTCTTGCTCTGCAAGATAATCAATCAAACAGGTTATGAAGTTGTTCGACAGGCAACTCATAATTTTATCGTTCTTAGGGCTGATCATAATCTGTTATTTTTCGGTTTCAACGTTCGGAATCTTTGACGGGTTTTCGTATGATCGGATTTTCGTGTTCTGGGTATTTAACATCATAATTTGTGCTGTACATGTGAAGTATGATGGGAGATCATGTGCTGAAAATTTGGACGAGATCATGAGTTCTTTCGGCTTGGTTTACGAAGTACGAGAGGACGACGAAAACGAAGGCGATGAAATGATAATAACAGATGAAAATATAAGCAGTACTAGTAGTGTTACTGATCATGATGATGTAGAGGTGTATTCGAACGTAGATTCAGATGGTTATGATACGGAAAATGATTGGAGTGGTGAAGAAGACGAAGACGACCACGAAGACGATGACGATAATTTGGAGGGAAGAAGTGAAGACTTTATAGAGAAGATGATGAAAAGGTGGAGGGAAGAATTATTGATGGATATGATCTCCACACAGAATTAGGGTACATATAAAATTGGTTTTCTATTGGTTTGATATTTTTATTTTCTTATTTAATTTCATGATCATAAACATACAAAATCCCCTCGTTTTTTGTGGGTTTTTGATGTAAAATTACATAGGTGATACGTTTTGTTGTTGGAAAGTATCGTATTTTATCTATTATGTGCAGAAAAAAGTTGTCTCCTTTTGTTGTGGACAAGAAGATATGTTGTATAGACTTTCTAAAAAATACTATAGAATAAAGATCGTGCATGAAGAATAAATTAACATTGTACATTTCTCTCTTGTTTTTGTTTTTTGCTTTCGGGTTTTTTTTTAATAAAAAAATTCAACACACAAAATTGATTCTAATTTCAAGGGACAATGAACTTCTAATTTTGTGTTTTATAAGTTTTTCACTTTTTATTCTAACGTTGTTATTCATTATTACAAGTGAGTTCACGACAAGAGGGAAAATGATGGACATTTATGTAAGAATAAATGTGAATTGTTGGATTTATACGTGTGAACTGATAAATTAGCCGAGGCAAAGATATAGTGATTATTTGGAATTTGTTATGGACGAAACATTAGAAAATGTTAGTGATATCCCGAGGAGGAAATCACTTCAGCTCAAAGATGATCCTAAGATAAAGATCAATCTTTAGATAGACAGGATGGTCCAGGAGGTCGGCTCGGGAGATCCGTCAAGATCCTCCGCCACCATCACCCAGCTCGGGAGCTCGGGAGCTCGGAGCTCAGTCAAGCTCGTCCACACCATCATCCAGTTCGGCTCGGGAGTTCAGCTCGGGAGCTCGGGGAGCTCAGCTCGGGAGCTCAGGACCTCCTTCAAACTCCTCCCCCATCATCTCCATCTTAGGTTGGGAGCTCTGGAATTCATCTCAGCCCCGATGGCAGTAGGGAGTTAGCTCGGTAGAGGGGTTGGACAACCTTGATGAGCTAGCTAAGATGTTAGGATCAGTGCTCGGGTTGAGTTCAGGGGTTCAGCAATAGATCATTCATCCCTTTTCCATATGACCCCAGGTAGTATAGCGTCCTCATGATAATAGTTCAGCTCAGATTAAATGTTTCTTATTTCCTTTGTCAGACAAGATTCGGGCGAGATCTCAGCCTAAATATTCGGGATTGTGATCCCGGGATTCGCGGATTCTTGATAAGGAAGGTAGGCGTTAAATCCGGAGCTCTCTCCTATAAATACCAGGTTCATTTTCATTATTTGCATCCTAAATTCTTCACTCGTGGGCACACACCACTCTCTATATTTTCGCTATCCTAGCATCTGACTTGAGCGTCGGAGGAGATACGCCGGAACACCTTCCGGCCCCCCTTAACATTCTTGTTAGTGGTTTCAGGTCAGCAGCAGTTCATCTCTTATTTGGAGGAGTTTCTTCAGCTCGTCCAAGGAGATCACTTTATTGAGGTATATCAATTGGCGCCGTCTGTGGGAAAATCGAGCTAAGACGTTGATATGGCAGGAAGAGGAAGAGGAAGGGGAAGAGGAAATGTGGCAGATATGACTGTAGATCAGCTCAGCCAGTTCATCACTCAAACGGTGCAAGCGGCCATGGGTCACAATCCACCACCTCCTCCCGTGGGTCAGCCAAACCCAATGGATGCGGTGTGGGAAGAGATTAGGAGACTAGGTCGGCAAGTGGGAGGTCGGCCTGGGCCTATACAAAGGGAAAGTCCTTTTGCTCGGGCTATTTTAGATGAGGAACTCCCTGCAAATTTTAAGCAGCCTACTTTAGGGGAGTATGACGGGAGCTCAGATCCAGAGGAACACTTGGGGAGATTTGAAAATGCAGCCTTGTTGCATAGATATTCAGATGAAATTAAATGTCGGGTCTTCCTCACTACTTTGGTAAGGTCAGCCCAGCAATGGTTCAACCTTTTACAGCCTGGTAGTATTCAGAGTTTCAATGACTTCAGCTCAGCTTTTCTACACCAGTATGCGAGTAGCAAGAAATATTTGAAGACTTCTCTCAGTTTGTTCAATATGAAGCAATCTGAGGTGGAATCGTTGCGGGAGTATGTCCAGCGCTTCAATACAGCAGCTCTGGAAGTACCTGCTGCCACTGCTGACACCTTGGTCAACTCTTTCACTCAAGGGTTGAGAGGAGGGGAGTTTTTCAGATCCTTAGTCAAGAAGCCTCCTTTTACTTATGATGAGCTCCTTAGCAGAGCTGAGAAGTACGTGAATTTGGAAGATGCACAGAGGCAGAGGAGACAGGAAGGAATGTCTGGGAATAAACCTAGTGCCAAGGTGGGAGCAAAGGCCGAGGGAAAGACAGAAGGAGGAAGGAAGAGGGTGGCAGAAGAGATGAATAGGACCAAAGGACCCTACCCCTATCGGTGAGCCTGGAGAAGGCAATGCAAGTATGTGAAGATAGGCGAGCACTTGTGAGGCCCCGCAATGCTGAGAAAGGCCCGCGGTTACCGCCATCTGACAAGTTTTGCGATTTTCATCAGGAGTATGGGCATATCACCAATGATTGTCAGAGGTTAGGTGAGGAGGTTCAAAGGATCATGTATGATGACCCTCGAATCAGAGCTGAGCTGACTCGAAGAGCAAATCCTCCTCGCCAAGGCCGAGCTCCCCAATGGAGGAATCAAAGGAATGAAGATAGAGAGAATCAAGGTGATCATCAGGGAAGAGCTCCTCCAAACGGTCGAGGAGATAGGGTGCAGCAGATTGCAAATCATCCCGATAGGGGTGTTATCCATATGATCTCCGGTGGTAGTATGGATGGAGATTCGGGAAGGGCTCGCAAAGCTCACGGGCGTAGGTTGGAAAATTTTGAGGTAAGTTCTCAGCTCAGCTGTCCCACTGACCCGAACATCAGTTTCGGAAGGGAAGATTTAAAGGATGTGGTGTTACCTCATAATGATCCCCTATTGGTCACCTTGACCATAGCCAATTATGACGTGGCTCGTATCTTTGTGGATACTGGGAGTTCAGTAAACATTATCTTTAAAGAAACTCTGGATCAAATGAAATTGGAAGGATTTGAATTGGATCCAATCACCACAGAGTTGTATGGGTTCACGGGCCATGCTCTGCAACCATTGGGACAGATAGTGCTCCCCTTGTCCCTTGGGAGTGGAGAGCAGAGAGTAACCAAAATGGCTTGCTTCACCGTGGTGGAGGCACCATCCTCTTTCAATGGAATATTGGGGCGCCCTGCCCTGAGTGATTTCCGAGCCGTGGCATCCACCTATCATCAGAAGTTGAAGTTCCCAAGTGGAAGAGAAGTGGGGGTTGTTCGGGGTGATCAGAAAGCAGCTCGGTTATGCTATGTGAATGAGGTAAGGATTGATTCAAAGAAGAAGAAGAGGGAGGTAGGAATGGTTTCAATAGGTCGAACATCAAAGGCGCACGGACAGAAGGTGCTTCTGATTTCTGAAGAAGGTCATGAGAAGGTGGAATTAATCCCGGGAGCTCTGATTGTCAAATTAGCTGCTGATCTGAGCCCATCAGTGAAGCAAAATTTGGTTGGTTTCTTAAGGAAGAACAAAGATGTTTTTGCTTGGTCTGTATCGGAGCTCACAGGGGTCAGTGCAGAAATTATGGTTCATCGATTAAATATTCTTGCGGGAGTAAGACCGATAAAACAGAAGAAGAGACATTTTGGTCCAGACAAGGATAAGGTCATTAAAAAAGAGGTAGAGGAACTTCTTAAGGCAGGACACATTAGGGAAGTGCAATTTCCTACCTGGTTATCCAATGTGGTCCTTGTCCCTAAGAGTTCAGGCAAGTGGAGGATGTGTGTTGATTTCAGGGACCTAAATAAGGCCTGCCCCAAGGATTGCTATCCCCTGCCTCGAATTGATCAATTGGTTGATTCAACGGCAGGTCATCAGTACTTATGATTCATGGATGCATATCAGGGGTATCATCAAATTCCTCTGGAGGAGGAAGATCAGGATAAAGTAAGTTTCACCACCTCTCATGGAACTTTTTGTTACAGAGTGATGCCTTTTGGTTTGAAGAATGCAGGGGCCACTTATCAAAGACTCATGGACAGAGTGTTTGCCTCCCAAATTGGCAGAAATGTGGAAGTTTATGTAGATGATATTTTGGTAAAGTCTCAGGATGATGTGGGGTTGCTGGCCGACCTAGAGGAGACTTTCTCGACTTTGAGGGCTTATCAGGTGAAGCTTAATCCGGAGAAGTGTGTATTCGGAGTCAGGGGAGGTAAGTTTTTGGGGTATATGGTTACTGAGAGGGGCATAGAGGCCAATCCTGAGAAGGTGCAGGCTATCCAATCCATGTCTGCTCCCCGTAACTTACAAGAAGTTCAAAGGTTGGCAGGAAGGATTGCAGCCTTGTCTCGATTTATATCAAGATCAGCCCATAGAAGCTTACCTTTCTTCAAGGTGCTTCGCAAAGCCAAGAAGTTTGAATGGGATG
Organism: Henckelia pumila; assembly: GCF_033568475.1. Taxonomy (NCBI): domain Eukaryota; kingdom Viridiplantae; phylum Streptophyta; class Magnoliopsida; order Lamiales; family Gesneriaceae; genus Henckelia; species Henckelia pumila. The sequence goes on from NW_027331883.1 coordinate 1,389,841, forward strand.
ATGAATGCGGGAAGGCATTTGATGACTTAAAGAGTTACTTAGCTGAGCTCCCTGTGTTGGCTAAGGCAATTCCTGGTGAACCATTGTACATCTACTTATCAGCTTTGGAAGGGGCCGTTAGCTCAGTACTTATTAGACAGGAGAGAACAGCTCAACACCCTATCTATTTCTTCTCACATGCTCTTAAGGGTGCAGAACTTCGGTATTCAGAGGTGAAAAAGTTAGCATTAGCCTTGGTTATGACAGCAAGGAAGCTCAGACCTTACTTTCTATCACATCCTATTGTGGTGCTAACCAACAGCCATATTGGGAGGATATTAACTCGAGTTGATATTTCGGAAAGGTTGGTAAAGTGGACTACGGAGCTCAATGAGTATGATATCCAGTATGCACCAAGGACGGCCGTTAAGGCCCAGGCGTTAGCTGATTTCCTTGCCGAAACAAGACATATGGAAGCAGAGGATTTGTGGAAAGTATATGTTGACGGCTCTTCTAATAGTGAAGGATGTGGGGTGGGGGTGTTTTTGATCTCCCCTCGTGGAGATAAGATCAGATTGGCAGTTAGGTTGGATTTTCGAGCTTCTAATAATGAAGCAGAGTATGAGGCTGTGTTGATTGGCCTCCGAGCAGCTAGGCAAGCTGGGGCAGCTCGGGTTCACCTCTACTCTGATTCACAGTTAGTAGCCCAGCAGGTGAATGGAACGTATGAAGTTAAAAATGAAAAGCTGAAGGAATATATGAGGACGATAGAGGAAGCTAAGGGTTTCTTTGATGAGGTATTGTTTGAACAAATCCCGAGGGAGGGCAATGAAAAAGCAGATTATCTCGCCAAGATGGCTAGCTCACTTCATAGCTGGAAGACCAGGGAAGTTGTTGTGCAAGTGGAATTGACACCCTCTACTGAGCTCGCGCCATTAGCTCAGGAAGAGAGTGACTGGAGAAAGGAACTCTTGGATTACATAGAGAAGGGTGAGTTACCAAAGGATCCGAAGAAGGCATATCGGTTGAAACAGAGGAGTCTCCGCTTTGTGATGATGGAGGGAGTTCTTTATAAGAGGTCATTTACCGGACCTCTTCTCAAGTGTTTAGGCCCCAAGGAAGCTCATTATGTCCTAAAGGAGATACACGAGGGGTGTTGTGGTAATCATTTGGGGTCTTATTCTTTAGCCCGTAAGGTTCTCTTGGCAGGATATTTTTGGCCCACTATTCTGAAAGATGCCACAACTTTGGTGACTTCTTGTGATAGTTGTCAAAGACATAGTAAACTTCAGCACCAACCAGCAGCGTTAATGAAAGGGATAGTAGCAGCATGTCCTTTCGATCAATGGGGAATTGATATTGTGGGTCCTTTCCCTCCAGCCCCAGCTCAAAAGAAATTCTTGTTGGTTGCCATTGATTACTTCTCTAAATGGGTTGAGGCAGAGGCTTTAGCTCGAATTACTGAAGGGGAAGTCTTGAAATTTTTGTGGAAGAATATTGTGTGCAGATTTAGAGTACCACGTAAGCTCATATCTGACAATGGGAGGCAGTTTCAAGGGGCTCGAGTGCAAGCTTGGTGTAAAAAAATGAAAATTCAGCAACACTTCACATCTGTCCATTATCCTCAAAGTAATGGTCAGGTGGAGGTGACTAATAGGTCTTTGGTGCAAAGCTTGAAGACGCGTTTAGGCCAAGCCCAGGGAAATTGGGTGGAAGAGCTCCCTAGTGTGTTATGGTCATATCGTACCACACCAAGAATTGGAACTGGAGAAACTCCATTTAGTATGGTGTATGGAAATGAGGCCGTCCTGCCAGTAGAAATTGGAGAGGAGTCGGCTCGGATCATTTTATATGATGAAGAAAATGGAAAGAGAAGGAGGGAAGACTGAGACTTTTTGGGTGAAAAGAGAGAAGCTGCTGCTATCAGGATGGAGGCATACAAGAACAGGATAGCTCGGTCCTATAATCGTCGGGTGCGCAGGAAGGATTTTCAGGTAGGAGATTTGGTGCTGAGAAAAGTTCAGGAGGTGGCTGTAGGAAAGCTCGACCCTAAATGGGAAGGACCATACAAGGTGGTGATGAGGCTCAGTTCGGATGCTTACTACTTAGAGGATTCAAAAGGAAAGATGTTGAAGAGACCTTGGAGCGCTTACAATTTACGCAAATATTATTCTTAAATGTTGCAAGTTCAATTTTCCTTTAAGTTGTAATTTGTACAAGCTACACTTACGTTAATCTATAAGCAGTTATTTTTTCAGAAATATTGATGTAAATGTGTCTCAGCTCATCACCTTAGTCACGCTTCTTAAGCCCCTGACTTTGGTTCAGCTCATCACCTTAGTCACGCTTTTTAAGCCCCTGACTTGGGTTCAGCTCATCACCTTAGTCACGCTTCTTAAGCCCCTGACTTGGGCTCAGCTCATCACCTTAGTCACGCTTCTTAAGCCCTGACTTTGGTTCAGCTCATCACCTTAGTCACGCTTCTTAAGCCCCTGACTTGGGTTCAGCTCATCACCTTAGTCACGCTTCTTAAGCCCCTGACTTTGGTTCAGCTCATCACCTTAGTCACGCTTCTTAAGCCCCTGACTTTGGTTCAGCTCATCACCTTAGTCACGCTTCTTAAGCCCCTGACTTGGGTTCAGCTCATCACCTTAGTCACGCTTCTTAAGCCCCTGACTTTGGTTCAGCTCATCACCTTAGTCACGCCTCTTAGGCCCCTGACTTGGGTTCAGCTCATCACCTTAGTCACGCTTCTTAAGCCCCTGACTTGGGTTCAGGTTCAGCTCATCACCTTAGTCACGCTTCTTAAGCCCCTGACTTGGGTTCAGCTCATCACCTTAGTCACGCTTCTTAAGACCCTGACTTTGGTTCAGCTCATCACCTTAGTCACGCCTCTTAGGCCCCTGACTTGGGTTCAGCTCATCACCTTAGTCACGCTTCTTAAGCCCCTGACTTTGGTTCAGATCATCACCTTAGTCACGCCTCTTAGGCCCCTGACTTTGGTTCAGCCCTTTGCCTTAGTCTAGTCACCTCGACCCTGATTTTCGGGCGCAGTTCAGTTGCGGGTCACTTCATAATGGTCTCATGAAGAGGAGTTGACGGTCCAGGAATATTGGTTGAGGAGCTCGGGAGCTCGGGAGTCCAATTAGGCAATCTAAGAACACATTTTAGGTCAGGTCGGGAGTTTGGTTCCAGAGGCTCAGCTCGGCTCCTACAGCTCAGCTCTGTTCAACGCCTCCGGGTGTTAGCTTATTTTAAGACAAGTATTTTGCCTCCCTTCAGGAGCTCAGTTCAGCTCACCTTCGGGAGTTAGTTAATTTTTAAGCATATATTTTGCCTCCCTTCAGGAGCTCAGTTCAGCTCACCTTCGGGAGTTAGTTAATTTTTAAGCATCTATTTTGCCTCCCTTCAGGAGCTCAGTTCAGCTCACCTTCGGGAGTTAGTTAATTTTTAAGCATCTATTTTGCCTCCCTTCAGGAGCTCAGTTCAGCTCACCTTCGGGAGTTAGTTAATTTTTAAGCATCTATTTTGCCCCCCTTAAGGAGCTCAGCTCCGCTCACCTTCGGGAGTTGGTTAATTTTTAAGTATTTATCTTGCCTCCCTTTCAGGAGCTCAGCCACCTTAGGGAATTCGGCTCGGCTACCTAGAGATCAGCTCATCTCAAGGCCTTTCAGGTGTTGTTTTATTTTTAAGTGGTTATTTTACCTCCCCTTAAGGAGATCTGCTCGGCCACCTAGAGGTAAGCTCAGCTCAATGCCTTTTGGGTGTTCGTTTATTTTTAAGTATTAATTTTGCATCCCTCCAGGGAGCTCGGCTCAGCTCATTTTAAGGTGTTAGTAATCGCAACTCAAATTGTGATAACCTAAAAGAATGATAATAGAACTGAGTTTGCATAATCTGACAAAAATTTAAATGTTTACATCTCCAAAAACCCTAAATTAACTCTCATTCTCCCCCTCGCCCTCATCCTCACCCTGTTCATCTGCGCCCCCATCCTCTTTTGCTGCCTCTGCTGAGGTAAGGGAGAGGGCAAACCCGTCCAGGTCCAGGAAGTCCACAGGGGTCCCTTCAGGAGGATAGCCTGCCGCCCTGAACTGCTGAGTGCAGCCGTCGAACCCTTTGGCCAGATAACCATAGGCTTGAGCAGCCACCTCGTCCATATACTCATCAGACTTCAAGAATGCCTCCTTGAAGCCTTCAGCTCCCTTGGAAAGCTCAGCTCGGGAATCTTCTAGTTCTTGAAGGGCCTGAGCAAGCTGATCATGGGACCCCTTGAGTTCGCCCCGAAGATTCTCCTTCTGCACCTCGGAAACCCGGAGGTCATTTTGATGCTTCAGCCGCTCAGTTTGGAAGCCCATCCTCATTTCCTTCATCTGGGCTCGGAGATTGGCTACCTCCTTCTCATAACCAAGCTTCGCCTCCTCCGCTAACTGGCTAAGCTCAGCACAATGAGCTTCATAACCTCGGGCATAATTAGAGAGTTGCTTTCGAGTCATGGAAGCTCGGTGGGACATCTCGGCGTTCAGGACAGCAGCCTAGGAAAGGAAAAGAACAATTAAAAGAGAATGCAAAAGAAGAATATAAAGTACTGAACAAAGGAAGGTTACCTCAGCTGAGGCAGTGTTAGAACGTTGCATCAGCTCAGCCCATCCAAGGCTTTTCACATAATCGGCATCAGCCTGGGAAATCATATCCCGGAGGACTGACCCAGCCGTGGGAGTAGGCCCGACCCCCACAATGTGCAGGGCATCGTGGTACATTTCGAAGAAATTGGTCCTGCACCGGACCACGGGAGTCTGAGGCTTCTCCGCCCTGAACTGACGAAGGGGCGCCACCTCCGGAATAGAAGACTTCCCGGAGTCCAGCTCCACTACCTCCGGGTGAGGGCTTGACGGTGCCCGCCTTTTGGAGCCTTTGGACGGGGTGGCAGAAGGCTCTGGCTTGTTGGTGGCCCGTGGTGAAGGGGCCTTAGATTTGGCTGAGCTCCCTGCAGCTCGGCTCCCTGATGGGGCAGTTGTTCTCTTCTTCTCTAACATTCTCCTCATTGCTGAGTCCATAACCCTTTTTTCTGCACGAGACATAGGGAAGGTCAGGACAAGAAATGAGATAGCATAATATTAGTAAAGCGGAGCACGGGCGGGGGAAGGGCCGTACCTAAGTTTCCTCGAACGGAAACATCTGCCGAGCTGAGCCCATGGTGGCAGAGCAGGTCCTCTGCCAAAAGGGCAGAGACATCAAAGCACCTTCCCCCTATAGCCCTTTGGGCTCCAGTAAACAATTTCCCTTGACGAAAGCCCGGGGTGGGAACAGGTAGGAGGGGGAGAACATCCCTCCAGGCAAAACATATGTCCCAATCGTCGGAGGGACATACAAAAAAGAATGCATTTTTCCAATTTTTATTGGAGCTGGGAGAACCCTTAAAAAATTTATAGTTGGGTCGGCAGGAAAAATAAAAGGGGCCCTCCTCAGAACGTTTGGGCAGCAGGAAGTTACAAATGGTAAAACAGTTAACCTCAAAGCCTAGAGTCCTAAAAAGAACTACAAAACTACAAAGAGTTCGGAAGGAGTTGGGGGTGAACTGTCCTAGGTGAAGCTCATAATATCGGCTGAGCTGTTGGAAAAGTAAGGGGAGGGAAAATCTAAGACCTGCCTCCAGCTGATCTAAATAAAAAGTATAAAATCCTGGAGGAGGGGAGTTAGCTCGGTCTGTGGGGTCAGGAATGACAAACTTGTAATTTTTAGGGGCGTGGGATAGAGCTCTTATCTTCTCCTCCTCCGAAGCATCCAGCTCGGAGGGGTATTGCTCATACCACGGCACCACAGGGGCTTCAGGGTCGTAGCCCAGGTCATCATCCTGAGCAGGGGATGATGCGAAAGCAGGATCCTGGCCTGTAGGCTCTCCTGCAGTAAGAGCGAGGGAATCAAATCGATCCACCTCAGCAAATACTTCGTCTGAGCTTCCAGAATAAGCTCGGGAAGAAGTAGCCATGGGGAGTGTTCACTTACTTAGGGAGCTCAGAAACTTTGAGAAGGGAAGAAAAGCAAAGGAGCTCGGAAACTTTGGGAAGGGAAGAAAAGCAGAGGAGCTCGGAAAAAGAAAGGAATTCAAGAGAGAATTCGCAAAAACAGGAGACGGAGAAAGTAAAAATGAAATTTTTACAGTGAGGTCTATTTATAGAAAGTTCGGATCAATCCAGGTCGTTGATCTTGGGACAGGTGGACGGCTCAGATCGAATAGAATTCAAAAAAAAAAAAAAAAAATTACCGTTACATTGTACTTGCCGGAATGACAGCCGGGCTCGGCGAGGCACCTTAGCTCGGCATCCACTTAGGGTCATCTCAACATAAAAACGAATTTCGAGTTTTTGACCTCAATTCGACTTTTATGGGAGGGACTTGTGATACCCCGAGGAGGAAATCACCTCAGCTCAAAGATGACCCTAAGATAAAGATCAATCTTTAGATAGACAGGATGGTCCAGGAGGTCGGCTCGGGAGATCCGTCAAGCTCCTCCGCCACCATCACCCAGCTCGGGAGCTCAGTCAAGCTCGTCCACACCATCATCCAGTTCGGCTCGGGAGTTCAGCTCGGGAGCTCGGGGAGCTCAGCTCGGGAGCTCAGGACCTCCTTCAAACTCCTCCCCCATCATCTCCATCTTAGGTTGGGAGCTCTGGAATTCATCTCAGCCCCGATGGCAGTAGGGAGTTAGCTCGGTAGAGGGGTTGGACAACCTTGATGAGCTAGCTAAGATGTTAGGATCAGTGCTCGGGTTGAGTTCAGGGGTTCAGCAATAGATCATTCATCCCTTTTTCCATATGACCCCAGGTAGTATAGCGTCCTCATGATAATAGTTCAGCTCAGATTAAATGTTTCTTATTTCCTTTGTCAGACAAGATTCGGGCGAGATCTCAGCCTAAATATTCGGGATTGTGATCCCGGGATTCGCGGATTCTTGATAAGGAAGGTAGGCGTTAAATCCGGAGCTCTCTCCTATAAATACCAGGTTCATTTTCATTATTTGCATCCTAAATTCTTCACTCGTGGGCACACACCACTCTCTATATTTTCGCTATCCTAGCATCTGACTTGAGCGTCGGAGGGGATACGTCGGAACACCTTCCGGCCCCCTTAACATTCTTGTTAGTGGTTTCAGGTCAGCAGCAGTTCATCTCTTATTTGGAGGAGTTTCTTCAGCTCGTCCAAGGAGATCACTTTATTGAGGTATATCAGTTAGCATTACGGTTTCTTCTAACTTATTTTCAATTAATATATAGTTTAATTTTTTAAAATACTCACTGATGTAATTAATTATATTGAAATTAATTATATTGAAAGCCAGAGAAATCCAATAAACCTCATTTTATGTCACAAACTCGGTGATACTTATCTTTTCCTATATATAAAAAATCTGTCTCTTAGACACCATCTTTTTCCTATCCAAATTGATTATGTAATATAAATTTTATAATTTTGTTTTATTTTATTTTATTTTTAATTTCGATATTTCAAATCATGTAGTTTAATCCCTCGATAAATTTTTCAACTATGATATTACTCTTATTTGAATATAAATAAAATTAATTATAAAAATATTATACAAATACACAACGCGTGAATTAATACACTAGTAAGTTATAATAAATGATCTATAGATTTCGTATACCACTTAACATATATTTTTAATGATACAAACGTATATATTATAATATGACCAAAAGTGAAAAAACATGCAAGTTACAGGACTAAAACTGCAAATTCATCTTTAACATGATAAAAAATAAAAAAAAATCATGTTAGTTACAAGAGTAAAAATTTGAATTCAATGATAATAGGACCAAAAATGAAAAAAATTTGCAAGTTACATGATTAAAAATACAAATTTACTGTTAACATGATCAAAAATAAAAACATGTACGTGCACCCCGAAAATAATAAAGATAACCAAGTGCACGAATCGTTGTACTTATACTTAAAAAAACAAAGCCATAATATCCTTTAAAAAACAAGCAAGCAAACAAAAGTAAATATTTGATTTTCATTTGAATATACCAAACTACTAATTATAATACCCTTTAGATTTATGAAATTAATCAAGTACCATATAATAGTAACTGCGGTTCACGCGATTGCGTGTCCTCAAAATATAACATCAATTTAAAGTACATCTTCTAATTTAAAAAAAAAACATAAAATAAATGTCCTAATTCAACATTAACAAAAAATAATAAAATTTAAATTTTTTTTATAAAAAAACTAGGTCTAAGCTGATTAGACGGCTGGTACGAAATGGGCCAGTCACCGAAGTCCGAAGAAGAGAAAGAAGGACACGTGGCAGCCAGCAGGCTGGCACCAAATTGGCGATTCAAATAATAGGGATCCGAATTTAAGATGTTGTTGGGCCTAAAATGAATGTCGGCCCAGTACAAAATCCGAAAAGAATTGTAGGCCCAACGGATTGACGTAGGAGCCCAGCTAAAATGAAATGGTTTCCTACCACCAGGGCGAAAGAGAGAGTTATATAAACTAATATTTGTTATCAGGAAACTTTTTCTGATTTCCTTCAATCATTGAGTATGTAACGGGGAACAAATACAAGTGGAATTCTATTTGGATAAAGACCCAGTCACTCCATCATTGAAATCTGCTTCTCCATCATTGAAATCTGTAGTCGTCACCATTTTATACACATATATAATCTGCAAATCATTTTAGTCATACTAACAAATTTCGTGCAACAGAATCGTCCAAAAAAATGTTGATAAGATTTAACTGATGATATATTTCATCAACTCGGACGCAATGACATTATTTCAATTTTTCTTTATTATCAATTCCTTACATATTTCTTTGTATTCACGATTTTTTAACAATTACAGTTGCAACAACTTATTTTAGAATTATTAGTTTGAACTTTGAGCCCAACACGAGTGAGATGCTATATACTAAAAAAAAAAATGAAAAAAGAAAAATAAGATTCAAAATGGAAGGTCGAAGTTCCACTCACGTAACGGATACCGATATATGCAAAAGAATGGAATCCACCTAGGAAAGATTTAAAGAAAGAAAGAAGAATCATAGCCTAACCCCTCAATAAATAAATAAATAATCCAATCACCATAGAGTAATATTACATTTATAAAAAATGCTACACGTTAAGTTACACATATGCCTTCAACAAGTTCTTACAACTATCTTTAGTGCTACTTTCATGATTTTTTTTATTTAGAAAAATAAATCTTTAGTGCTACTTTAACCTCATAACAAACTTGAAATCATTTCAAATATGAAGTTTCTTGCTAGATGGTTTCACCAAATTTAAGCATGTCAATTGCATTCATATTTATAACTTTTGACATGAAACATAATAATTTTTTTATGTGATCCAAATGAAAAATTTGTATCATAAATTTGGCCCGTTAAATCGTCTCGCGTAAATTTTTGTGTTTAAATACAAACATCATTCTCAATTCTAGGCCCTTGAGAATCAGACCCAAAATCATTCGAACACTATAACCATGGTATCAAATGAACTATAAATTATCACTTCTTTTTTATATAAGATCTTTAATGAAAGTGGAATTTTTTTTAAAATTTAAATATCAACTTTTTTGAAAAATACTTTGATATTAAAGAGAACAAAGAAGCCCACCAAATTCTCGTGCCGAGCTTCATATCATACAGCTTAGAATTCATGGAAGCAGAGAAAGGCGATGATCATCACGATATCCCTTCTCCTCTCTCACCCCATCGCACCCGAAAACGCCCCGAAAATTCTACGCTCTCCGAGCTCAAAACACAGTGTCGGATCGCGATTCCATTGACTCTAATGAATCTAACTTGGTTCGCCAAGTTAGCCATATCCACTGCGTTTCTTGGCCGGCTAGGGAACCTCTCGTTGGCCGGAGGGACTCTCGGCTTCACCTTCGCGAATGTGACGGGCTTTTCTGTGTTGAGTGGACTTTGTGGAGCCATGGAACCCATGTGTGGCCAAGCTTTTGGAGCCAAGAACTTCAGGCTACTGCACAAAACTCTCACCATGGCCACATTGTTGCTGCTTTCTGCTACCATTCCAATCGCTTTCTTATGGCTCAATGTGGATAAGATCTTGATCCAACTCGGCCAAGAAAGAGATATTTCGATCACTGCAAGACATTACTTGGCTTATCTCCTGCCTGATTTGGTCGTAAATTCCTTCTTGTGTCCACTTAAAGCATACTTAAGCACACAGAACATCACGGTTCCGATCATGCTAAGCTCGGCTTTCGCGGTGGCGCTTCACATCCCGATCAACGTGCTACTCTCACGAGCAAAAGGGATTGAAGGGGTTTCGATGGCAGCATGGATCACTGATCTTGTAGTAGTGATTTTACTCGGTTTGTATGTTTTGATCACGGAGAAGAAAGGAGGGGAGAAGTGGAAAGAAGGAGGGTGGTGGGAGTTACGTGGGAATATTGGTGATTGGATCAAGCTTCTCAAGCTATCAGGTCCATGTTGCCTCACAACATGTCTCGAGTGGTGGTGCTACGAGATAATGGTCTTGCTCGCGGGCCGATTGCCGAACGCGAAGCAAGCCGTGGGAGTTCTAGCCATAGTGTTGAATTTCGACTACTTGCTTTACTCGGTCATGTTATCCCTAGCTACATGTTCTTCCATTCGTGTGTCCAACGAACTAGGCGCGAAGAACGCGACTCTAGCGTACCGTTCGGCCTATGTTTCTATATGTGTTAGCATAGTGTCGGGCTTCTTGGGTGGGTCGATAATGGTGTCCGCGAGAGGGGTATGGGGACCGTTGTTTAGTGGTGATGAAGGGATTGTGAGAAACGTGAAGAGGATGATGCTTTTGATGGCTATTGTAGAGGTGGTGAATTTCCCGTTGGCCGTTTGCGGCGGGATCGTGCGTGGAACGGCTAGGCCGTGGCTAGGAATGTATGCTAATATGTGTGGGTTCTATTTAGTTGCGTTGCCTTTGGGAGTGGTGTTAGGGTTTAGGGTTCATCTTGGGCTAGGGGGGTTGTTGATGGGATTCTTGTGTGGGATGGTTGTTTGTTTGGTTTTGGTTTTTGTGTTTGTTGCGAGGATTGATTGGGATGATGAGGCGGACAAGGCACAAATGCTCACTACTACTTCTCAATCACAAGATTGTGATGATCTTGCCAAAAATGCTAATTCATGATTAAAAAAAAAAGAAAAAAAGAAAGAAAAGAAAGTTGGTATTGATATGAATAAGTGATTCTTGGCACGTGATATTTGTATATATGTATTTACATGTAATTTTGGTTTAAAGTGTACTTTCAAACATGCATATTGTCAATTTCTTTCTTCTTTTTCTACTTTTTTTTATGACAGTGTTTTGTTGGAGTGACTTGTCGTTCAAATTTCATGTTTCGAGTTTAGTTTCGTCTCAAATAAAGATTTTTAAAAATCAATTTTCTCGGAAAAGATTTTGAATCCGGACAAACTTAAAAAATTGGAGATTGATCGAGAGCATTATCCTTCCCACCCATTAGTGGAACTTTTTGTAATAGAATCCACGTGAGCTTTGAATAATGAGAATTTCAGGCTATGATTCTTTATTCTAGAATTAAAGCAAGACATCCCTTTCACTTCTCTAATAAATAATATCGCAAAGAAAAATTACCCAAAATGAAGTTTGATCAACATCATTCAAACTTCAAGTAATTCTGCCAATCCATTTTAATATCCTTGCACCAACGTCGTATTATCAACTGATTAATTCAAATTGCCCAACAGAGTTTACAAAACTTGGTAGGTGTCGAGGTAACTTTAAGCATAGTTCGCGCAAGAACGTTGCTGCATCACTCAGGAAGATGGGCACATGGGGAGCTCTTCCTCATCAACAATTTGTGATCACAATCAACAGATAAATTAACCTAGACCTGCGGTGGACTCTTTTGGCGGGGCATCTGCTTTTATACGTGAAGGCCTAACTATCCGGTCGATGAGACCATATTCAAGAGCTTCTTGAGCATTGAAGCGCTTCATTCGGCCCAAGTCATTGTGAATCTGTGTATCCAAAGTTAAGGTTCAGAGCGCATTTTCCAACTATTATGTTGAAAATAATGACACGGAGCTCAAGAACAGAAATTGTATATATATATACGGATATACCTTATCAATGGGCTGGCCAGTTTTCTTAGCCAACTCCTTGAAAAGATAATCTCTTATGCGCAGAAGCTCATCTGCTTCATTACGAATGTCGTCTGCCTGTAAAAACGTTTGATGCAAGTGACGACTTGCAAGAAATGACAAATATAAGGCTTCAAGGACAAGATGGAATTGAATCTGTGAAACCTGTCCGCGAGCAGAACCAGCTGGAGACTGTAATGCAATTCTTGAAAGAGGCATGGCATAACGATATCCCTTGAAAACCAAAAAAGGTTAACAAGATTATAATAACATGGTAAACATTCTCATTTCTGGGATCCTTGTAATATGATACTTCATAACTAATTGATAAAGAGTTTGCCACTAATCACTTCATGAAAGGAAAACACACACAAAATATATATATATCGAAGATTCTAAACGATTTAAAGTGCATTTGGATGGACTTCAATTTTTTTTAAAAAGCACTTGAAAAGCCAGAAGATAAACAATGCTGCTTCTACGCTTTAACTTCAGTTCCTCTTTCAAACTTTTTTAAAAAACTACATTTTCCGCGATCTATTCAAACATGAATGGCTTTTACAACTAACTGGTTTAAAAAAAAACAAGCAAATAGATAAAACTCCAATTAATAAAGCACTTTTTAAGCCAAATAATTTTTGTCAAAACTGAGGCTTAGTTAGCATGATGCTAAAGGTATCACTCTGCTTCTTATTTTATTAAAGAAAAAACCAACATAGCTAAGTAGAAGGCAACAGTATCACCTCGATTAGACTACTTTCAATGGAGATTATGAAAACATAACAAAGAGCTATATAGCAAGACAAACACCAGTTGGTTCGAGTTCTAACAAGCTCGGTTTCCCTAAGGACGATCTCAAGTAGGAGATTTGTGAGGTAGGTAGGTGTTGGGAGAGGTTTCCCCACAATAGAGCAAACATTTACGCGACTCAATTTGATTTGTTTGGGGTCCACCGTCACTCCTTAAACGAGGATGCAGATTTGTTTGGGGTCCACCGTCACTTCTTAAAAGAGGATGTAGACCAACAAAAGGGCTATATAGCAATAGTTATTGAGAGAATACCTTTTCTCCAGCAGCAAGAAGAAAGGTTGCCAGATTATATGAAAAGCCCACACAGTGAGTGCCAATGGGACTTTTCAAGCTTTGCATAGTATCATATATGGCCATGCTAGGAGTAAGCTGCAGAGAGGAAGCAATTTTGCAGAAGTGAAAAAAGAGTACAGAAAGGGAGCATCAACGAAACAACAGAAACATGGGAGTATTTCAAATTAATAAAAATAGATCAAATATGTCATATTGAGTCGCAAGTAATGAATGACTCACATCTCCTCCAGGCCCATTGATGTAAAAGAAAAGCTTCTTCGAATCGTCAACACTATCAAGGTATAACATTGTGGCAAGTATTTGGTTACTGAACTCTTCATCAATGTGTTGACCAATAAAAATAACACGTTCACGGTACTGCAATTTAAGAGGCCAGTAAATTCCACAGCAGTAATTCAGGTGACAGTATACAGGAAGAAACATTGTCTACAAATTTATATCAACAATATACACACTTGGGAGCAAAAGACGGCAATATTCTATATATTCAAAAATGAAAAAGTAAAAATGGACTAGATTATCTGATAAAGACACGATAGCCTACTATTTCAAATACGTATAAAAGTAAAAATGACAGTGGAGACAGTTTTAACATATTATTCAAATATTTGTGTATAGTTTCATTCAGTCATTTATCCATCTAATTTATGGGAGGAAAGCAGAGTCGAATGACTTACAAGAGCATTCCATAGATCAACCCACTGCCATGTTCCCTCAGCAACGTTCCTATATGGCACTCTAGGTGTTCCAATGGGCATCATTGAGACGCGACCCCGTGTTGGTTTGCTACTACTATATCTGGAAATAGAGAAAAGAACAAATGGGAGGGGCTCTAGAATTGCACCAAAATGTACTATGTAAGAGAACATGGTCTTCATAAAAGTGAACACTCAGGATGCAATATGCATGGATACTCTTAAAAGTGGCCATGTACAATATCGTGTCTGTGTCAGATACTATCTAGATACAAATACTTGATGGATATATATCGGATACTTCACAATCTTAAATAGAAGAATCCATCAACATATGAATGAGAATATCATATCCGACAGACCGACACGGCGAACAATCATATTATAACATCTTAGCCATACTGAATGTAATGAGAGCTATTTTCTAATCTTTAAACAGGTTTAAGGGTATTTTATAAATCATATATGAAAACATAAAACTCTTAATTTATATAATTATATATGTATGTGCTACACATCTACCCAAATGTTTAAATTGATAGTATCCTGAAACTGCATCTGTGCAACACAAGTAGGTGAAACTTAAAAAAACGAGGAATTCAACACCAGAGACCATGAGCAGTCATTTACAACCAAAACAAATGTTCACCAAGCAGTAATAAAAATCAACCCAACAGCTTAATACACGGGAAAACCAAGAATGACATTCTTCCCAATATTCCAGTCACACCGAGGATATGAAAAAGAGGCCATTCGATTCAAACAAATTAAACTCAAAACACATAGATAAGATAACAATCGTAAATCCTGAAGGTAACTGCTCAGCAAATATGCCCATGGCAGCATAACAAATCTAGTAGAACATAGTCCAATCCTGACACTTCATAATCAAAAACACAAATTGCAAATAGCAGAAAATCTCACCTCAACGCAATGCTCTTGTAAACTTGATTGTGAAATTCTACATTTAAATTGGGCTTTCCAACCCCGTAAGAATCTGTGAAAGAAATTTCAGAAGGGGACAAAAGCACAAAGATTTTAACTATATATCAATAAAATCAACCATGGCCATCAACAAAAAAAAATATTTATACGGACTTGGGGATTGAGCTCGTAATCCCACAAAAACTTTGCTCCCGCAGCTGCAAAACAGAAATACAGGGAAATAATAGTCCATAAAAAACAAGAATAATTTAAAAAGAATCGCATAAAAGGAAGAAAAAAAACACCTGAGAGAAGTCTGAGGTATATCAGCTGTGGATTGGAGACATGAAGAATGGAGGAGAGACATTGTTAGAGAGTATCAGTTGGAAAATGGAGAGGGATGCGCTTCAGGTTATCTTTTTCCTTGATGTAGGCATTCTGTTTTATGTTTTAAAATCAAAATTTATTTCTAATTATTTTATGGGAGTGATTTGGTGAACTTTTATTTATTTAAAAGTAATTTTAATAAAAATTATTTTGTAGTTGGTGAGAAGTTAAAGTACGAGGTGTTTAATGCTAGGAGAATAGTTGCTTTCAAACTTAATTTTTTAATTAAATGACAATTATATCCTTATTTGATTTATTTAATTTTTTTGATATTCATATTATAAAAAATGAGTTAATATAATATTATTACATTATGAATTTTGTATCAAAAATATTTTATTTTTTTATAACACGAATACTTTAAAAAATAATATATAAGATTAATAAAAATATATATAAAAAATGACAAAAAAATTTGAATAAATATACAAGATATATACAAACATTTATGAAAATGCAACATATATATATTTAATGATTGTAATAATACTGTAAAATTTTTAAAAAAAATAAAAAAATGTTTGTAATAATAATGTAAAATTAAAAAATATATTTTTTAAAAAATGCTTGTAATAATAATGTAAAATAAAAAAATATTTTTTTAAAAAATAAAAACATATCTAATATTATAAGTTTATTAAGGGTATACATGTCGACTCGTTTTTTTATACCTTAAAGTTGTAGAAGCTAAAATTTGATACTTTTTTTTTCTTCAACTTTTTTATTTAAGGTATATTAAAAGTCGTAGAAGCTAAAACAGAATTCAACATTCACAAACACTAAAAAACACTTTTATACCGCTATAAGCTAAGAAACACTTTGTAAAAGTTCTACCAAACAATCTCTAAGATCTGATTAAGTTTCAAATTTTTTTAATATATAAAATAATAATCTAATTACTTGTTAAGTTTTTGTCTACTTTGTTCCATAGTGAATTTTTTTCATTCAATAAAAATATTAATGATATCCATTTCCCGGTAAATAGGTGGGACCTTTTTAAGTACAATAAAAAACGGTTAAAAAATATTTGTAGTAGTTATTATACACGTTGAGTTATATATTACACTTGAAATTACATAACCATTCTTAATGTATTTTTGAAATATTTTTTTTTCAAATAAAATTGAGGGATAATTTTGTAATTTCAAATGTAATGTGTAATCTAACATATAATCATTTATGTGGAACGAAATCCTCTGCTACACTTGATGCTACAAACCGTGCTACACTTTGCTAAAAAAAACCCGTTTGCACAAATTATTAAAAATTAAATTCATTAAACAACATGGATGAACAAAATATAATTAATCATTGATAAAATTTTCGATTCACCTATTTTTTTAATTAAAAAAATCATCAATAAATTGTTTTACTCATTTATCGTGGTTGGAACACAATTTATTGCCTATTTTAATTAAAAAAATAGGTGAATCGAAAATTTTATCAATAATTAATTATATTTTGTTCATTCATGTTGTTTAGTGAATTTAATTTTTAATAATTTGTGCAAACGGGTTTTTTTTTAGCAAAGTATAGCACAGTTTGTAGCACCAAGTGTAGTAGAAGATTTTGTCCCTCATTTATGTACATGTAGCATTTTTTAAAAAAAAATTGGTTATTTCTAGAATTTGAGAATCAATATACCATTTTAATCTTATAATCACGCTTCTCTATTACCGTAATTTGACATGCTATTTTATAAGAAAAGTAAGAATCCGTTGTACTAATTTATGACATCATTTTACCTTTTCGTGACTCACTGACTGTTAATGGGAGTAACTCATATCATTCGATCAATTATAAAGTACGCACTTGAAATTTTCTCTAAATGATTATCTAATATGGCTTTTTTTACGGTTTAGTACATGCCATCCGCAGAACACTACTCTGCGAATGACGTGACGGCTCATGATTGGTCAAAATCAATGGGTCCCACATACCCTGCTGGTAGGGTCTACTCAACACTTTTTTACAACATTTATGTGATGTTTGCATCCTTTAAAAATAAATGGTTATATATATTTTCTTAACAAATTTATGAAAAAAAATTCATAATCACTTATATTTAAAAATTACAAGCGATATCTTAGTTGCAGGAGTAATGTTGTTTACCCATTTTAGCGTTTGCTAGTGAATCCAGAATTTATACCAATTGGGGTTGAGGCAGTGTTACAACGGATTTCGTGTGTTTTAAGGCCTGGAGTAATTTTAGCTAGCTGGAAACTTAAAAGAATGCTAGCCGTACTTCAAGAGCCAACTCCAGCCTCCAGGGGTACTATAATTTGAGCAATTATTTACTAGATAAAAACATTGAAGGCGTCTTCATATCGGCACCCGCAAGATTCAACGGATCACAGGTCCTCAGTTGAGATAAGTACCAATGGATCGGTGAACTGAATCACAGGGAGCCTCAAATGTGGGCGATAGTATTCGAGGTCAGTATAAATTAATTCACGACAATAATATTTATCTGAAACTGCCAAAAAAATTTCAGTTTCACGCCAATTCAAAGAACATACACACCCCACGTGAATTTCCAAAGAAGCTCAACAAATAAATTACAAAACACAGCTATCCGATGCTAAATTGAGGAATATACTGAAAGCTTTGCACAAGAAAAACCAAGAACCCACCCTGTCGAAGCAGGCAACCACATCAAAAGCACCATTGACTGCTTCTCCAGGCATAGGCAGAGAATATGATAACTACATCTGGAATATCTATTATTACAATTGGTACGTGTGCCTGCATCATATTGCACATTTAGCTTCACCTGCATTGGACATCTAGATCTGAAGATCATCAAGAGACAATTCATCCGCAGTCAACAGCTTCAATTTCTGCACAAAACGACCAAACAAGGTTGACGCTGATTGTAATAACTAGCTTACACATAGACAGATAAGGAGGCCATTAACTTGTGCAAGAAAGCAGAAAAAGCTCCTGTTCTAGTGGTAAAGGACTATGATTTTGGATTTCACTAAAAATACAACGCATTTATAAAATAAATACTTTTCAAAATACGAGATAAATGACTATTACATTAGAACTTTCACTTGAAAATTGAAATACACAATCCTCTAAATAAAACACATCTTGGGCCTTTAAGGGATACGAAGATTACCTTGACTCCTTTTTCCCCTAATTTTGGATTATGCAATGGGAACATTCGTTTAATTGTTAGATCACAAACAAAGGAACTGCTCTTGCCTACTAGTGCTACAGGCATAAAGTAGCATGAATTCATGGCGTGTTCATGCGTTTGTATCCCTTGCATACATTATCTACTACCCCCAACACCAACCAGCTGTGGGATTCTCCTTGTTTTTCAGATGATGATATTCAATTTAACCAAGAAAAACTATTCTCGGCCAATTAAATTCATTTTAACCAATAAAAACTAGCCCTGTCCTTTTATTAATAAATTAAATGTTTTTAGTATGTTCAAATACAGTTTTAGGAGTCAATTTTTATTGCGCCAGAACTAATTGCACTCCAGCGTGGTCAATAAATGGCTGTGTAAAGGGTACTGGGGAAAATAAACAAGTTTTGTACCGTGATAAATTGTGGAGGATCATCAAGACTCGATGATCCCAGAACAATTTCTCGTTTCAGCTTTGTTGACAACTTGTGGCAAACCCGTAGCTGCAACAGAACAAGTATCAGAAGAGATCGGTGTGGCCCAGCAGAGAAACAGAATGAGAAAGAGAGAGAACACATCCCAAAATTAATACCTCAGATCGTGTCGCTCCACCAACAATAAACACAAAAATTCGTTGACCCATCTTCGCGAAATCACTAGACGCATGCCTTAAAATCGAATCGCTGCAAGAAAAGACAAAAAAAATTTTTTTAAAAGAAGGTAACTGTGTAGGTAAATGTACCATATGCATCAAATAGGACATGAAAGATCTGAAACTACAAAGAAACACAACATCATGTATAAGCTATTTGACCAATCACAAATGAACAATGCATAACTTTTTTTATTGACAGTGGTTCAGGTATAGCAAAATTGAGTGGAACCAGATCCAGAGATAAAATTGCGACCCAAAAGACAAATCAAAAGCCATTGAATTACCTTGAATATCCATCATCAGAGTTTCGAGGACGAGCCCATGTTGGTGTCCGTCTTGATCTCATTGAATGAGGAGGTGGAAGTTGACCTGTCCTTACAGATGCCCCCTGAGCAGTTCCATGAAAAGTTGGACTAGGATCATTCATACATGGATAATCATTCTTTGGTAGTTCACCTTTACTAAGTTTTTCAATGAGTTCCTGCACAGCAAGAAGTAACATTTAAGCAAATGGTTCATTTCGGGTAAAAATAGATGGCATGACAGCAACACAAACAGAGAGCGCTACTCCTGAATTAACTCCAAATTTCACAATTGACTCTTATAGTGCCCTCCTTAACTCACTCATGCATTCTTAGAATTATCACAACAAAATCAGTCTAAAAGTTTCAGCCGCTTTACCATTGATGACATTCAAAGAATAGAGTACTACAAATATGCCAATAAATCTGGACAGGAATGACAAAAGAGGGTCTACATTATAACATTAAAACATCAAAAGGCATCAAAATGGAATAAACTTCATTTAACTCCAAACCCGCCTACCAGCAAAATATGTTGGTCTCCGCCTTTATGAATTGTCCATAAGAAAAGTTAAAGAACCTCCAATATATGCAAATTGAATTGTTATTTGAGGAAATAATGCATTTGCTTGTACACTGTCATTATTATGACTAATTCACCAGGTGATTTGTTGGCATTATAAAATTTAAACCCTAATAGGTATAGGTAAAAGCACATAATAATTCCACCCATCAGAGGTCTCTTCCAAGGTGTAACCTTTGCCAGAACATTTGTGGGTTACTGATGCTTCTGGATTATGTGCTCGAATCCAAACCTCAATGTGATGTTGAAGGAATTTAGTAATGACAGATTCTTCTTCTCTTACTCACCTGCATGAAGGAAGAATCATGCAATTTCTCCTGTCTATGATTAATGTTCAATTTATTCGTCAAAACATACAGCATTCACTGTCTCTCATTTTGAGCTCTACGCCCATTACCCAACAAAAAAAAATCAAATAATGGTTATTTCACGAGGTTACTAGAAACCATGAAAAACAAAAAGAGAATAGACTACCTCTATTACAGGGTAAAAACGTGATAATTGCCATGCTGATTCTTCACCAGGACGGTCTTTTCGAGCAGCGTGCTTCTTCTGCAAAAACAAGAAGAAAGGATTTAAGCATATGCGTCAGATGCCCCGCGCGGGGGTGGGGGGGGGGGTGGTTGGTGGTTGTGGGGTGTTATTCAAAAAAGAATCAAAAGAATGAAAGACAATTACTTAGACCACAGATCTGTTACCTTGTTAACGTCAAATTTAAGGGAAAATGGTACAATTGAGCTTTTTTTGGTGTCTGATGATGTCTCCAAAAATTTCATATTATAAACTGCATTCATATCATCCGCCGGTATCCTTGCCAACTACATTACATACATCAGGATGTCAATTATAGTATGAGCGATATATACCATAAAAGATAAGCACTGCTTTTCCCTCCACTCGAAAATACAGATGAGAGTCCAGACATAAAAAGTAAAATGGGTTATGTACACCTAAATAAAAGATGAGCTAAATATATAATTGTAAAAGTGGCACCAACCTCCATAAGTTTTGCAATTTTGCCATCCTCAAATTTCTCGGGATAAACAGCAGCATAAATCATCAATAATCGCAACTTATTTTCACGTGATACATCCTGATGATATCACACCACAAATATGCTAAGAGTATTTTCACAAAAAAAAAGACCTAGAAAAAGGAAAAAAAACTAACCTCTTTTACTCTAAGAAAATTAATAAGGTCTTTGGTAGCAGCATCTCCAAAAACCAGGTCCTGCTCTAGTTGCCCAACTTCTTTAAGCCCCGATTCCCTAATAATTTTATTTAATTTTCCTGCAATCTGATGAAGAGCAAATAACTAGCAAATGCAAAAAAAGAACCGATCCAAAAATATGAATTTTTCATTGGCTTCTTTACACTGTTCTTTAATGGAATTAGCTTGTTTACCACTGGTATTTAATGAAATAAATTGTGTTATTCTTTTAATGATTTATTAATGATAAATCATCAACTGGGGAATCAGACCACATGCTATACAGAAGGTAACATTCGCTATATCAGTTCACATTTTTGAAACTGATCGGGGTTACATGCCACAAAAAGGTATATATCATTGTAAAACTGAGATATAAATTAACAAAAGCAAACCTCTGCAATTAATTCTTCAAATAAGTAGCACCTATTGGACTTGGGTTGAATGATATAATCCTAATCAAGGTCAAGGAGACCACCCATACCTTTTCATGCCCCCATTGGGATAAAATAAAGTGGAAAACTTATACCTGTTTTGTATTATTAATTTTTGAATTATTTTATTATGCTATTCTATGGATTGAATGCAACCATATTTTAAGGCCGCAAGCTTTCATATATGTAAATCTTAGATTAAAAGGTTTTGTCAAAATAGATATTTTTTCATCAATTGAATTGTGAGTCCTCTCTCAAACTTGTTAAAATTCTTACAGATTTGCAAACAAATTAAAACTATTAAGACTCATACATGTGAGGCTCCACGGACTTTGTTCTATGAACCATTGGAGCATTTATATGGGATGTCTTCAACATATTGTTGGTGTTCACATCACTAACCGTTCCTGCCAATGCATGAGGCACAAATAGGTTCTCAAGAACACCATCATATACAGAAAATTAGCCAAATGGTATATTCATTGCATGTAATAAATACAATAAGTGGCGGAATCGGCAAGCAGCAGCCACACAACCAAACACAAATCAAACTGAAATTCTTAGTGCCAATGACATTACTTGAGATAAATGGGTTGACAGAGTAAGAAATTCTAGACACTTACATCAACATGGAGGGAGAGCTTTTCAATTTGTTCACTATATTGAGGCAGAGCTTGAACCATCTTATGCAAATCCCGAGTAGAAAGTTCCCCATCCCTACGCATGACACGTGTGCATTAGGCATGATACCAGAAGTTCCCAAGCAACCCGTTACAAAATAGAAGTACAGCAAACAGAAGCTAATACCGATAATTTGAATACCAATAATTTAACATGTAACCAACTATCTACTTGATGCGCGTGTTAAACATCCCTCATAAAAACATATCTTTGCGCTTTAATTGATTGTAAAAGGATAAGAATTTTTAATGGATCTATTCCAACATATAGATAAACAGGCTTCCTACGATATTTCCAATCTGAAGATGCACGCTTCAGATGGTAGAACCAAAATCTATGAACCAACCTTGAACCATGGATTTGTGCAGCTTTATTTTTTGATACAAAGTTTGTCATCTTCTCATGCAATCGCTCGCTTGCCTGACATGGAAAACAAGTGATAAAAGTAGTTTACAATCCGCTCCTTTCAAAACCAGGAATTTCAGACAAATGTAGCATTCCTGCATATTCTACATACATCAGCTATATGAGAGTGACGGAGCTCAAGCCAAATGGGGTCATGATCCTCCAAAAGAACCTCTTTTTTCTCTGGAACGCCGCCTGTTTTGCTCGGGACCTGAGAAGTATACTAGCGATCGTAGAGTTTACACTCACCAAAACAACACGTAAGCAGCAACTAGATGACTTACCTGATGAACATATTTATTCCCTTCCATATTTAATAAATCATGGCACATCGCATCATATGTCCATTCATGTATAATTGGAGCAATCTTGATACCAAAAGCATAATGTCACATATGGGCCTGAGACTTGGATTCAGCAAGTATATTTGTAATTTTAATCAACGAATCGACAGTTCAAACCTGGTCTATAGATCTATCTAAAATTATCAGCTCGCATGTCTCTGACTGGGGGAAGTTAGGGAGGCTGGATTTATATTTCATGAGACAATTCCAAATAGCAGCAGCCAGCTTTGTAGGAATTAGATCGCGAAAAGTGGTCATTGTATTAGGATCAAGTGATTTGGCAGCGCGGTAGCGGACGGATGGAAACTCCTGTCACATGACACAGTTATGCAGGTCTTGAGTCTTGACACTTCAAAATTGAATATGGCCCACATAATCAATAACCTACATACCCGCAATGACGCAAATACTGTAGCTATACGAGTAGCCATCATATTCAAACACGCATCACCTTTACGAGAACTTTCTTCATCCCCAAATAGATCCTCAAGAGCTCTATCATTGTCAGTGACAAAACCCTGAAGTTACAATATATTTGTCACATACCTCTCTATACATACAAGAATACTCCAATTTCACACCATACAAAAGTTTTGAATAATTGAGAGCTACCAATTGCCAAGTGTCACCCATCTCTTGTCTTATTTTCATGTTTAAGTTAAATAAAATTAAAATTCGAAAACCCTACAGGGGATGTCTGTCACACATGTTGAACCCATTTTAGTTTCAGCATCCATTCTACTTGAAAGAAAATTAAGAGTTGGAGACGAAAGAGTTTGGAAGGATTAGGGGATAGCATACCTGACTATCTATCGAAAAATATTCCAGATTCATCTGCAGATTTCTGATCCAAAATGAGAACAAAGACCAAATCTAACAGTATGAAATAATGATTGCACATCAAAAAGTTTAAGTGTGCAATTATAACCTCTCTCAAGGCGCCAATGCGAGATAAAACAGTTCCATCTTTCTTTATGTGACTAACCAACTCTCGAGATACAGGTGAGCTAAAGAAGATGAATGCCCTGATAGAAAACAAAAGCAAGTAGAGAAAGGAAAGAGACGACCAATAAGCATCAATTTTATAAAGACGAGGCAAAGGAATTCAAAAAATTGTTGAAAGCTTAAAACAAGCAATCAAAAAATACTTGGCATACTTTCTATACAAGGGTGATCTTCCAGACATATCAGAAAGAAAGATAACGATGCTGCATAACAAGGAAAGCAAACACATGAGAGCATGAATGAAAGGGTGACAGGAATGGGGGAGAGAAAAACCAAAAATTTGGTGATACACAAATTAAAAATGAAAAAAATATATTTAAGAAGCAAGGTTGAGAAGATCAAATAAAAATTATAATTATATAAATGACTTAAACTTGAGAGACAGAGAGCTTTGACATGTGCCAAAAAAAATATTAAAAACCCAGAAATTGAAAAACAGAAAAGATAACAGCAAACTGATAACCAAGGTCAACTGCGCATCAGTTAAAGATCTCACAACAGGCTGTGCGACACAAATGAGTACCACAAACCAGCAACAATTCGAACAGGATTGATGCTTATGGAATTCAGAACCTATACCAATATAGTTGAGCTCTATGAACAGGACTATAAACGAATTAATGCTGATAAGGTGAGTGAAATTTTTAAAAATCTGTTGATCTAGAAGCATCACCAAAGTGTTGTAACAACTCCGTCGTTTCTGAATTTCCCTAAACTTAACCTGAATCATCAGCACCAGTTTGATAATAATTGTATTCTCTATTGAAAATGTGCATTGCCTGCTCCTTTTCTTCTAAAAAAAAAACTGAATGCACCAATATAATATCACTGGCGGAGGAAATACAAACTAATCCATAAACAGATTAATTCATCCATACAGAATGATGATCCGTCTCACAATAAAAGCACATCAATTGCTTCAGATTCTCAGGCAAAGACGATTACACCTATCAATTGCGAAACAACAGTATCCAAAACACGTTATATGTCAAAGAAATGCATGTTGATTGATATCCACTCAGACCTAGAAAGTTACAGGGCAAAAAAAAAAGTGAAAATTATTGAATTATAAACAAGCAGTACGATTTAAAATAATTGGTTTACTATTCGAAAGATGATGAAATAAGAGCCATTACTTTTCTTTGGTTGGCTGGATGAAATATATGGCATCCATGGTTGGCAGTGGTTGTCTTCGCTTGTGTATGTCCTCCACCACTGCAAACATCACAAAATTCATTGCCTATTCAAAATCAACAGTGTCGTACTACAATAGAAGGATGCACCATGTGCCACAGCTGGCTCATGATACAGCGATCAGGTAAATTTTGTTGAAGATGAATTGAGTAAGCCAGTACATTTTTCACTTCAGAATCAATCAAGTGCTTGTTTCTTATTCCGAAATCATTTAGCCAAGGATTTTCCAAATGGAGTCAATATACAAACAGAAAAGAAGAATAAATAATTTAAAAATTCATTGAGGATTCACACACATTCCTGCATGGTTTTGCCAACTGCAAGAGCTAATCACCAATCCTACATTATCAAAGCAAATCTTGCTTATCCTAGAAGTTCTCAAGAACTGATATTTAATGGACGAAATTCGATATATTACAAGATTCAATGTATTTTTCTAGTGAAAAAGGTACAAAAACTGTTGTTTGGTTGCTAACAGATTGGTGGCTAATTTCAAAAAAATAAGTGGGCAAGCAAAGCTTACAAACCCTTGAAAATGATAGAAACACTTTGATACCCAAACTATATTCTTAAGCAGTTCGCATGTAACAAACATGGCTCAAGACCTGTTTAGAGCTCGAAGTTCCAACTACTCGCAATTGTAAAATTGTAAAAGCATATAGCGTTTGCACAAAACAAAAAAAACGACATTTTTACAGCAAGCCAACGGCAGAATTATAAGAAAAATATTCTTCCAAGGAAAAAAAAAGAATGATAAGAAAAAGGCAAGTTAAGTTAACAATGATAAATATATATTTTTTTTCCAGAGACTGGCCTTCTATATCTTACATGAAACTCCTTCCTCCGTGATATCTGCCATCTTGCATGCATATGACATTATTTTAACAGTTACCTTGTCCATGATAAGCACCTACAAAATGTTAAAAACTGGACGGTGACGAAATCTTACTGTTCATAATTAAAATGAACAAAAACTACAACGATCAAAATCTAGAAACATATTCATGACAATTCAAACATACACAAGAACTTATTTTAGATGGTCGATGGTTTACTTTCAAATGTAGTAGACTAACATATATAAGAAAATCAAAAGATTTTCTATCAAATTTAAGCTCAGAAGCGAGGCTGCAAAGCAAATAAGGCTTCTTTTTTTGCTCAACCCATGATTTAATTACATTAAAAAAAATTACATGGTAGTTTTTATGCTCCAATCACAAAAACTGGTTTTCATAACTGGCTGGCAGGCCCCGCACAAAATAATCTTTAACAAAACCCTTAAGTAATCTAACAAAATTGACTTCATTTATGGATCCAAACTCCGAATGGATGGAATTAAAGGTTGGACTTTTTTTAGTAAGCCTTCATACATTGAGCTCCTCTGAGATATTTTGCGGAAAAATATAATGTCGAAGGAAACAAAATTGCCCAACAAACATAACGTATATCTAATAGCCCTGATAGATGTTTGAATATAATGTTCAGCAAAGATATCAGATAATATCAAAATACTTTCTAATTTATTTTTCACTGAAACTTAGACACCAATAAGTTACTTTTTAGCAATGAAGATCAACATAAACCCAAACAATGAAGACAAGACCAAAGCAGAAATTCATGTCTACAATGTTTCTACCTTCCAGCTTGACTTTGAGTCCCCTGTTTTGGCTGATCGAAGCATTTCATATAATAATCCTGAAAATCGCATAAACAATTATAAGTAACAAATAGCATAGACAATTTAACAAAATCAAACAACACCAGAATGCCATGATTCAGTATAGCAATGCAATTGCACAAAATTACACCGAACAAATTGAGTTGCAACTTTTATACATAAGATATTATTTAAAATAAAAAAGTTTGAGCCATAAAGTGAAGAGATGTCAACTCAAACTGTAAAAAACACTAAATACATTTAGGTGTTCCACGACAACTCTTTACTTGCTAAGAGGGATTCCAATTTATTTTTTTTCAAAAAAAGACATACATATCATTATCGCAATCTCAACAAAATTTAATACACAGCAAGGAGAACAATCTCACCTTTCCGAGGAAAATGCTATCTTAAAAAGTTTCCCAAGTAATGGCCACAATGCTTCATTTGCGGTTAAATTCTACACTTTAACTTTAATCCCTAATCCAAGTGATTTACAGTAATTTTCCAAACAAATTGAAACCAAAAATCTGCAAATAATTAGTAATTCCTCTCAAGCATGATCAATTAACATAAAAAATCAAATTTCACAATATTCGTGCGAGAGCTCTATTTTTCTTCCGAAGGAATTTCTTAGGATTGAGGAAACACGACATATGTGATTTAACTAACTTGCACTTTTAACAACAATTTCACCACCTTTGTCCCTGCATTTCAACATGTCTACCGACTGACTCCGTGTTTAAAAAGGGAGAATCCCCAGTCATGTCCATTCACGTGTAGATGAATTTCACGTAAGACTTTTTTTCAGGAAAATAAGGAACAAAAGAGCATGTCAAATTGAAATTCTAAAACTCGGCACAATACCAATGTCAAGATTATTCATGAGAATTTACGTAAAGATTATTCATGAGAATTTACGTATACGGTATATCTGGCCATAGATAATTAATAATTTCGAAATTTTTTGGCTGAAGAAATGCTACCCAATGATTATAGCTCCCCATTCGGTGAGAACAAAAGTTGGAAGGATCAATTCATCTTCAAGTTTACAATCTTACTCATAGTGGAATTTTATACTCCCATTAATCCCTACAGCTTGCACATTAAATCAGAAATCCCCTTGGATCAACCCATCAAATGTAGTTAGTTCAATGAATTTTGACTTCAACAGCGAACCATTCACAAGCCATCGATCCATTTCTTTGGCCATCTCCTTTGATCACTGCCATACATCTCCACAACACATAGTCTTTTCCCAACCACCACGATTCCATGACCCTTTCTTCGACAGTTGATGTTGAATCAACCCAACTATAGAACACATATCTCAGCTTTTGCATACAAAAAAAAAGCTACAAATAGACAGAGATCAAGTTCGACAAACAATAATTAACTTGAATTTCAAACTCAACACACATAATAACAGAAACCGAACTACATAAAAAAATCAGAAAACTCCAGGAATAGTTCACACAACATAAATCAATCTCAACGGCAAAAAAACTACTCAACTCAATCATAAACCCCGCAAACAGAAAACCACCAAAAAACGGAAACATAAACACGTGAAGGACTAGAAAGGCGTAGAGATTGACTTACTGTCGCGGCTAATTTGGCGGAAATTCTTGTACTCGCCGCCTTGCGACGACGAATCCGAATCAGACATCGACATAGCACAAAATTCAATGTTCCACAAGCTCTGACTTGGTATTTTCCTCGATTGATCGATCCCGAGTGTCGTTGATCGAAAGTCCTGAGATGTTCTTGAAGGGAAGGGGGGAGAGATGGATGAAAAATCTCAGGTGAAAAAGAGATTGGAAATGGTTTGTTTGATATTTGATGATTTGAGTTTAGAAATAATAAATGGACTTCATTTTTGGGCTTTACGTGTGTTTGACTGTTCAAGCCCGAACATTTTACTAGTCTTCCAGGTCGGGCAAATATAAATATAATTAATTACTATGTTTGAATACATTTTTTTTTAAATAAATATCAATTTGTTTATGATCATATATATATTTTCATGTAAATATAACTATAATCTCGCATGTCTGATATATCTAATTTAATGTTTCCATTGTAATTTTCCCAGTTAGTTCCTAAATATTATAAAATTATTTCTTCATTTGGTGCGATAATTTAAACATCGCCTGTCTTTGTTGGTGGAGATTTATCTAAATCCTGCCATTAATACGAGACGCGTTTCTTGTTAAATTTGTTTGTCGAATGGTCGTCTTTTGACCTCTCTGTATATCTATTATTTCTTATTTTAATTTGCATCAAACATATTATATCATCATCCAAGTCATTGATATAGTAGAAAATATTACTTGTCGGGATCAGGAAATTCGGAGAAGACAACATTGTCCGAAACGTGCATTCCAATGGTTGATATTTGTTCTCTAGATCGCAAAATCGAATTAGGGACAAATAAGCGGAAACACAAGCACAAGTGCATGGTTATTACTCAATCATCTATTCTTACCACAGAATGAGTGCATATCTTCTCTACCATCTGAGAATGTACAATGTCTCAACTACAACTGAAATAGCTAAAATTAGCAATGTGGTAGCTTAACCAACAGAAACCATCTAAAATGTTCATAAAAAATATAAATAAGAGCATTCTAGCAAATCAAAGGCTGCACCATTCTCAGAAATGAACAAGCTATACTGGATACGAGCATAAACTGAAATGCGCATTTGATAAGGAAAACATGAATATGAACTAAGTTAAATCTGCCATTTATGAAACCGCGATTCACCAGGAACTCTTTTTCTTCGAGCCATAGTAACCGAGATACCATTCCACGAATTTCTGCAACCCGGTCTCCAGATCAGTGCTTGGCTTATAACCAAGCTCTTTGGCAGCCAAACTTATATTCGCATGTGTAAACAAGACGTCGCCGTTTGTAGGCATCGGCAACACCTTCTTCTTCGCCTTTGTCTTCAACAACTTCTCTAGGATACTCACAAGTTTAGCCACAGGCACAGGGCTAGTATTTCCCAAATTATAAATTTTGAACTGTGCAGCACCTCTTTTCTTCCCACCACTCCCGGTACTCTTCTTAGCGGCATCCAACGCCGCCAAACAACCCTTCACCACATCATCAATGTATGTAAAATCTCTAGCAACAGTAGCATGATTAGCCCCTTCAAAAATCTTTATCTCTTTCCCTCTCAATATATCCTTGGTGAAGAAATAGTAAGCCATGTCAGGTCTTCCCCAGGGGCCATAAACGGTGAAAAACCGCAGCCCGGTGATCGAAAGGCCGTATATATGATTATAAGCATGTGCTATCTCTTCACCAGCCTTTTTAGTGGCTGCATACAAACTAGCAGGCTGATCGGTCCTATCTTTTTCCGAAAAGGGAACCTTAGAATTGAGACCATAAACAGAACTAGATGAGGCCCAAACAATACTAGGCTGAGGATTAGCATTTTTACATGCCTCAAGCAAGGTAACGAAGCCATTAACATTACTATGAATGTAAGAACTGGGGTTCTGCATTGCATACCGCACACCAGCCTGCGCAGCCAAATGCATTACATGCGTAAAATGCACAATCTCAAACAACCTAGCAAGCAAAACAGCATCATTGATGTCATCTTCTATTATAAACACGCAGTGGCGCTCGAGGAGGGATTTCCGGGCTTTTTTCAGCCCGATTTCATAGTAATTGTTGAAATTATCGAACCCGACAACGCCGTCCCCTCGTTGTTTAAGAGAAATGGCTACATGGGATCCAACAAAGCCAGCAGCCCCGGTGACCAGGACAGAGAAGCCAGATTTCGAACGCGGACGTGCCGAGTTTCTGGCCTTATTCTCCCAATTCGGGTTCAACTTATGCCGGCCCGAAAAACCCGTGTTCTGGAGGCTACGGCGCTTCCCGGAAGAAGTGGCGGAAGGCGGAGAGCAGAAGAAGAAAAGAAACAGCAAAAAGAGAAACAAGAAGGACCAAAGTGTGATTCTTGGGGGAAAACGCAAGCGGTGGAAGCCATACGCCGCCGTCTTGTCCGGTTTGAACTTGGCAGGACTGTAGGGGATGATCGGATCAAAATGGGAGAGTATGGGCTTCAGTTGCGCCATTAAAATTCCCCAAAAAAAAACTCGGATTCTTCTCAATTTGCCGCACGCTTGGAGGGCAAAAATAACGCAGGCTGAAATGGGCCAAGATTTAGAGCATTAATCGCATTTAAGGTGCTCCCATAATCAAAGGAGCAAGCAATTTTCCCAGTCGAAATGCGATCTGCGCGATGAAGAGAGGAGAGTGAAGAGGGTTTATATGGGACGGTGGGCGGCGGTGGTGTGCTGGCGATCCGTGGGGGAAAGCAAAGGGTCCTCTGTTTATTTATTTCGAAAAGTCCGAGGAATTTCCAAAAAAAACAAATATTATTTAATATTTTTTGTTTTCCTTTTCCTTTTTAATTTATTTTTAATTTCTTTGTTTTTTATAACAACTCTTTAGTTTATATTATATCGACCAAAGTCAAACCTTCCTTTTCGTCAATCCCTATAAGCCTTTTGAAATATGAGTAATCCGGTTACGAATAAATACAAAAAAATATTTCCAAAAAAAAAAGAATCCAAATATAAAAATAATTTAGTACTATTTTTATTCTATAGGTCCCCTATTATTTATTAGATAGCGACAAATTATACACACATATAAACACTAAAATATGCAACATAAACTTAAATTTTTATTATGCGTTTCTCCTATTCAATGGTGCATGGTTTCCATGTTTACTTGAACAAAATTAGTTGCTAAATTATTGGGTTAAAATCAAGAATTTTTATCAAGAATTTTGACAGGGAAGTGAAATTATTTGCATTAAATTTAGACATAATTAACAGCAATTTTAAAGGTAAATTTCCACGAAAAATTTCCGTTTATGTTTTATAAATTTAAATGCCATGCATATGTTTGAATATATATGAATAATTACGATTGACTAATATTATGAGTTGCAATGAAATATGTATTCAACTTAAATCTTATATGATTTAAAATCAACAACTTTATCTTTTTTATTTATTTCATGCAATCTTTATTAGGAACTCCATATAAACCCTCATTCAAAGGTGAAAGTAGATTTAAAGAAGTTTATAGGGAAAAATTTAAATTCATCCCTGACGTTTCATTTTGAATTCAAATTCATCCCTCACATTTTGAATTAATTCAATTTCATCCCTGAGATTAGAGAATATTTTGGTGAATTTAGATATTGTTGCATCTATCTCCTTTTTAAATATTAATTAATGGATTTTTTGGTTTCGTGAAATGGATAGTCCGTTTTGTGTTTAATATAATTATGCAACTTATTTGAAGTTTATATACATGAACTGAACACAAAAGCAAGGTTTTAAAAAGCGCGAAGCGGTCCGAAGCGTGGATGGCAAGCTCCAAGCTTTTCAGGCTTAAGCGGGATTAATACGAGCTTAAGCGTGAAAAAACGTTTTTGATTTTTAGTATAATTTTAATTATTTCAAACCAATAAATAGATAAAATAATTCATAAATATGATAAATTTAAGTCTAATGCATTTATTCTCATATTTATAAAATAATAAAAATCTCAAAATTACAATCTTTAGTTGTCTTTTCAATTAGACCATATAAAAAATGTTAAATATTGACCAAATCATTGTCAGATACGCTTAATTATAATTAAAATTTAAAAAATAAACATCTAAATTCTAAAACTAATTTATTATTTAAAAAAACATACATACCTTCAAAATTAAAAAAAATTAAAAAATTAAAAAATATAAAAAACGCACTTAATCACGCTTAAGCTCGCTTAATTACGCTTAATCCAGTCAAACTATGATTTGACCGCTTTTTTCCCGCTTTGCTTTAGAGCGGAGCTTTCACGCTTAATCATGCTTAATCGGCGCTTAAACGCGCTTTTTAGAACACTGCACAAAAGACAGCTTTACTTGTACATATCGATTGTAGCTCAACTTACAATGCTAAAGAATCTAAAAAATATTCCTCAAGAACATAGTCTCAAAGCATTAGAGGGCTCAATACAAAGAATTGTAGTTAAAACAAGTGGCAATGATGGATCCCACGCAAATCAAGAGCGAAGGTAGAACGGTCACGTTTAAGAGCTTACTCATCTCTCCCAAATATCCCGTGAGGGTGATTGTTGCATCTGCGATCACTCGCGCAAGTGTTCCAGCTTCAGTCGATAGCAGGCCACCGTTGTAGGTTCCACGAGAAAGCCTCGACGACATTACCTTGGAGAGGAGAGACAAGTTTACTCCTGCAACAGTACCAAGACATAGTAGGTATGGTGTTAAATTTGAGCAATATTGAACCTTGGACCACAGATTCGAGTGGTGGGAATGCTGATTAGTGGTCGAGCTCGAATATAGGACTACTCGAGCTCCAGTTGCCTCATATGGCTTTTAAAGTAGATAAAAAAAAAAATTGATGCTTAGATGAAGATCACTAGTCATAAGAAGAGAGGATAGAGAAATCTGACCTTCCAGCACTTCAGCAGAAACAAACATGATGAGGCCTGAGCAGACATATTGTGGAACAGAGTAAGGGATTATAAGATGGAAGCTGAAAAGTATTCCAAACAAGACAAAAATTTCTGATGCCAGTAATATTTGCCTGCAAGAAAGTCCAGGGTGAATACCGATCAGCTGCGGCTCGCCATGTAATGTTTCAAACATAATGGCTTCATCATTAAGGCAATGTTGATAACAGATTGATTCATGGTTTGTTTACTTGGAACTGATGAGTTAAAATTACCTATCCTCGTACATATTGCTTATGTAACTTCCGACGATGAAGTTTATCGGAAGAACCATTAGGCCAAGGCAGGCAAGAAAAATCGACACTGTTCCGGTTGTCCAACCAAAATAGTAGGTTGTGATGACACTCGATTCTGAGAGTAAAATCTCCATTGCATATTTAAGCATGAAGTAAATCAATAACTGAACCTGTAAAATATCATGGAAACTTTAAATGATTCCTGCAGTCTTGTCTGAGTTCTATATGTAAGAAAACTTTTAGAATCAAATACATAGGTGTTACCTTTACTGAAGGTGTAAGTAATCGGTAGGCTGATCCAAGAGAGTTGGCTGGTAGGCGAGAGTCCTCTAAAGACACTGTACTTGGATCACATTCTTGATCCGCTGTACTCACATCACATTCTTGATCCGGATCTTGTTCGTTTTCAGTCGACGGTAAAATTAACGGTTGCCTGAGATCCTTCTCAATCTTATCTTGCACTGCCGTATATATATTAAAAAAAAAAGAAGGTTCAGTCACAAAGTGTCATTGCCAAAAATCACATGAATTTTAAGAGAGAGCAAGATATAGACATTTGTCCATAACATATCTTCCTTGCAACAACTCTCCCTCATAAATATACAATTCTCCAATCTTGAAAGTATAGTTGTGTCTTAAACTCGCATTGAAGCAAAGTAACGCCGAGTTCTGGAAGATGGCGAATAAACTACAGGCGAGTCACATACCATCGCTAGATTCATTAGGGTTGGGATTGGCGTCAGCCTCACGAGCAGGTTCTCGGAATGAAACACACAAGCATATCATATAGACTAACCACAACAGAGCCATCACCCAACCAGGCAAATTGACTTTATTAAATGTGAAACCGAAGATCTTGAATTCAGTTTGAAGTAAGCCAGCGAGTGCTGGGCCGCAAGCCATTCCTAGAGCACTAGCACTAACAAAACCTGCTGATGCTTGCATCCGGGATTTGACTGGCACGCAGTCGCTAATGTAACGGCGATTAATAGCCCTGGCAGAGCCAAACCTGCAAAATCATGAAGGGTGGACAATGCCAAACAATCATGTCCAAGTCATTAAGATAGGAAATATATTTGATTCTAAAAGGAATGGAAGCATTCAACTACTATATTTAATGACAGTACAGAAAGTGTGCTACCCCATTCCACATTGGTCACATTGGTTTGTGGGAGAATGATGAAAATGTTTTCCATATTGTACAAACATACTATTCTCCCTACTTGAGTTAATCATTTTATTTTCGTAAAATAGCGCACATACAAAGCAAATGCTTGCCGCATGAGCACGTACCCACAAAATAGGCGACCAATCAAAAGCAATGCTAAAGAATTGAGATCAAATGCCAATGCATACATCACATTGCCCACAAAAAGGACTATGCTGCTAAATACCAGAGGTCTGAAGTATGATTTATTAGACCAAGCACTGAAATAAACCGAAGAAAATATCTGCGCGACTGCCATTGCCCCAATCACTATACCACAGACAGTTGCTGCTGCTCCCAGGCTCATAGAGTAGTCATCTGCCGTTGGAACAATAATATATGTATTGACCATGTAAAGAAATGTGTTCATCAAATTCAGCAGAAGCGACATGAAATGGTATGTCTGGTCATCAACAAGTTCTTCCGATGGAGAAGGCAACTCTTCTTGCATAATAAGTGCATGTTGCCCCAAAAAGTTGAGGAAGTTCGTTGATTGGGTTAATCTATCGATGGCTGATTTTATTAAATCGACAACAGGATCCTGCACATAAATTATTTAAGCTATGAGCCAGTTACCATCCGAAGGACATTCTACAAGCTCACAGCAGTTTGCAAGCAAGCTCTGGACAATGGACTTTGCTAAAGCAACATGGGGTGCCAAACAAGAGTCCGAAATGTAGTTACAGGTAAAACTTCACATTTGTTGACAGAAAAATCATAGATTCATAAAGCCATTTACACACTCTTAATTCTCACAAAAGCCAGCATCACAAGGAGATTCATTAAAATCAAGGAAAGCTAACTGTGTTGTGAAGGTGTGGCTACCTGGAGGAGAATTGGAGGTTGGTCGTAAATCGATGAGTAGCTTCCTCGGCGGTCCTGAAGATCAGCAAGATTGCGAGAAATAGCTCCAAAAACAGCTCCTAATCCCTGGAATCATCACCAGTCAAGCAGGAGATTAAAAAAAATGGCTAGTTAACTTTACAAGTTAACTGTTCTTTAATGCAACTTTATACGACAATGATATTGTCTGGATAGGTGTTGCAACAAGGACTAGAAAATGTAAGTTGTGGGGATTTGTTTCTGTCTAAGCACATTACCACATGCTTGAATACTTGTCGGAGCTGAGAATAAGGATGATTAGCTCGAGTTTTCACATAGTAGTCCGTGAACTTGCACCCAAATCGCTTATCAAATTTCTTAAGGATCTTCCGCACACCAATGGCATTTATTTCAACAAAATAGAGAAGCTTCAAAAGATCATGCCCAGCTGACCTATAAGCTTCTCGTAGCTCACATATTTTGGATATGTCAGGCTCATCCTGAATAGATTCGTGTTCCTTACTCAGGTGGGAGATTTTGCTTGCCAGATGGCCTTGTTGTTCCAACATAAACAGAACAACAGTTTCAATCTGCTGAACAGATCTTCATATATTAGAAATTAACGTGACCATGAATATTTACATCAAGACTAGGTTACAAGCACAAATCTACTATTAGATAAAATACGCAGGAGAACACCTCAAAACTACTCAGACAGAAAGGAAAACAGCAAAAATGACATTGAAAGGTCAAGCCGACAAGTTTCGATTTTTAACATAATGCTCCCTTAGATTAAATGAAATTTGTTATCATCATGCAAAACATGGCCATTTAGACTAAAACATAGACATTGAAACCATGATACAACTAGGACTCCCCCAAAAGTAGCTTACAACATCAAAATACAGTGTATTGGAGGTAAATATATCTACCACTAAGTACTTTGATCATCTGGAAATCATTGTATATTAAGGAACTGTTATCATGACAAATAACCAAAAACTACTTGAGTTTAAGCATAGTCGTTTCTTGTGCAGGATGTGTTACCTGATTATCCAGCATCCTCTTGAAATCATTTAGAATATGTGGATGATCTAATCTTCCAGCCTCAATTGGACTAAGGTACTGCTTTAATTTTTTCTTCATTAATTTGTAGTCGATGTAGTATCTGCATAGCACCCCCAAACTATTACAATTAATAAGGACTTTAACATAATACAACTGTATAAATCCGCAACAAACTTAATTTCTTGTTTGTCCGAATCCAAACTGAAGTGGAGCTATTCTCCATACCCTTGCCATTCTTCAATTCTTCTTTGCTTCAACTTTTTCCCAAATGCAACCATGTTTACTGCCATAAAATAATATAAAATTCCATCAAAGATAAAATAATCAAATAACAATTCGTCATGTAAAGTTTAAATTCTCTCGACTGTTAATTCTCTAGTATCCAAATGCTCTAGTAGAAAACATTGGACAGACAAAAATCTAATTATCAAGTCAACAAATATATCCACTAACATCAAATGTCAATCCTAAACGAAATTACACCGCCACTGATCACCGATAATTACACATGTGCAGCAGCCCTATCGTATGTTCTAGAGCTCAACTTGTACAAATCTAAACGCAGTAAAAAAAAAAAAAACATCAGAAATGAGAGAAATTGAAACAAAAATAAAAAAAGCATAGCACCAAATTATTTTGAACAAAAACTTGTCAGCACATTAATTAACCACAATTTTCTCGCGCCAGTCCACTCCTTAACCACAAATAACACAAACTTTTTTCTAGTCTTATAAAGTCATAACTACACCTGTCAATTATATCACACTAGAACATACTAGGGATTCTTGTTGTTTTGTGTCACAGATAAATAAATAAATAAATATATATTATTTGTGTGTTCAAGTTCTACCTGCAGGAACAGGGATTCTATTTCTTGTTGTTTTGTGTTGGTGAAAATGTTGACATGGTGTGGTTATGTGGAGAGGATACGCCTGGCATTTTACCCACTCTTTAACATCTTTTTTCTGCTCATAATAATTATTTTTTTAGTTTCTTGTTGGGACTTGGAGCAACAAATTCAATCTTTTTTTGAAGTTAATTAATATCTTTCTATGAAAGATTTCTTTTTGTTTAATTGAGTAGATTGAATCAGATTTTGTTTGTGTCCGGGGTGGCAGGGCCAGGAAAGACCAGGGGTGTCAGGGCTGTATTAAAGCAAGGGTAGCAGGGCTAGGAAAGGTCAGGGGTGTCAGGGTTGTATTAAAGCAGGCTAGGAGCTTCAGGATCCCGGGAGACCAGATCTGCATGACTTAGACAAAGCCCATGTCTCAAGGGCATGATCCCCACGACTGCCATAATCCCGAGCCTTCCGGCTTCATCGTGCGTCACAGGTAAACGTGGATAACTCCTGCACCCACGATCCAGATCGTGGCCACTATCCTGAAAATGCGGAGTGACTCTCTCACTCCAAGGCTTATAAATACATGGCCACAGGCATTTGTAGAGGTATGTTCATCTAAAATCCCAAAGCACTATACTCATTTTTCTTAAAAGCCCACTCTATTTTTAAGTCTGACTTAAGCATCGGAGTGGCCCCGTCGAAAAACCTTCCGGCGCCCCACTAACGTGCTTTCATTCTTTTCCCTTGTAAGCAGATCATCCCGATCCAGGAGGGACAAACCACATTTTACACCTACTAGCCCGGTCATCACGTTAGGCCCACTTCACTACCCTGACAACCCGAGCCCTGGTTTGATAAACCATCATCAGTTTGAATATAATACTTGTATTTCATCCGTGGTGTTATTTTTATGTAATTAATGATAAAAAAAATAGTGAGTATAAGTGTTTGAATAAATAATTAAAATACAAATAAATTATGGTTGAGTTTGGATGAAAGTATATGAAATTCATAGATTAAATGTATTTTATTTAGATACCTTACACAAAAAATCAAATTCATATTTATATTAATTTACATGATTTTATATTTAAACTCCGTAGTTATTTGCACTCGATTGTGAGTAAATTTGCACTAATTTTACATATGAAATGAGGTATAGATAACATAAATGGAGTGTAAATATAAACTCCTTTTATTTACATTATAATTGAGTTACTCACAATGTATTTTAGTAGGAATCATTTGAAATCAGTTGTGGTTAGAGTTTGTTTGGAGAGTTTATATTCTTTTTAAATTTGTTTGGTAAATTAAAAAAATAGTTTATAAATCGCCAAAATAAACGGTTTGACGACTTATAAGTTGTATTTAAAAAAGTAGGTTCACTCTGATTTTTTTTTAGAAAATATCATATTTAAATATTTTACTTCCTCATATCATCCTTGTATATTTTGAAATGTGCACCATGCGTCCATGCCCCCACCCATTGTTCAAATTAACCTACAAATATAGCAGCTACCTATTTTTCACTTAACATAAAATATAAAATAATTTTATTTTTTAAAAAAATATATATTTTTAAATATAGGTGTAAAATATATGATAAAATTTTAAAAACATTTTTGTACAAATTCTAAAACTATTCTTGGTAATTTTGATAATAAAAGATCTTATAATACCCAATACATTAACATCTTTAAGTTGTTTGAAGTATTAGTAATCCGGTTACGAATAAATACAAAAAAAATATTTCAAAAAAAAATACAAATATAAAAATAATTTATTATTTTTATTCTATAGGTCCCATGTAATTTATTAGATAGCGACAAATTATATACGCATATAAATATAATATTATATTATATTATAATAAACACTAAAATATACAACATAAACTTAATTTATTTTTTTTAAAAAAAGGAACCCTATCATAAACTTAGATTTTTATAATGCGATTCTCCTATTCAATGGTGCATGGTTTCCATGTTTACTTGAACAAAATTAGTTGCTAAATTATTGGTTTAAAATCAAGAATTTTGACAGGGCAGTGAAATTATTTGCATTAAATCTAGACGTAATTAACAGCAATTTTAAAGGTAAATTTCAACGAAAAATTTCCGTTTATGTTTTATAATTTTAAATGCCATGCATTGCAGCATATGTGTTGAATATCTATGAATAATTACGATTGACTAATATTATGAGTTGCAATGAAATAATTATTCAACTGAAATTTTATATGATTCAAAAATTTTTGTATATACATAAACTGAGATTATTCTATGCTACACCTGGAGTACTTCTTTTCCCATGATGTGGTCAAATATTAGTTTTTGGATCATCCACACACATGTCAATTTCCATAAAAATACAAGGGACCCACATGATCTAATGGTGTTGAATTAGGGAGTGAAGCACTCCCGGTGTAGGATAGACTAACCTCGTAACACAAAAGGCAGCTTTACTTGTACTGTTGTACATATCAATTGTAGCTCTTAAATTTACAATGCTAAAGAATCTAAAAAACCTTCCTCAAGAACACAGTCTCAAAACATTGGAGGGCTCAATACAAAGAATTGTAGGTAAAACAAGTGGCAACGATGGATCCCACGCAAATCAAGAGCGAAGGTAGAACGGTCACGTTTAAGAGCTTACTCTCTCCCAAATATCCCGCGAGTGTGATTGTTGCATCTGCGATCACTCGCGCAAGTGTTCCAGCTTCAGTCGATAGCAGGCCACCGTTGTAGGTTCCACGAGAAAGCCTCGACGACATTACCTTGGAGAGGAGAGACAAGTTTACTCCTGCAACAATACCAAAACATAGTAGGTATGGTGTTAATTTGAGCATTGAACCTTGGACCACAGGTTCGAGTGGTGGGAATGCTGATTAGTCGTCGAGCTCGAATATAGGACTACACGAGTTCCGGTTGCCTCATATGGTTTTTAAAGTAGATAAAAAACTGATGCTTAGATGAAGATCACTGGGCATAAGAAGAGAGAAAAGAGAAATCTGACCTTCCAGCACTTCAGCAGAAACAAACATGATGAGGCCTGAGCAGACATATTGTGGAACAGAATAAGGGATTATAAGATGGAAGCTGAAAAGTATTCCAAACAAGACAACAATTTCTGATGCCAGTAATATTTGCCTGCAAGAAAGTCCACGGTGAATACCGATCAGCTGCGGCTCGCCATGCAATGTTTCAAACATAATTTGGCTTCATCATTAAGACAATGTTGAGCAACAGATTGATGGTTTGTTTACTTGGAACTGATGAGCTAAAATTACCTGTCCTCGTACATATTGCTTATGTAACTTCCGACGATGAAGTTTACCGGAAGAACCATTAGGCCGAGGCAGGCAAGAAAAATCGACACTGTTCCGGTTGTCCAACCAAAATAGTAGGTTGTGATGACACTCGATTCTGAGAGTAGAATCTCCATTGCATATTTAAGCATGAAGTAAATCAATAACTGAACCTGTAAAATATCATGGAAACTTTAAATGATTCCTACAGTTTTGTCTGAGTTCTATATGTAAGAAAACTTTTAGAATCAAATACATAGGTGTTACCTTTACTGAAGGTGTAAGTAATCTGTAGGCTGATCCAAGAGAGTTGGCTGGTAGGCGAGAGTCCTCTAAAGACTCTGTACTTACATCACATTCTTGATCCGCTGTACTTACATCACATTCTTGATCCGAATCTTGTTCGTTTTCAGTCGACGGTAAAAGTAACGATTGCCTGAGACCCTTTTCAATCTTATCTTGCACTGCGGTATGTAAAAAAAAAAAAAGGGTTCAGATCACAAACCAAGATATACACATTTGTCCATTCAAAGCTTAAACATATCTTCCTTGCAACAACTCTCCCTCATAAATATACAATTCTCCAATCTTGAAAGTATAGTTGTGTTCTTAAACTTGCACTGAAGCAAAGTAATGCCAAGTTCTGGAAGATGGCGAATAAACTATAGGCGAGTCACATACCATCGCTAGATTCATTAGGGTTGGGATTGGCGTCAGCCTCACGAGCAGGTTCTCGGAATGAAACGCACAAGCATATCATATAGACTAACCACAACAGAGCCATCACCCAACCAGGCAAAGTGACTTTATTAAATGTGAAACCGAAGATCTTGAATTCAGTTTGAAGTAAGCCAGCGAGTGCTGGGCCGCAAGCCATTCCTAAAGCACTAGCACTAACAAAACCTGCTGACGCCTGCATCCGGGATTTGACTGGCACGCAGTCGCTAATGTAACGGCGATTAACAGCCCTGGCAGAGCCAAACCTGCAAAATCATGAAGGGTGGACAATGCCAAACAATCATGTCCAAGTCATTAAGATAGGAAATATATTTGATTCTAAAAGGAATGGAAGGATTCATCTATTATATTTAATGACAGTACAGAAAGTGTGCTACACCATTCCACATTGGTTTGTGGTAGGATGATGAAAACGTTTACCATATTGTACAAACATACTCTTCTACCTCCTTGAGTTAATCATTTTATTTTCGTAAAATAGCACAGATACAAAGCAGATGCTTGCGCATGAGCACATACCCACAGAATAGGCGACCAATCAGAAGCAATGCTAAGGAATTGAGATCAAACGCCAATGCATACATCACATTGCCCACAAAAAGGACTATGCTGCTAAATACCAGAGGTCTGAAGTATGATTTATTAGACCAAGCACTGAAATAAACCGAAGAAAATATCTGCGCGACTGCCATTGCCCCAATCACTATACCACAGACAGTTGCTGCTGCTCCCAGGCTCATAGAGTAGTCATCTGCCGTTGGAACAATAATATATGTATTGACCATGTAAAGAAATGTGTTCATCAAGTTCAGCAGAAGCGACATGAAATGGTATGTCTGGTCATCAACGAGTTCTTCCGATGGAGAAGGCAACTCTTCTTGCATAATAAGTGCATGTTGCCCCAAAAAGTTGAGGAAGTTCGTTGATTGGGTTAATCTATCGATGGCTGATTTTATTAAATCAACAACAGGATCCTGCACGTAAATTATTTAAGCTATGAGCCAGCTACAATCCGAAGGACATTCTTCAAGCTCACAACATTTTGCGAGCAAGCTCTAGACAATGGACTTTTGCTATAGCAACATGGGGTGCCAAACAAGAGTCCACAAAATGGAGTTTACTGGTAAAACTTCACATTTGTTGCCAGAAAAATCATAGATTCATAAAACCATTTACACACTCTTAATTCTCACAAAATCAGATATGGGACACGGTATCACAAGGAGATTCATTAAAATCAAGGAAAGCTAACTGTGTTGTGAAGGTGTGGCTACCTGGTGGAGAATTGGAGGCTGGTCATAAATCGATGAGTAGCTTCCTTGGCGGTCCTGAAGATCAGCAAGATTGCGAGAAATAGCTCCAAAAACAGCTCCTAATCCCTGGAATCATCACCATTCAGGCAGGAGAAAAAAAAATGGCTAGTTAGTTTCATCAAGATAACTTTATAAGTTCAATGTTCTTTAATGCAACTATATACGACAATGACTAGAAAATGTTGTAACAAGGACTAGAAAA
Source organism: Henckelia pumila (assembly GCF_033568475.1). Taxonomy (NCBI): domain Eukaryota; kingdom Viridiplantae; phylum Streptophyta; class Magnoliopsida; order Lamiales; family Gesneriaceae; genus Henckelia; species Henckelia pumila. The sequence continues at coordinate 1,432,979 of NW_027331883.1, forward strand.
TTTAAGTTGCGGGGATTTGTTTCCGTCTAAGCATATTACCACATGCTTGAATACTTGTCGAAGCTGAGAATAAGGATGATTAGCTCGAGTTTTCACATAGTAGTCCGTGAACTTGCACCCAAATCGCTTATCAAATTTCTTAAGGATCTTCCGCACACCAATGGCATTTATTTCAACAAAATAGAGAAGCTTCAAAAGATCATGCCCAGCTGACCTATAAGCTTCTCGTAGCTCACATATTTTGGATATGTCAGGCTCATCCTGAATAGATTCGTGTTCCTTGTTCAGGTGGGAGATTTTGCTTGCAAGATGGCCTTGTTGTTCCAACATAAACAGAACAACAGTTTCAATCTGCAGAGCAAACAAGAAATCTCGATCACATGAACTTTATATATTAGAAATTAACGTCATGAATATTTACATCAAGACTAGGTCACAAGCACAAATCTAGCTACTTTTAGATAAAATATGCAGGAGAACACCACAAAACTATTCAGACGCAAAGGAAAACAGCAAAAATGACATTGAAAGGTCAAGACGAACAAGTTTCGACTTTTAACATAAGGCTCCCTTAGATTAAATAAAAGGTTGTTATCATCACGCAAAACATTGCCATTTAGATTAAAACGCAGACATTGAAGCCAGGATACAACTAGAAGGACTCCTCCAAAAGTAGCTTACAACATCAAAATACAGTGTATTCGAGGTAAGTATATGTACCACTAAGTACTTTGATCATCTGGAAATCATTGTATACTAAAGAACTGAAAGCATGTTATCATGACAAATAACCAAAAAATATTCGAGTTTAAGCATAGTTCGTTTCTCGTGCAAGATGTGTTACCTGATTATCCAGCATCCTCTTGAAATCCTTTAGAATATGTTGATGATCTAATCTTCCAGCAGCTTCAATTTGACTAAGGTACTGCTTCACTTTTTTCTTCATTAATTTGTAGTCGATGTAGTATCTGCATAGCACCCCCAAACTATTACAATTAATAAGGACTTTAACATAATACAACTGTCTATATCCGCAACTTAAACTTAATTTCTTGTTTGTCCGATCGAATCGAATCGAATCTGAAGTGGAACTACTAGATCTCCATACCCTTGCCATTCTTCAATTCTTCCTTGCTTCAACTTTTTCCCAAATGCAACCATGTTTACTGCCGTAAAATAATATAAAAGTCCATCAAGGATAAAATAATCAAATAACAATTCATCAAATTTGTGAAGTTTAAATTCTCTCTGACGGTTCATTCTTTAGTATCCAAATGCTTTAGTAAGAAAACATTGGACAGCAAAGAATCTAACATATCCAGCCAACAAATTAATATATCCACAAACATCAAATGTCAATCCTAAACGAAGACCGATCACCGATGATTACACATCTGCAGCAGCCCCCTCTCTTGTGTTCTAGAGCCCAACTTGTACAAATCTAAACATGCAAAACACTTGAATTTTTTTTTTAAGGTTCTAACAGTAAAAAAAAAAAAAAAAAACCCATGCATCACAAATAAGAGAAATTGAAACAAAAAAAAAAAAAAAAAACATAGCACCAAATTATTTTGAGCAAAAACTTGTCAGCACATTAACTACAATTTTCTCGCACCTGCAGTTCACTTCTGAACCACAAATAACACAAACTTTCAAGTCTTATAAAAGTCATAACTACACCTGTCATCACATGAAAACATTAATTTTAAAACATAAAATCCAAAACAGAAGATATCAACCAAATATCAAAACGTACGGAGATTCTTGTGCATGCAAAAGAAAACAAGGCAAGATTTCGTCTTTGGCTTTACGGGAGAATTTTGTCGGCGCGGGGTCGGATTAGATAAGCATCAACCAACCAGTTCTAGTAACGGGTCACCCAGAACTCTGATTTGGGTACGGAACCCGGATCCTGGTAGCTTTGTAAAAGAATTTGGATAAGATTCGGATTTTATCAAATCAGATCCAAATGCTTAAAGATCAACGAGTTATTCGCAGAGAAAATCCCGCCATTAAATATAAATACTTGCATGTACGCATTACATAGGTTTGTGTACCGTACAGTGTCGTAGATAAAATATATATATTTATTATTTGTGTGTTCCAGTTTCCACGAGGAAGTGGCATTCTTGTTGTTTTGTGTTAGTGAATTTTTTATTTTTTATTTTTAGTTTTATTTATCTACAATTCAATTAATTTTGATTTGAGTATTTTTAATTAATGGGAGTTACCTATCTATATGTAAAATGGAGTGAGTTGTCAACAAATTATCAATCTTAATTTTCTGGAAGTTAATATCTTTTTATAAAAGATTTCTTTTTGTTTAAGTAGATTGAATCAAACTTTGTTTGAAGATGATACTTTAATATATATTCAACGTCTTAACAAAATATGATTTTCCCCAAAAAAAAACAAAATATGAAATTAGTTAATTAATTTTTGGTGTTGGCTTTAGGATTATATGATAAATTAAATATTCAAAAGTTTGGATAAAGATAAATAATATATTTTTAATTTCAAAAAATTGAAAAAGTAGATAAGATATTATAATTATAGATAAATTACAAACAAGTTGATTAATCTGAACCGCTTTATCTTATTAATATATTGTATGTATAGGAGTATAAAGAGTATAGATTATAGATGCATGTAATTATTTTCAAATCTAAAACAAAAATATTTTTCATACTGATTATTATTTGGATGACAATGATGCAACTATATTAAATATGTAATTTGTAGGAGATAATGTCTAAATATTTGAATTAAAGAAAGTGGATATTAATTTGTAGAAGATAACATGTGAATATTGGACTGTATAGGGATATTTTCATAAAATTATGGGTTTCTTAAATAATTATTAGAAATTTAAACAAAATTTAAACAATTATAACAAATATATATCATTTAAAAATATATCATAAAACGGGGTCTGAGACCCCGCTTTATGGGAGGAGTTGGGATCTCAGACCCCGACTCCTCAACTTGTGTCAGAAGAGAAAAATGACCCAACTAATTATAACATTAATTGTTTGCGGCTTTGATCTTTAATGAGCAAGGAAGGATGTGCAAAGTTGATGTCGCATAATAAAAAAATCTAATGCTTTTGGAAAAAAATATATTAAATACATAATAAAATTAGTGTTCTAAAAACTGCGAAAAACGTCTATTAAAACGTAAGCAAAAAACTTCACTTTGTGCAAAATAGTAAAAAAAAAAAGGTCAATCTTTTGTTTGACTAATAAACCAAAAAAAAAAGTGAAAAATATAATTTTTTAAAATAATATATAAATTAATATTTTTTATTTTTTATATATTTTAAAAAATTATTTTGAATTATTAAAATTTAATAATATAAGTTTTTTAAACTCAAAAAAAAAAACTTAAATGCATTAAAATTAAATTTGATTCGTACATTTTCTTTTCTTTTCTTTTTTTTAAAAACACTGCAGGTAGTAGGAGGGTTTGGCAGACCCCTACTTGCATCAATCGAAAATGTCACCAATAGTAATCATGAGCAGCTAAATATCAGTAACATCTACTACTCAAGCTGGACAAAAGCAGACCAGATGCGGAGGTGCGAATCAAAAACTATTAGATAGTGTTTGCAACCTCTAAAAATAAGTGATTATGGAAATTCTCTTCATTAATTTGTGAAGATAATCTCCATAATCACTTATTTTTAGATGTTGCAAACACTACCTTAAAATCCTAAACTGAACCAGTAAGTCCAAGCTAAGTGAGGTATATGTCCAAAAAACCACGGTCAACTCGAAAGTCATTGTGCAAAAGAAGGTCATTGTGCAAAAGAAGTCGCCAGGTGAAAGTAAGGGCAACTACATTTTCTTTCTTTGCGACTAAAAGATCAAATTTAACCTAACACAAAAATTTTACTCCGGATCATTTGTTATTTTGAGACTTGTTCTTTTTTTTATTACTTGAAAATTTATGTATTTATTCTTAAAATAATTAATTTTAAAATTTATTTATTCTATTTATTAACTTAATATAGTAAAAATTACACAAAAAATGAACTTATAAATATTCCGGATGAAAATTTCAAACAAGTAAACATGTTACTAATGTTAAATGATCGTTAAATATATATTATCAAAATATTTTGGTGAATACAAGTCCGTTCAAAAAAAAATAAAGTGATAAATATATTTATAGATTCGATATTTCTAACATGCAATAAATAAGCATTCATTCTTTAAAAAAAAATCAACTTATCAATTTTATTAATATGAATTTTTAACATGAAAACTTGTATTAATATAAAATAAGTAAAATACATAATTAGACATTTTTCTACCCTATACAAATGATTTGTGAAGTGTATCTAAGTAAGTAACTAACCACTCACTTTTAAAAAAGAGTAAAGATCATTTCACAGAAATTTTTTTAAAAAAAAATTATATAAACTATATTAATTATAATATTTTCATTTATTTTAATTAACATAATAAAAAGTATCAATTTTTTTTTCGTATATATAATTAATTGATTTACATAAGCTAATATAATAATCTAAAAATTTTCAAATTAATTGATCAAAAAGTGGTTTCATCACGATCATCATTTGAATAATTTTATTATGAACTCATTTAAAATTTCAAGTTTATTATCCAATTTTTTTGGATAATATTATCGTTAACTAGTTGTTTTTAGTTTATTTATTTTCTTATTTTAAAATTTATTATAATTTTTTGAAAACTAATTTAGAATATTTTTTTCGACAAAAAACTGATTTAAAATATTATTACTACTATTTAAATTTATTTTGTTTAATTATTTTTATTAACGTGATTATCTTGTTTGGATTGTACAACTTTGTGCAGTTTCACTTAAAAAAAATGTTGTACAACGTAATTATTTTTATTAACGTGATTATCTTGTTTTGATTGTACAACTCGTGTCTTTCGTGACACAAAGTGGAGGAGTCGGGGTCCAGACCCCAACTCTTCACATAAAGCAGGGTCTCAGACCTCGTTTTACTATATTTATTTAAAATATATATATTTGTTATATTTGTTTAAACTTTTTTAAAATTTGTAATAATTATTTAAAAAGTCCTACAATTCAATGTCACAAAAGAGAATCTCGACTGTTGAACTAATCAATTTAAGTTTTTTTTTTGTTAAAAGTGGAAAATTTTCAAAAATATTAATCAAGATTTATCCTTCCATGTATTATTATTGCCCTCTAAAATAAAGTTTGTCTTTCGAGAAAAAAAAAATACTAATCTTATAATAATCTATTAGTAAAGAATTCTCATGAATGATAATTTTGAATTTTGGCTCATACCGTCAAATCATTTTTTAAAAAATATTAGTATGAAACATGTGCAAAATGCTCATTATTATTATATAATTTGTGAAAATTAATCTAAATATTATGTTTTTTTTCTTTGTATATATCTTATTTTAAACGCATATTTGATGAAACATATATATATACACTACAACAAAAATGATCATTAACAACGGTTAAAAGACAACGCTTTTTACAAAAAGCGTTGTTAAAAAAAGAAACACAACGCTTTTATGAGAAAGCGTTGTCTTTATTATTTTAAATCCATAAAAGACAACATTTTTTTTGTCATCCACAACGCTTTTTAAAAAGGGTTGTGGATGAGCGTTTTTTTATTTTTTAAATGTATAAATGATAACATTTATTCTATCATTCACAACGCTTTTTAAAAAGGTTGTAAATGAGCGTTCTTTTTATTTCTTTTACAACGCTTTATTTAAAATAATTTTAAAAAGCCTAAAGAGACTGCCTAAAGAAATAATTATAATTAAATATAAAAACAGCTATCCGTCCACTCTCAAAGTCGATTGAACCCTAGATCCCCATCAAAGCTCTCACGGTCTTCGCGACATTCGCCCTCGTCACATCCCAATCTTCAGTTTTTCTGCTGCAGTTTTCAGTAGGCGGCCGAGTGATTCTAGACATTACGAGCTATCCGTCCACTATAATCAGTGTTCCGATGGCGGCTAATCGCTGGAATCTCTGCCGCTTCTTTGCTGAGTGTCGACGCCAATTTCGGCGGCATTACGAGCTTTCTTCTGAGCTTCTCTCCGGAGGAAGCTCGACGCGCTCTATCCTGTTCGAGGCTACAACCGAATATAAATACAATTCTGGGATTTGGTGAGTGAATTGCTTTTCTTATTTTGGTGAATTTAGCTCACTTTCGATCCATTAATCTCTTCCCTTTCCAACTCACGCTATTTGAATTTTTTTAAAGCTTTTACAGTTAAAAAGCGGAACTTTGAATTGTAATCCTTAACAAATCTACATTTACGTTGTGAATTTGTTTTAAACTTTTACAAGTCTTCTCGCTGGTCTAGGCTTCCCCTTCTTACCAGATTTGGATTTTACAACCCCTACTGGCTCCTCGACATAGCGAACGCACGCATCGATCGTGAATCGTGATGAACTTAGTAGGAGCTCTCCAAGTCTACTGCCAGCTACTCTTCGCATGTCTTGGAAAAAAAGCATCCGAAAAATGTCCTGATAGTGGATTCATCACTCATGAAATAGGTATCATGGTCCCCTTTCTCAAGTTTTTGTATAACCTGAACTTGTTCCAGTTAGTTTGAGTTTCTTTGAAGCTATTTGGATTCCTTTCATATTTGTTTGTACGAGAAATTATTGTTCTAAATCCTGAATTAGCCATCAGTGCAGAACTTGAAGAGTTTGTGTGATAAAATTTGTGATGGCTCAAGATTGCATTCTGTGTTCATATTATTTCATAAAATGAGTCTGAGAGAGTTTACTGAAACAGTGTGGCTGGGTGAATGCATTATATTCAACACCATCTATATACACGGATGCAAAACATGCTGCTAGTGAATCTTGGCCCCTGAAAATTGATGATTATTTCCCGTGAGCACTAACTAAAATGTATTCCTATTTTTTTTATTCTGATGTTTAATTTATCTTGATCCAATATACTGTTACTGTTGGTTTGGAGCAGATATGCAAACAATGATAATTTGAAATCAGCACGTGTCTTATATATGCCAACATGCACATCTTAAATAATCAATAACGTGGTTTGTGATTGTAATGTGAGCTAACCTTACCTCCTACACGGCCTGCTTTCTTCTATGGTGATAATCGAGCAGCAGCGGTGATCAAGCAACTATGAATCCATCGTTGCTGCCTGAGCCGCCTCAACGACTTGTTTTCTTCTATGGTGATAATCGAGCTTGACCGACGGATCGAAGGTATTATAAATTCTCATCAAAATTTTCTTCTTTGGATTTTGATTTGATATTTAACATCCTCAACCGATCTTTCACTAGGTCTTGATTGATGATGTTTATGTTAATGTTTGGAATTGAAGTTAGGTTCCAGTTTTCAGCCAGAAATTGAACGAGGCATCCGTTGTGAAAATTGAATAATAGCATTAGTGGGGGATGTTAGTTCAGGGGCTAACGTTTAGGACTCAGAAAATTATATATTTGTTATGTAACCTGTTTACATATTAGTCTCTGAATTTTGATTGAGAGGAGTTTCAATCACGGAGGTGACATTAGTTGTATCCCAAAATTGATTTAGTACGTATGTTGTCATGAAGGCTGCAATTTGCTGTTGAATTTTGAATTTAGCATAGTTGTCAAAGGGTTTTATAGTCAACCCTATTGGGGTGATTTAATCATAATTCAATATTTATACTTTATATAATTAACTCGATAATTTATCGTGCATGCTGTTAATTATTGTGAATGCAATTTTTAGGTTAGTGAACTTGATTTATAAATTATGGGGCTAAAATTTTTATCACTGTTTGGTTTGTTTAAACATGCATAGATTAATTTTTTTCCTTTTTTTTAAAAAAAAGAAATGTAGATTAGTTTTAATGGAGTCCTCCAGTGGTTATTTGATTAAATATTGATGATTATTAGACTCTTTAGCTTTTCTCATTCTCATTTTTAAATCAGTGGGTTATGCATAAAATTGCTTAATTATGTGTGTGTAACTATCAAATTTGGAGTTTTGGATTTGGTTTGATTATTTTTAGGCTATTTATTTGTATTTCATTAGGTTTGATTCACTTTCACGTTAATTATCCTTCCCAAATTATGTGGCTTTCTAACAACTGACACGTTGCAACTGGGATCATCAGGCATGCTTCCGTTGCATTGAACGTTTGGCAGCCGGAGGTCGTTCGAGCCAGGCAAGAGCAGATGGTTCGGCAATGCACTGTACCTGTTAAATCTCGAATCAAGACAGTTGAAATGGAGCTTAGCTCTTGCAAAAATCATATTGCATGTCTCCGGAAGAACCTCGTAAGCCACGTGTTTTCTAATTATATAGTGTTGCACACTGTCTCGGATTGGTCACGCCCTCTTACCGCTATCATCTCATGCTTTTTACAGATCACTGAAAAGAGAAGGAGACAAAAAGGTTTTTGCTCTTAGTAGCAATTCGATAGCTAGCTAGATTTCTTGATATAAATACATAGTTATCCATGCTGCTATATATGCCACACACGAAATTAACCTCTTAAAATAATGGAGTCATTCTTTAATATATATATATATATTATATTATATTATTTTATAACGTAATTTTCATAATAAGCACAATTAATAATGAAATTCGATCTCTCAGTTTAATTAGAGACATGTTTATTATATTCCAGTCATTAATGTTGTAATTTTGATCTCTAGAGACAAAGTCCAACCACCACTGTGCCTCAGTCCTTATAGCTGATTCAATGTCTGTTTCTGGATTAATCCAAGGTCAACTCCTAGAGATAACATGTATATATCTTTTGATTTTTGGTGTTTAATTTCTTAATTAGTTCTAACTTTTTGTCTCCTAATTAAATTGATCGATCTGGGATATATATATGCATGCAGTTGTTGGTTGTAATAAGTTTAGAAACACCGAGTGGATTTCACGGCAAGATCCCTACGTTTGTGTGGATTATGCCTGCTCCAAGCATCGTACACGTACTCGTCATGGTCAGCCCTGCATATGCATGCATCTATATACATACATATATATAAAAATTTATTATTGATTAATGTATTAATTTTGATGATGCATGCAGGAGGAGGGAGATATCCTACCTTTCAAGAGAAATTTGAGATTACATTGGTACAAGGGTTATTGGAGAGTAATATTACTGTCTGGAATAGCAACAAATTGACTTCTGACGATTTTATTGGAAATGGAAAGTAAATATATATATATATATATCTGAATTAATATTTTATCTGATGATTTACATATTAGCTAGCTATTGCAGGGAGTTTATTTCAGGGCTACGACGACAGTTGCTGGCCTTTTAAGGACAGGAAAGGCAGGTATATATGGTCCACGGCGTCATGACTTTCCGATCGATATATATTCAGCATGCATGTAAAAGATTATATTTTTATGTTGTTTGATGTTTTTTCATGAAGCATACATACTTGATGCCACTATTTATGATTTTCAATGGTTACATTTGTTTTTTTGAACTTAGTAGCAATTTGTATACAATGACTTGGATTCGTGGTCGTTGTCCGATGTAAGTTTCCCACTGCATTCCTGAATCTACATTATAAGTTATTGACAAGCATTGCGTTTCAGACACTTTATCGTGCAGATTTATTCTACTGTATGTTTTTCATTTTTCTTCCCATGTTCTCTCTGTTTCCCCTCTCCTACAGCTTGAGCAGAAACAAAAGTATGCCACATGGAAAGCGGTAGATATAAGGAAGGCTATAAAAGAAGGGAGAAAGCCTCTGCTAGGCCCGAGAGGTAACAGATGGTTTATGCTTGTAGCATTCGATTCAGCTCCATATATATAATTTCTTTGATAAAAGTGAATCTTGTATTTCGTTCCTCTAAGAAGCATGAAGACAGAACTACTGTATTTCTCTCATGAGAAATCTCTGCCTTGTTTTGAATCAGCCAATAGACAGGTTTTGAATCGGCCAGTAGACATGTTTTGATGTGTTTCATATGATTTTTCATTCTATATGGCTTAGGAGATTAAATATAAGGTTTGGATAAATAAATATTGATAAGTTGCATATATTATTCATGAAATAGGATGCTGTTTTTCTTTCGCAAATAGTTGACTCCACACTGTAGTTATGAAATCATTGATCACGGTGGTTGTGAAACTTTGAAAGGAGTATTATAGTGTTTTTTTTTAAGTTCTTACTAACTCAATCAAGTTAACTTTTCTCATGGTTTTATTCTTGTTTGCTGTTATTGTTCAGCACATTCCCAGTCCTCCAAATGGATTTAGCATTCTGAGAGTTGGTCTGATCGCCGACTCCGGTTTGAAGCAGAAAGCATAGCGCATGGCCGAGATGAACACGAAGAATTCGATTATTTGTTATATTTGAATGATTTTTGTTATATTTGAATGATTTATATTGAAATATTGTATATTAGATTTAATTTTCAAAAATTTTGAATATTGAGTGATAATATTGAAAATTTGTGAATTATATTTTTTTTTGTTTTTTATTTGAGAAAAGACAACGCTTTTTAAACGTTGTCGTAGGTGAAAAAAGCGTTGTCGTTACTAAAAAAGACAACACTTAAAAAGCTTTTGAACTACGACAACGCTTTTTTGTGACAAAGACAACGTGGAAAAAGCGTTGTCGTTTATAGATACGACAACGCTTTAAAAAGCGTTGTCTTTTCCAGAAACGACAACGCTTTTTCCGCGTTGTCTTTGAGCGTGGTCTTTTACAACACTGGCTACGACAACGCTTTTTCGGGGACATTAACAACGCGAAAAAAGCGTTGTCTTTGGCCGTTTTTCTTGTAGTGATATATATGTATTGAAATTTAATTACTATTAATTAGTTCTTTTTATTGTGATAGTGAAACAATTATTTACATTTTTTATTGATATATTTATCATGTTTTATTTATTTATTATCATTAATAATTTTTTAACATAGTCTTTGGTTCTTAAAGATTTTGAAAATTAAAATATATCTTACTATATTATTAAAGTAGAGACCCTCTAATTAACAAATTTTCAATTAATTGGTGAAACTTGATTTGAAATTATCATTATCTCCTAACTTAATTTTCAAAAAAAACCAATATTATTGGACAAAATAGTCATTTTATACAGTTTTTTTTTTCTATATATCCATTAAAAGCTCATTTTGTGCCCTTCGATATTATTTTGTTTACAAATATGACACTCACTTTATAATATATATATATATATTTTGTGAATATTTGTTTAGAAAAACGTTATATTTTTATTATTTTTAATTTTACAATTTATTATTTATTGTTTTATTATTTTTTAATTTTACAATTTATTATTTATTTTTTTAAAAAAAAAACGAAATGTTCGAGCACGCAACGCGTGCAGCGAAATATTAGTATATTATAAAATAACAAGCAAACTATGTACATGCACCCTATATTTTATATTTTTCTTTGTTTTGAACATAATTTTATATCTTTTAACTTTTGTGTCATCCTACATCTCTATTTATACAAGTCCTAAACATCTAGGTCTTTCTACTTATGTTACATAAGTCTACAATGTAGAGTATTCAAGATTGTCTTACATATTTACATATGTAGCAGAATTTTCTAAATTTTTTCCAATGTCTTTACATCTTAGAATGCCACGGAAGCTTTTAGATCATTTTAAGTCATTACACATGAACCTAAAATGTTCAAGTCTTGTCCATAATATTCTAGATCTTTCCGCACGAATCTAGAACTTTAATTTTTTCTCACAATGTTTTAGGTCTTTCTACATGGATCTAGAACCTTCAATCCCCTTCTCAACTTATACTGCAATTTGATTTTTCAATGATTTTTCTTAATGGATGTGAAAAAAGTAGGACTTTATAATCAAAACATATGAATATCTTGGGGTGCAATAATTATCTCTGCTGGGTGGAGTAATCGAATCATGGTGTTTGGGCTACTTTGCAGTTTAAAATATTTGAGTTGCACCATTGCCACCAGCTATAACTTTTGGTAAAGCGACAAGCGTTCAGCCCTACAATATATAATAAAACCAATTATGGAGATTAAAATTTGTTATGGTCCTAATATTTTTAATCTATTTTTCGTCCTTATTTTTCACCTCGATTTTTCATAATTCTCGATGCAAGTGTTTTTTTATTCATGTACAATTCGAGGACAAAGTTATAAATTCACGGTGAAAAAATTTTACCATCCATTTTCTTGTTTCTATATCACTTGTATATATTATATTCATATAGATTAAGAAGAAATATATATAAAAAAATATCTTCAGCGATTAGTTTATATATTTTAAAATATATTATTTTATATCAATTAATAGTTTATATTATCATCATAATAATTTAGTCATCTTAAATAAATGTTTTCTTAATCTTTATTATATAGAAATGGTAGTTTCATTAACAATTATTTCTTGTTACTAATTAAAAATCAAACATAAAATACAATGTATGTAATTCAGATTACTTATAACAACTTTTTAGTTATAAAAATTTCATTATTAGTCATACCTCTCCATTTTTAAAAATCATATTGTTTTAATTACAATAATTATAATTATAAATTGTACATCATAATTATTAATTAATAATTAGTAATAGAAGTAGTAGTAGTAAAAAGTTCAATAAAAATTAGTTGTTTGACAGCTTATAAGCTGTTTTTAAAAAAGTTTAGGTCACCTTGCTTTTTTAAAAATATCTTATTTTAAAATTTACTTCTCTAAAATAGCTTTCTATATTTACATAAATTTCTGTCACGGTCTCCTGAATTCTTTAACATGATATCAGAGCCCATACCCACCGTATGTGTTGGATTGTCCATAATTGGGTCCACTCATCCCATAGTTGGGCCACCCGTTAATGTCTCCACGCTCCAGTCGTTTCATTCTTGGAAGTAAGAAGGGTGTGTTTGTATGTTAATTTGTGTCCCCATCAATTGGGTAAATATCACGAGAGCTCTTAATAAAGACAAGGGCAACCCTCATCAATAGAGCTAGCTTTTGGAGTTGAGTTAGGTCCAAGTCTCATTTTTTAACAAAATATGAAATATTTTTATTTTTGTAATATATATTTAATATGTTTGATAAAATTTTAAACTAATTTTAAATAACATTCATAGTATTATACTCTTTTTGGTAATTTTGACAATAAAAAAATGCAAACACATCAACATCTTTAATTCTTTTAAAATAAATTCATCCAAACACTTTAAAAATTTATTTTTAAAATAAGTTATGACAACTACTTATAAGCGAGCTTCTAAGCTGTTTTTAATAAGTTTAGCTAAAAACAATTTCATCAAGTTACATTCAAATGTTTCTATGATACTTAAAATTTCTAGATTATATACCTCAACCGTTGTAGTATGATCTACAATAAATCATACTAAGGTTAACAGTATGTTTGGATGCCTAAAAAATAAAATTTAGAATTGGAACTGGAACTGAAATTGGAATTGGAATTGAATTTTAAATACATGGAATTGAAATTTCATTTTGGTGTTTGGCAGAAAGTTAAAATATATTTTGGAATTTGATAGTATAAATTTTATATAAATGATATTTTATATAAAAAATTTGAAAAAAACTTAAAATTTATAACTAACGTATATACATTTATTATTTAAAAAAATTTAATTATTTTTATAAACTCAAATCCCATGAAATCTCATGAAATCCGACCAGTTTTATAAAAATTTCACTTAGTTAAATGAAATCTCATAAAAAATCAATCCCGTTTTGAAATCCCGTTTTGCCAAACACTAAAACGGTATTTTCAATTTCAAATCCAACCAAATCTAATGTAAATTCCTGATTCCAAACACAGTGAGAAAATAACAATAAAAAATAAATACTTTTCTTAATCAATTTTACCAAACACCAACTCAGAAACATCTACTACTTGATCTCAACAATGAATGATGTTCAATTTGATTAACTCCTTTGAAGAAATTGAGATGACATTTTAATACCCAGTTTATATTGTATGACAGTGAGAATGAATATTGTACCAAAAACCTCGAATTATTATTACAACTTGCAAAATTTGCAAGCTTATATTGCACAGTTATTGTGAGTGATCAATGGCAAAAAGAAAAGAAGATAAAAGTCAAAAATAATATAAATCTGAAACTTATCGCACAGTTATTGTATGATTCTTACACGACCGAGTACACTCAAGTACCCTGCTCTATGACAGCCTGCCCTATCTCGCGAGGTGTTTTTCTTCATCTCCACAAAATATAGAAGTTTATATAGCGTAGTATACATCTCCGGATTTCCTAAAGCTTTTGATTCGTGGTCTCCTCAATCTTCAAAAATCGCCCCGTTTTCAAAAACCCATGAAAAATCATATCCTCGAGTAAATCCTGGAGATGCTCTCAGGGACTTGGAACTCTTGAACAAGATTACAACAACGTACGTTTGTTCCTTGTACTTTTAGGCAGCAGGAGCATATTCTTGAATAACAGCTGCGAGTTTATCCCGGTCCTCTTGGGTTTTAGTTCTCATCAAGAATGTTCGTGCAATAACATTATCACTGTTGTCGCCATCAGTCTTTAATAAAAAAAGAAAGGAAAAGAGAGAGACCAACAATCAGAAAGTGCTCTGATTGCTCAAGCAGATAACCAATGATCTAAATAAATAACAATGTCAACCAAACCCTACAGATATCTCCTGCCTAGAATAATACTCGATACTTTATAGATCATAACATCTTGGAAAATTGTTTCGCTACATATCATAAGATAAATATTAATTCCACAACATTGTGGCAACAAGATTTGAGATCACAACCCTTGGGCATGAACAATAAGTGACAGCCCATTATATCACTCTTTCTCCAGATGGTGAAAGATCAAGCAACAGTTAGAAGCTTGATGACAATGCCAGAAGAGTTCAACAAAATTGACCAGTTCAAATTCACAACACCAAACTCAATCTATTTTACCTATCAAAAGACACCTCATTGCTATTGTAACTTTCTACGGTTATAATACACAAACATATACATGTTTCTCGAAATGATTACAATAGAGAGATTTAAAATAAAAAAGTCTAATCATCTAATGGTGCACCATGCATATCATCATTTACTTGGGATAAAAAAAATTATTCAGGATGAATATTACACTGGAACAAACAGTTATGAGTGACTCTGGGCTGCATGTAATCATAAGTTGAGTCATGGTAAGTGAGAACATATATTTTCAACCTAACCTCAGCCCAGCCCAGCCCTCATTCATACAGATCATAGATTGAATTCATACAGGTCATGTATCGCATAACAGAAAAGGAAATCAAAGTGGAACCGAAGTACAAACGATGTATGCAAATCTTGTTTACCAGTATGGTTCTAGCAACTAAGAATTCTATTAGTTTTAGTATGAAGAAACTGAAAAACCACAACCATTAGGTATAAAGAGAACGCATAGGATAGATCAGAAAAAATAAATAATTTTACAAAGTCGAGATGCATTACCGACGAATGAAATATAGCTACGACTGAATTCTTTTGCGTGTTTGTTTTGATGCCTTGATATAACAAAGCATTCAGCAAAACTTTCCCCACCTGCAATGATTGAAGGAAACACAGAAGAATGATAACATAAACTGATGTCACAGGTTGAGCAAAAAATAAAATCAAATAATTCGCAGGTACATCTGAACAACAAAATTGGAGAAACTAGCTTTCAATACTTTTTCCTCAAAAAATTGACACCATTCCTAGCTTAATGAAGTGTCCACGGTCCATCGATGTGAAAACGTTTCATGGAATATGGAAGGAAAATCCCCACAAAGTTTCTGGCATCCAAATAAAGCAGAGAATATACAAAGAATGGAAGGATAAAAGACAAGGTATTTACAATATAATATTGGGTTTTTTGAACTGTGGGATACAAAATATCTAAGAAATGAACATACATCATTTCGTATGACAATGGTTGGCTTTGATTCTTTGGTTCCCTTGGTAATACCATTCTTGCATTTGATGCTTAGTTGACCCATGCCTTTGTCTCTCCATGTATCTTTGTCTGCCGGATCAGTTGACTGCACAAAAGATAACCAAGGCAAGAAGCTCAAATGACATTCAATTATTGAGCATACAGTAACATCAACACTGTGGAATGCCCCCAAAATCATTGAAGTAAAATTCATGCAGTTGGAAAAATAAACACATCACCTAGCAAGCCACATTCTATCCAAAAAGAATAGAGTTTCATAAGAGAAAAGTAAAAGACAGCAACCAATCAAAAGCCTTTCCTTTATAGAGAAATGTGGTGCATGCATGTAAAGTGATACACATGCTCACTAAAAAGAATAATTAAATGTTGCATACTCCGCAATTAGCACAAAAAAAATTATTTAATATTTTTTATCACATCATAGAACACGAAGTCAGTATACAGAATCTTGAATCTTGGTATGATTAAATATGTTTGCATAAATGCACGAGGTATAGATACAGAAAACATGTGCGGAATCACAGTTTTACAGCTAGCAGTTTCGGAAAGGGCACAAAAGCTCAGAAGAATAGTTTGAATAGGCATTCTGGCACTGCCAACATCATAATTGGCTTCACTACAGCAACTGGCCAGCAAAAAAAGCAAAATACCGCAGATGCTGTAAGATTTGGGCCTTTATCTCTTATTGGCGTGTTTGTGGTGAACAATAGAAACTCTGTGCACTGTGCTTGGATTTGACCTCCTTGATACATGGTAGCTTGATGGTTTTATACCAAATTCAGTTACATAAAAGGAACAGTTAAGGCTCCAGATACCTCGAAAAAAGACCATGATTAATTCAATCAGAGCCCGTGATCAATAGAAATTTGCGGGAATTTTGATTTGGAATTCTTTCAAAATTCATTAGCTTTCTCGATCTCATGAATGGATGGATATAACCAAAATTAAACATAAAGTCTGATATTCATTTTGACATTATCTTGAGATTCTTATATGACATTAATCTATCACTTATTAATTTCCATTTTGGCCAAAATATTTAGTTGCACTTGGATTGAATGATCTGATTTGAGCAATAGATTTGGAGGAAACAATTTCAAAATTGCCGATGAGGGATACAAGATATGATATCCCCGTGAAAATTCAATAATTGATTCGCATACAACTAGCCGGAAGTTTCACAATTATCTCGCTTGGAAACCAATGAGTTAACTAAGTCAGTTCTTGCCTAAAGAATAAATCTTGAAAGTATCACAAGGTTACCACTACAGGATTGACCATTTAAAAAACAGTATAGACCAATATCAAAAAAACGTATTAGTTAAGAGCATTTCGAAGGACCAAGCAATAATTAGGAGTATAACTGCTTGAACATAATTACCTTCACATAAAGCTTGCATTTGACTTCATGTACAACATGAACCCCCTTTTCTTCACTCCTTTTCAGAGATGGACTGCTAGGCTGTTCGGCATCATCTTCAATAAAAGATATAAACAAGCAAAGAAGTACAGAGCTTAGACAATATTAGTCCAAGTCCTAAATTATACACTTCACTGACATCACGGTAGTATCCATGCGAAAAATGAAAAAAAAAATGTATGTGTAGTGCCAATAACCATAATATCCAGGGTCTATGTAAGGATGTCAACAAAACTCAGAACGATTACTAGATAAGTGTACATCGTCCTAAGCCACGACAATCTAGGAGCACGGCAATTTAAAAACATGAAGTCAGCCGTTCAAATTTAAAACTTTAAACTCTTACCACCATCTTTCTCATTGGAAACTTCATGATTAGCGGGAACTACATTCACATTTGCAGGAGCAGAAATCTGATTTCCTAGAAGACAAGAAGATATTCAGACGATCCATTAATTTTCAACTCAATGTTAAAATGATGAAGCATTTGATTGGATTGCAAAAATATCCTGATAGTTGATATTGCCCTGTAAACATAAAAATGTTGAAGTGACTTCAAAGGGTACAGAAAAGTATGGAGTGTGAATTGGAATATTCTGGAAAGGCCCCATTTTCTAGCTAATACACAGATGAAAACTATCGTTTTCATTTTATATGTGCTTCGATATCTGTTGGATAATGAATACTAAGATAACCTAATAGGGGCCACATGTTTCAAGGCTCGGATTTTTGGCTGGAGAGGGGTTAATCTCATTCTAAATTTAAATTCAAAGTCCGAATCATATTAAAAAGATAGAATACTTGCTTTAAACTGCTCATAACTTGACTTGTTAATTATTTTAAAATTTGTTTTAATTTAAATAAGATTTAACATAAAAAGCTAAGCCATTAGTTTTCCACGATGTCAATGAGAGATGGAAGTTTTAAATAGGCTTGGTCTTGGTTGTCAATTGCATGAATCAAGATCATCTTAACCTTGGAACCAACAAAATGTTCATCCCCATCCCCTTCCTTCACTATCATTGCACCTCACTGAACCAAGAAATGGTTTCTTTCCCCTATTGATATTTTTAAATATTTCTCAGTGACACAAATTTAATTGCTCAATAAATCATTATTCGCACATCAGACAGGCTACAACTTTCATTCCACAAAAAACACATCCTAGTCCGACCATATAATAATATAATACATAAGAAATCTGCTAAATCCTAATGCTAGCATGTGTTCCGCATGCATTCAAAGAGTAGCCAGTGAGAAATACATAAAAAATGTATTTTACTACTTAATGGAAAACAATATAGAACAGACACAGGAACCTCACAAGAAAACACTGCATAGATAAATATTCACGTTAGAAAAAGTTGCAGATCTACAGAGAACGTTCACTAGTGCAATACCTCCAAATGTAAAGGATGCATTATTATTAAAAAGCAATCCAGGGGTCCATGAAGTTCCAAATGTTGCAGTTCCAGCTGGAGGAAACCCAGGTTTGTCATTGCTTTTGTCAGCTTCCAAAGATGGTTTCACTTGAGTATCATTTGAATGCAGCTGGGATGAACTCTCTCCAAAGCTTGCAGTTGCAACTGGAGGAAACCCAGGTTTTGCTGAAAACAAATTGGTGATGTTTTTGTCATCTTCCAATGCTGGTTTCGTTTGAGTATCGTTTGATTGCAGCTTACCGGAATTCAGCCCAAAGCCCACATTAACAGTAGGGGAAAACCCAGGTTTTTCCAAAAACAAATTGTTACTGTTTATGCCAATTCCAAAGGTCGGTTTCATTTGAGCATCACCAAATGGTTGGTGGGAGGTCTCCCCCTTAGAGGCATTTATCTTGAGCCAGTTAACAACATCGTTAAATTTTTCCTGCAATTATAGGGATATGTAAAACCACTACTGGTACATTTAGAAAGAGACCTATTTCAATTCCGCAGAAGTTTCTGCATTGGGAGGGCAACCATACAATTGCTATAGAGAGCGCTGAGAGGTTTATATGAATACAGCAAAATTCCTTGTAAAAAAGTACTCTACTTTCTCTTCCTTCTGCGAATGTTCTCAAAACAACTCCTTTTATATTTTCTATTTTGTTTTTAAATTTCTAGCACAAGTTCATAGTTCTAATAAACATGTCGACAATAATGGTGCATAAACCCACATTTCAGGGTTCGTGCTCAGCTTCAAGACACAAGAAAGTAAGAAGACGTAGGAAATAACCAAAATGCTCTTAGCATGATTTAAGTAATCCTGAACTCCATCTTCCCAAAGCTCATCCGGGTGGCTTTGTAATTGAGCTTGTATCCAACTGCTCAATATAAGAATTACAGATGTTAGCGTGCACATATTAAGAGATTCAAAATGTGGAATTTCAGTGCTGTCACACTCAGAAATGTAAAACAGATCTCACCAAATAGCAAGTCAAATGTGTTCATTCGAGTCACAAAGTATACAGAAAAGAAAAACAGAAACTTGTGAACATCTTCAGCTCTTACATTTTAAAACTTATTTGCAACAACAATATATGTTTACGAGGCATTGCCAATTATCTCACAGTTCAAGGGGCAAAACCACTGGACCACTAATACAAGGTAAGAATCAAATCAGCTGATGGTTAGCAATCCAGACGTCATTTTTCATTCAGTCTAACAGAAAAATATCACAAACTCTAAGATAGCCATATCCTAATGCTACCGAAAATCTAGTAAAAATAGCTACCACTCTGGTATTATCTACTTGCCAGTTGCCAGAATGTTAAATTAGATAAAATCGCAACAAAGTAAAACCATCGTTATATCACTGATGGTTTGTTATTGGTTGCCAAGGTGAAGCAAAGATTGTGCCCAGTTCTAAAACAATTTCACCAAAATAACTTTAGCAAACTAAAATTAGGCACTAATGAGATGGAGGAATAATAGTTTAAAAAGTAAAACTTTATAATGACAGGAAGTAAGAACCTTGCAAATTGGGAATTTAGAGCTCTCACGTGCTGTCTCGAAGATTCAGCCCTCTTCGTATCCAACATCTGCCGCTGCTGGATTGACGATGGTTCAGTCTTCTGTGCATCAAACTGAGATCCCATTATCAATCTTTTGCTTTGCATCTGCAACGGATCATACATATACACCTCATTGAAATCTAACTACACAAAATTGCTAAAAACTCAATCAATTCGATAAACCTATCAAAACACTTACAGAAGAGTCGTTGGAACTGAAAAGAGGAGTAGAGTCGGAGATTGCAGAACGTTTCGTCCCTCTCATTGTTATTGGAATCGTAACCTCTTTCGAGTAATTGGAGGAGGAGTGAGCAACAAATTCCTCAAAGTTTTCTGCTTCGAATTCTGAAAAATTAGGGTTCTTTAATGTGCGTGCACAAGTAGGAGAAGTTTTTGTAGCGGGAGGGAAAGCACGTCTTACAGCCGTTGGATTCCGTGGGGGAACTGAGGTTTAATTTGAGCCGGTGGATTATATTGGATTCATTTGTAGGTGAACGACAACTCACATGGGCCATGAGCTGGATCCGTATGTGGGCCACTTCGTCTTATGGACCGGGCTCCATAAGTGTGAGTTATGGGCCCATCACATAGGAAGTGTTGATGTCCAATTATTTCCAAAAATGTTTTCTCAAACACAACTTGAATTATTTCCAACCAAGTATGTTATTTTAACACAACACTAACTTTAAAATAGTTCAATTTTTACATTAAATATAAAATTTATTTCCAATACATCAACTCTAAATTCTACACTAAAAAGAACATTTTAAATGTATTCTTTTTATGTTATTTACAACAAATAATTTACTCCACAAAATATTCATTAACACTTTAATTAAAATATCAATACATTATTTTATGGTTAATTGATTTCTATATTGAAACTGGTTAAAATAATTAATTAATTTAAATTACTAACTAATTTATTTTTGAAAGAGTAAAGTAAGAAATTTAAAAATTACATCACACGTACACACACATATATATACTTTTCATTGTTATTTAACATTTTTAACTATACTTTTCATTGTTATTTAACATTTTAGCTAATTAAAAGTTTATTATTCTAAGTAATTAATTGAGAAATTAAATATACAATTATAAAGCAATAATTAATTTAATTATTTATTAAATAAATAATAAAGCTAAATATGATTTTAGAAAACTGAATTAACTCTTGAATTAATCAGTGCTCTAGCAAAAGTTTTCATTTTAATTATTATGATTTTCGAAATCTGAATTGCCTCACAATTAAATATACTCTTGAATTGCCTCACAATAAAACAACAGCAACACCCAAACTCAAATGTCTCGGCCTATATAATATTTAACCATTCTCAGAACAGTTTTTTCCTTATGTTTCTCGACATGTGCATGTTATATGTTATGGCAGTTGCTTTTCATCTTAAACCTGGATTTATTCTGGATTTTATAAATGTAACCATTACAATATACAAGCGTCTGTTTGATAAATATTGTGGTATTAAACAAGAAGAAGAAGACTTACAAAAGCAAACTCTATGTATCACTCAATCCTCGTGCTATTTCAAGAAAACTTGGATTAATGCTCGAAGGCTTTGTTATCTTCATCCTAGAAATCAGGCTCGTCTGGTTTAAAAAGCTTTGGCATTCTCAAACTGGATTCACCAGGTTCGACGAAGCGAACTTTCTGCACGGTCCCTTTCTTGGTGTTTGCAGCAAATTTGGAGGCAAGTATGGTAGCCCCAAGTTGCTGTGCATTGCTGTCTATGTTGTTAGAGACACTGCTAATGTCATCTTCATCCAACAGTTCATCTTCTTCATCCGACCTTTGTATGTAGTACAAGCTTTCGTTTCGTGACAGCTCCTCTGCAAGTTTCCTTCTCCTAAACCTCCTCCATGCCGCTTGTATTATGCAAGATCCCCAAGTTCTCCATTGGTGAGAATAGAATCTAAATGCATGTTGTAACTTCTTGCTGTGGAGACGTTTGAACTGATTTGCGACGAATCTGAGGTCTTCTGCACGAAGTGCGAAGGCTTCTACTTCAGTAATTGATTTGACTGTCCGAGTAGAAGCTGGAAAGTTTGCGTTTGAAGCCGGAAGTAAAGCCCACGTTAGCAATTCTTCACCACAAAAATCTCCCGGTTTCAGGGTAATGGAATTGAAGAACCCCGAACGCCCGCCGTTGGTGGTGGAGCTCTCGAGCTTCCCACGAATTATGAAAAGCATCTCTTTAACTGGATCGCCTTCACGAACAATGTAGGTGTCTTTTGTGTTTAGAGATGAAACCAGGTGTTCACATATTGCATCTAAAAGTTGTTCGTCCATTTGTGAGAAAAAAGGGACCTAACAAGAAAGAAATCACCATTAAGGTTTATCATAGTGTAGCTTTTTTAGCAGCCACAAAATGGAATCATTGTCAAAAGCCAAGACTATGATCACTACAACCCCAAAAATATATAAGCCAGATTAAATCCCCCGGGCCACTACTGCAAGCATATTTTATCCCGTGACCTTATATTGTGAAGCACCGAGGGATTTCATAAATGCTATGGAGTATGATCAAACTTAAAGCAGAGTATAATTAAAAGAGAAAGGACTGAACTCACACGACGAACAAGGGCAAGACAAAGATGTTTCTGAATCTCTCGTCTTAGGTCTAATGGTAATGATCGGAGAATGACTTCTTCATCTGCTCCTCTTGTGGACAACCAATTATATTGAACAAACCGACGCACTTTAGCTTGCAATTCAGGAGGTAGTTGTCTGTGCCTCATCCATTCTTCAGTATCTCTTCTTTTGACTCTCCATTCTTCAAGTCTTGTTGTTGTGGATTGCAGATAGGTCTTCATACATAAAAATATTCGAGAAAGAACAATGAAAATTGTATCATAATGAAGTTGTGAAGCCACACAAAAGGGAATGCGCGCACTACAGGAACTTAGTACCTGCATGTTGCCTATGAGCAGTGAAAAGAGCACTAAGCCCATAAGGCATATTAGACTGCTGAACATTGTTTCAGCTACATGAGTGCTTGATTCCAGATTTTGACCATATGAACTGCAAAAGCAGCAATCAAAGATAAACTAATATCATGAAAAAGACATTGATTGGATTTCCATAAATTACTCAAAAAGAGATTGGTGGATGTGTTCTAGAAACTATTAATCATCGGTTAGCATTGTAGCTCTACATGCTGGAACAATAAAGCATGAAACTGTGTTTTAATATGTTTTTTGGATTCAATTTGTATAACAATGCTGCAACTGATCTCAGTTGTTAATATAGCAACGTAATATAACAAAAAACAGCAATTAATGAGATTTAACTATTTATTTAAAGACAGACCTTAGGCTTCTCAAACCCCACCAAAGACAGTAGAAGTATTTGTCGAAGAAATCTGCTGAAGCAACTTGATCATTTGAAGCATCAGCAAACATTCCATAATCAAAATCTGCTGCATTACTCTTGGCATTACACTTCTTGAAGACCTGAGTGAAGTTCAACCAAAGATCACGCTCTGGGCCTTCATCTGTACAATCAAGATAACTAATCGAACATGAGAAGTCCCCGTATTCCATACGACATTGCTGTTTCCAGCATGAAAAAGTTCGTTCAACAGACATCAAGTACCATACAGCTCCTATTACCTGCAGACAAGCAATACAATATTTGTTACAAACACCAGAAAATCTTGGGGCGGACCCAGTAGGGATGAACCTCGGTCGCCCTTCATTTAAAATATTGGGTTGGCCACTGAGTTCTTGCATAAGCAAAACTATTCAAGAAGTTACATGACTTGCTAACAAGTAGAGAGCGAGGTTGTAAGCTGCTCCTGACCAGGTAGTCTTTGCCACGACACCAGTGTTTTTTATTATCCGCCAATTCAACGGGAAAAGTACGATAAGTCTTGGGAGGTACTGAACGATGATGACTAAAGAGACTGCATGGTTAACATGAGCAGTGGTTTTCGATCGAGTTAATGGCATTATACCCCAAACTACAAGCTGTCAAATGAAAGAGCAGAAAACAAATGTCCTGTTAGCAAACAGAAGCCAAGAACACTTCAGAAAAATCATTAATCCACCTCCTAAGAAACAGTGTAGACCATCTTCTGCCAAGTAAAAAAGACGACAAAATGGTGAGAAGAGATGCATTTGGACTAAAAAGGTGTTTTTTTTTCCCGTAAGTTAACTATTTTACTTTTATCACATTACACAGTAATACCCTTTGTACTCCATAGATCAAGACTCTGCTTTTGTCCAAAAAGTTATCCAGTACAAGGCATGTTGCAAGAAACATCTTCAAAGATGAAAAAAAATATTCGATCCAAAATGACATCTTTGTAACGTAGCAATTATAAATGCATGTACCCATTGTCTAATATTAAAAAGACAGTTAAAACTTTGAAAAAGGAAAAAAAAAAAAAATTTACTTGGGGGAGTGGAAGAGCAGCGGCAAGATCAATAGCGAAATCGCCGGTCAGATAACGAACAGCGATCTGGTATGGATCCCTAACCAAATCCCCCCTCCCAAACACCCTCGAATTGGGGGCGATATAAGCTGTGCGGAATTTCATCACAATGTGTAGAGCAGAGAATAGATCGACCATGCAGCGCGTGAAGACAACGAACCCACCCAGAGCATAATCTGTGGACAGGCAATTATTAGAGAATCCGAGCAGGTAGAAGAAGAGGGGATCGATGAAAAGCGCGATGAGAGAGGTCAGAAGAAATATGTGGTTCCATTGATTGACGATTTCGCCGCTGGGATCTAGAATCCGGCGCCACGGTGCTTGGTGGCGGTGGCCTATAAGGGAGGTGGGATTGGGCAGGGGCACGAGACGGAGGTTGAGGTTGTTCATGGCGGCGGCGGCGGTGGAGGCAGATTTGTACGGCAGGGAGGAGAATGTGGAAAGCCATTGGAGAATTTTGAAGAGAGTGTGTGGTATGGCCGTTGAGTACGTTAGAACTAGAAGCGCGCCACAAATCAAGTGGAATTTGGAAATGAATTTTATTTTATTTTTTATTATTTCATTTTTTATAAAAAAAAAAATTATGATCTATATAATTATTTATTATAGCAACAAATTTGAGAAGGATGATAGGAAATAAAATGGTTTCTTCGTGCGAAAAATTCTATATTTTAGTTGAGAGTAACAACGAAAAATATCGAACTCGATATCTATGTTACAGTTTGATATATTTAATACTATTTGAACTAAAAAGTAATATTGAAGATAATTAATGAACAATCTACACATTGCATACTTTCAATTAATTTTGAGGCCTATAGGATATACATTTTTCTTGGAAATTATCACACTACGATCTATTCTATAGAGGTAGCTTACCTTATTTTAATGGGAAAATATGGTCTATGGTTCTTGATTTTTTTTTTTATGACGTGGGAACCCGCAACCACTACCTTTGATGCGCACTTGGTAAACTTCAGAACTAACGCAATAGCTTGCAAACTATGTTAATCAGGTAAACCACATTAGGCAAGTCACGTTAATCAGGTAAACCACACTAAACAAGTCTTGTGTCTATGTGACAGACTAGTCCAAAAAGGTTTTGGTAGGGATAATCGAATTTCTGACTTCTAGTCAAGAGTTCACCTACTCCACCAACTTGGATACCCCGTTAAGGGCCTATGGTTGTTGATTCTTTCTTGTTTGTTTGGCTCTCTTTATTATTATTATTTTTGTTGGGATAAACTTTTTAAACCTTTTACTTTTACTACCATGATTCAAATTATTGACAATATTATCATAATGGACTCAATTTTATTATTATTTTATTTCGTAGTGAAGGGCTCAACGTTTGGTAAGATGTATTATTTGAAAAAAATAATAATAATAAGATTAGCTCACACCAAAAAAATTAAATCAAAATAATAAAACAATTTTGATGAAATAAACTTATTTTGAGTTCCCCCCCACCCCTCTCCCCCTTTATATTGTAGAGTAGATCTAATTAAACTTGTGTAAGAAGACCATCAATCTCTTTTTTTAAAACATTCTTATGATCATTCATGTGAACATTAAGATAATGTTATAATGAAATATCAAGACGTACAATTTTAATTCATTTTAAGGGATCATCATAATTATGTCTATTGTCTAAGAATGGATGAAATGTGATAAAGGATACAATGGTCAATGAATGATCCCGAATTTTGTATTTTATTGTATCATGTCCAAAATTTAACGTGGGCCGATGTAGGCAATTTGTGAATTATTAATTTTCACATATTTCAAAATGATGAGTGTCTGATTTTTATTTATATTTTTTTAAAAGAAAGATTCCCAAGAAACAATTTGAGAAACAATCTCATGTGTTTCCTAAATAATTTTATTTTTATTTAATAAAATAGATTTTTCTGAGTAAATAAAATATATATTCCTATTTATGACTTATATTTTGAGGGTAGTAATAATAATAAATTAATAATTAAAACGCCGGCTTCAATGCAGTCCTCTCATTTCTTGAATTTTCCCCATTGTGTCATTTTCCTGCGATTAACTCAAGAAACTTTAAAATATTTTTTTTTTCAATGCGGGATTCACAACTGAGAAGATTCCCAGCTTTGTGTGCTTCCTCACCAGGAAGCTTCTTGGGAAGACTTTTCCTTTTTATGCAGTATATTATATATACAAACACTGGCAGAAGCCGTTCACATCTACTTTATAATTTTCTCGGACCCAATTGGATGAAAAGACCAACTCTGGGTTGCTCCTTTTCTTTTCAAGAATGTATTTTTATAATTTATCGCTTTGATCAATCATTGAATATTCCACCAGTTGGCTTATTCAAACTGGCCCATTTACCTGTTAATAACTAAAGCTACTGATGAGGTTCTTATATCTTGTTACTGTTGCGATTACTTTTCCCCTTTCAAGTCTTTAATCCCAGGTAAGATATCATATTTCCGAGCCCAACTTCTTTCAGAGCTGTGCAAATATCAGAATTTGGTCTCGGTTAGTTATCAGGGTAGGTGGGAGTTCCAAACCATTTGTAGTTTGACTTTGTGGATATTGCAAGAATTTTTTTCAGATCCTTGATCTGCTGTATGGTGTAATTTTTTCTTCCTTATGATCAGTTAGAAAAGTTGGATATTTCTTCAATTTTCTGTGACGTCATACAGAGCATGAATCAGATGCGTTTTTTGGATTGAAATTACAGTGATTATCAGATAGCATTTTTTTAGCATCATTGAACATATACGTGTGTGAAGATTGAATCTTGATTTCTGTTGGGAACCATTATTTGAGGAGCCTTTCAGTTTTCTTCATTGTTGTATTGCTCCACCAGAAGAAAATTCCATCTGAAGACAATAGCAGGTCTTTCCAGGAACTCAGGTGTAGAAAAATTTAGCATGGCTCACTTAACTTATTCTGATTCAATGTCCGAGGGCTCAATGCATGGTCAAAGTGTGCAATCTGTGCCTTTTAAAACCTCTACTGGGTCACTTAGGGTGTTATTGATGCATGGAAATTTGGATGTTTGGGTGAAGGAGGCCAAGAATCTTCCGAACATGGATTTATTTCACAAGAACCTAGGTGATATGTTTGGGAGATTATCTGGAAGGTTCATGAGCAAAGTTGAAGGAGCCATGCCCACTAAGATAACCAGTGACCCTTATGTTACGATTGCGATATCTAATGCTGTAGTTGGAAGGACTTTTGTGATTAGTAACTCTGAGAACCCTGTCTGGATGCAGCATTTTTATGTTCCAGTAGCACATTACGGAGCTGAAGTGCATTTTGTGGTCAAAGATAGTGATGTTGTAGGATCTCAGATAATTGGAGCTGTTGGAATCCCTGCAGAGCAGCTACTCTTAGGAGCAAGAATCGAGGGTACTTATCCGGTACTTGGGGCAAATGGGAAGCCTTGCAATCCAGGGGCTGTTCTGAGTCTATCGATACAGTATATACCAATGGAGAAGGTACCTCTTTACCACGGAGGAGTGGGATCAGATCTCTCATATCAAGGTGTGCCCGGTACTTATTTTCCAATTAGGAGAGGAGGAATGGTCACTTTGTATCAAGATGCTCATGCACATGATGCTACCCTTCCTAGTTTGTGGTTGGCTAATGGCAGGCTTTATCAACATGGGCATTGTTGGCATGATATTTATGATGCAATTCGCCAGGCTCGTCGCCTAGTTTATATCACAGGGTGGTCTGTTTACCACTTAGTTGAACTTGTGAGGGATGATCCTAACCTGAAAAACAGCACTTTGGGCCAGCTTTTGAAAGACAAGTCTCAAGAAGGCGTGAGAGTACTTCTCCTTGTATGGGATGATCCTACTTCTACGAGCATATTGGGCTATAAAACTGTAAGAACAGTTTAATACATCTTTTTTTTTTGGTATTGTTTGACTAAGTAGAGTTTCCGTACATGGACACCAAATACACTTATAGTATTCTGTATACCTGTTTGAACTTAAATATTGTTTGTTGTTGTTATAGACCCATGAATGGATTCCCTATTTCATCTGATTTTTTTTTTATATGTGCATAAATTATTCAAAATATTTATTAGGCCATCTGCTCTTGACATATATACTTGAAAGTTAACAGCTTGTAAATGGCGTAATATTTGTGAGTGCAATATACTAATAGCTGTAGGGACTTCACAGAGCTGCTGCATAAAAATTTATAACGTTTCATGAACATGATGTTGACTTTTAAAGCTTGTTTGCCAAGGTTTCTTGTCAAATTTTCAGTTCAAACCAAAATCACATCTTGGGTTTACTTAACCTCTGAGTAGAAGATGGATTTTTGATTGGCACGCATTGCTTTATTGACATTTAGGACGGTGTAATGAATACAAGCGATGAAGAAACACGTCGTTATTTCAAGAATTCATCTGTGCAAGTGCTGTTGTGTCCAAGATCAGCTGGAAAAGGAAGCTGGGCAAAAAAGCAGGTAAATTCAACTTCAAATTCTCTTTCCCTGAGAGAATAGACCTAATTAAAGAGTCCTTTCTGCAAAAGGCCCCTTGTTTCTTGTACTGATCATCTCAGTGCGAGTAATTCCGCTCTTGAATTTTATCGACGGCTTTATGCCCATTGTGTCATCATTTGTGAACGAGCATTTCATTTTATATACCTTCTTATGGAAGGGATCTGTAGTATCCATGTCTAATGAACTGCTGCCCGTGTCTTTTTAATGCATGCTAAAGTTAAATACAGTTGATAGATGAGACGAAGATTGGATATGTTGGATTTTGTTTTGGACATTTTCTGGAAAAGTAGCTTTTGAACAATGTATTGGGGCATGCATTTGATTTATGTTTGGTTTTGTTATCTGGAAAGAAACAATTTCATTGTGAATATTATTTCATGTAAGAATATGTTGAGCTGGCAATTATGTCATACATATATAATTGTTTACCACTATGTTTGAGGATTTTAAATGTTATTATGTCGTGTCAAAATTTAATGTATGATAAGAGAGTTATTTTTTGGAGTTCTGAAAAATTCAATTCAGAAAGGTGCCGACACAGGAAGATACGAAAATGGCTGAAAATGAGTTTTGCAGAAAGAAAATACAAATAAGAGTTTAGTGTTTTATTAATATTTGGGAGTGTAAAAGAGTTGGGAAAATGATTCGTTGCGTTCCCCGAGAGAGAAATTTTCTGAGGGCAGACCTCACTGCTTGAGCTTGGCCTGTAAATTTTTTCCCTTAGAATCAGAATGTGCAATGCCTTTGTTTTGCCTTTTGCCATCAGGAAACAGGAACAATATACACTCATCATCAAAAAAGTGTTATAGTGGATGCGGATGCTGGTAATTATAGGAGAAAGATCATGGCATTTGTTGGAGGCCTTGACCTATGCAAAGGAAGATATGATACGCAACAACACCCAATCTTTAGCACGTTGCAAACTGTTCACAAGGATGATTATCATAATCCCAATTTTGGGGTATTTTTATATTGAAGTTTTTTTAATCAGTTCTAATATGTGCCCTCTGCAGTTCCATATTATTACCATTGAATGCATTTTTTGTGACTAAATAGGGGCCTGCTGTTGGTTGTCCAAGAGAACCATGGCACGATTTGCACTGCAGAATTGATGGTCCAGCTGCATATGATGTATTACAAAACTTTAAGGAGCGTTGGAACATGGCCTCAAAACGTCACGGAATTCAAAAAATGAAAGCTTCACATGATGACTCCTTACTCCAGCTTGAAAGAATTCCAGACATATTGGGAATCGACGAGGCTTCCTGCCTGATTCAAAATGATCAAGAGACATGGCATACTCAGGTATGGCCTAAATGATGCCATTAAAGTTTTATTCTGCTTCTGGTACTGAATTTTGTCCGTGTTGCTGTAGATTTTTCGTTCAATCGACTCAAACTCTGTTGAAGGTTTTCCCAAGGATCCAAAAGAGGGTTCACAGAGGGTAACATAATCTCTGTTTTCCTTGTTCTCTTCCACCTTTTGGAACTGTCTTAGTTTTATGATTGCAGTGAATGAATTTTTCTTGCATGGAAACAGAACTTGGTATGCGGGAAGAATGTACTGATAGACATGAGCATACACACAGCTTATGTAAAAGCAATACGTGCAGCACAACATTTCATATACATCGAGAATCAGTACTTCCTTGGATCATCTTTCAATTGGTCTAATTATAAGGACCTAGGTGAGGAACTCAAATCCATCCAATTACAAGGCATACATTGATACCCCTTAAAGTAGGGCATAATATGGAAACCTTCCTTCTTGTTTGAAGTGCCACGATAATATATGTTCTTCACAAGCTTTTCTCAAACAATCTACTTCCATTAGTTATCTTTGAGCTCTCTAAGGTTGGGCATAATTTTGGAAATCACATCGTCATTGAGCTGAACTCGCGGTAGCTAATGTAATTTTACTCTTTGCAATAATAGGTCGAATGACCCAAACCAAAAGACTGACATAGAGATTGTCATATAAAATGTAGAATATCTGATGTTTTGTGGCGTGCTTAAGGGTGAAAGTTTCCTGTTTGTCCTCTTTCATTAGTATGAACGACAGCTAAAGGAAAGTGCTTTGTAATTCAGGTGCGAATAATTTAATTCCTATGGAAATTGCTCTCAAGATTGCTAACAAAATTAGAGCAAGGGAGAGATTTTCTGTGTACATTGTTGTTCCGATGTGGCCAGAAGGAGTTCCCACCAGTACTCCAACTCAACGGATTCTTTTTTGGCAGGTATATCACGACTCAGGGTCCTGCCAACAATGGTTAAATACTTTACATGCTCCAGAATAAGCTGAAAATCAGGGAATATCTGCTCAAAAATAACATTAATGGCGTACACATTAATCTTGTTTGGGTTAGAAAATAAATGGTCTGAAACAAGCACTGAAACCAACTTAAGCAAATGACTTTGACATCATGTTAAAGGCTATACTTTTCAAAAGTTTTGGCTTATGTGAGATATGGCAACAAATGTTAGTAGTTTAATATATATTGTTGAGAAATTTCACGTGTATGCAGTATAATACGATGCAAATGATGTATGAAACCATCTACAAAGCTTTACAAGAGACGGGGCTTGACAGAGATTATGAACCCCAAGATTATTTAAATTTCTTTTGCCTCGGCAATCGTGAAGCAGGAAACAGTGGAAGCGTCGTGGATACAAAAGCATCTTCAAATTCTCCGCAAGTACATTTTCTTGATCACTAACTAGCTACAATGCTGCTTCATCAAATTCTTGCTTCTAGCCTGTTGAAACTGACTTCTAAATCTCCTGTATCACTCTTTTTGAAGGCACTCACTCGGAAAAACAGACGTTTTATGATCTACGTCCACTCAAAGGGAATGATAGTTGACGATGAGTATGTGATAATTGGTTCTGCTAACATCAATCAACGATCTTTAGAAGGCACGAGGGATAGTGAAATTGCAATGGGTGCATACCAGCCAAATTATACATGGGCAAGACATCTCGCTAATCCTCGCGGACAGGTGAACCCTATGAACTTACAAGAAACAACACATATCTTGAAACTTTACTTGCTGGCTCAACTAGTAACTAGGCTAATAAATGGTAGTTGATCATCAGCTTTCTTGAGAAAGTCACTCGAAAAGTCTAATCTTTTTCCTACAGATTTATGGATATCGGATGTCGCTCTGGGCTGAACACACAGGTACGTTGGAGCCATGCTTTGAGCAACCACAGAGCTTGGAATGTGCTCGACGTGTAAGATGGATGGGTGAACATAACTGGAAACAATTTGCAGCTGATGAAATTAGTGATATGAGAGGACATCTGCTGAAATATCCAGTTGAGGTTGATAGAATGGGGAAAGTTAAGCCTCTTCCAGGCTCTGAAACATTCCCCGATATGGGTGGCAAGATAATTGGGACTTTCACCGGAATTCAAGAAAATCTTACGATTTGACCAATCAACAGCTGGTGAGGATGACCAAGATTTTGTTTTCTAAATTATAAAAGATGTTGAGTAAATTTTAATCATTTTTATCAATCCCCTCCCCGATTTTTCATGTTTGATATATTGATATTTAGTCCAAACAAGATGAGAGTGAGTTGCTCGCAACAATAATTCGATTGGTTCTTTTTGCTTCACTATAATCTGTAATATTTATTGTTCATGCATGAACAATGAATTGGAGACAAGCTTGAACGTAGTGTGGGTTGAATAATCACTCGAATGCTGGTCAATTGTAGGATCCCAAGATGTTTATCATTCTTGCAGTGATTAATTTCTCACTTAGCTTTAGCCCTTTAAGTACAACACCATGATTAAATCAAAGTACTCTTTAATTATTATTGAAGATACATATGCATCAACATTGTTGTATCCCCCAAGAATCAAAGAACAAATGATCAATCGTTCGATTTATCAGTTTCAAATCTCTCCTCCAATATTTTCACTCCCATGTACCTGCAACAAATACAACCACCAACAAAATTTATCAAGAAATACTCGGAAGTTCCACACAAAACAAGCTCTGATCATACAATTACCTCCCCAGCATCATAACAGTGGCCTGAGGATTTGTTCCGGGTGAATAGTTAAACGTCGATCCATCGATAACACGTAGAGCATCCACTCCAAGAACCCTGTACTCCGAATCCACCACCCTTCCAACCTGACATCCCCCATGATAATGCCATATAGTCATCACTGTGTCCTTACAGAACTGCTCCAATGATGTCGAAACGTTGGTATGTTTCGGCAGCATGTTAACGGGTGCATTGGCTGTCATGTTAAGGAGTGTCGGAAGGGAAAGAGAGTTGTATCGGAACTGGGAAAATGCCTTGGATTCAATCACTGTTTCGATGACTTTTAGGCCATCCACACATCTTTGGAGGTCACGAGGATGTTTGAAGTAATTGAATGTGACGATTGGATTGTCATTTGGGTTATTGTTTCTGAGTTCTAAATGTCCTGTGGAGATGGGGCCCATGATCTTTTCGAGGATGAACCCGCCCCTGAAGACGACGGGATCGAGGGCTTCCATGGCAGCGATGGCTCGGGCTAAAGCTACTGAGTTTCTTTGCTTTGGGGGAACTGTGGAGAGCTGCCCAATCTGAATTATTTTGTTCACTTGCACTTGTTAATTGACAACAGGCCATATTTTAAACAAACTATAGCATTTATCACAAGCATTTGACAATGAGTCAAGTTCATTTCATCTATTGCACTTTCATTATAACAACTAAAAAACAACTAGTTGAAAATTTTAAAGAAACAAAACACTAAAAAAAAAATTAATGAAAGATTGTTGTACCTTAGGAGAAAACATCCCGTAGCCGCCGCCACCGGCAAAGTTTTCTCCGCTGGCGGCTTCGACGTAGCTCCCGAACGGCGTGATCCCGACCACCTGAATAAGGGAGACCTCGACCGGATTAGGCGAAGGCACGAATATTGCGTTCATTGGGTTGTCCGACATGCCTTGGCCTACCAAAGGCTGGTCCAACACCAATGTGATGTTATGGGCCCTGAGATGATCTACTGGGCCTATCCCACTAAGCATCAATAGTTGTGGGCTTCCTAGAGCCCCACTTGATAATATAATCTCGTTTTTAGGCCCATCTTTTAAGTATGCTCTGTGTGCATTTCCTGAAGCGTCTCTGAACACCACTCCATGTGCTATGGGCCTCGCTTTCCCTGTCAAAATTGCAAGAGATTCCCGTTCAATTTCTGTCCCGTTTTCTTTCGTGCTCATATTCATTTCCCAATATTGCACGAAAAATGTTATATATATTGGGATAATTTTGTAACTAAAAAACGTGTTTACCAGTGTACATGTAACATAACTGATATGATATACGCAACTTGAAAATTCTCATTCAAGCATACATCAAAAGCTCGTTTGGATATAAAAGTTATTGGCTTAAAAAAACACTTAAATACGTCTAATTTTTTAAAGTGCTTTTATTAAAAAACGCAGAAGCAATTTTAATGTTTGGATAAATGTTAAAAACATGATTTTTAAAATTAAAACATAAGCAAAAACAAAAAAACCAAAATTTCTTGCTTTTAAAAAAACAGCTTAAGTAATTGTTTTTAAAAAACGCTATTACAACCAAACACATTACTTTTTAAAAAATAAGTGTTTTTTTCTAAATTATCTACTATTTTTAAACTTTAAGAATAATTATATAATTTTAAATACAATATATAATACGATGTTTAAACTTTCGTGTCAGGAATTATTAACAGATGGAGTGAGCTATATATATGTAATATACCTTTGGTTCTGAACAAGATTTTGTGAACAGAAGCATGCAGCAGCACAGTGAGTCCAGTGGGGTTAGCGTACTTGAGAAGATCAGCGGCGGTGTGGCGGCGGCCTTGGGAATCAAAAATGGTGCCGCCGATTTTAGTCCCGACAACGTGATCGTACGTAAACCCGTTGTAAGGGTTCACTCCGGCCTCCAAAAGGCCGTCCCTGACCGCCGACTGCCACTGCTTCATCGTCGGCTCAAACGCCACCACCTCCTCCACCCAAGCATAAGACTCGTTCACCAGAGCGCCGTCCCATCCGGCGTCGCGGACGTAATCCGTGGCGGCGCGTGTGTAGAACCCCGCGTTCAGGCAGCTTCCTCCGCCCAGCACGCGCGCACGCGCGTTGATGACGCCGTCCTCGGAAATGAAGCGTTGGGAAGGGGAGGAAGGGGAGGGGTCGGAGAGGGCTCGGCCGAAGGCCGAGAGGCTGGTGATGTTTGGGTTCCCGTAAGGTGAGCCGCCGCGTTCGAGGAGGAGCACGGTCGCGTTGTGGGAGAGTGTGGCGGCGAGTGGGCAGCCGGCTGTGCCTCCGCCGATTATGATGTAGTCGTAGTAAGAGACCGCTGGAGCTGAGATTCCTTCTTGAATAAATCTGTAACTGGGTCCCACTAATTCACATTTTGGTAATATTAGTTTATTATTTAATATTTTGACCAGACATGAAATTTACAATGCATAAAAGAGAATCAACAATATTTGGATAAATTTTTAAATATATAAACAAAAAACCACATGAAATTCGAGTGTTTTAAGAATAAGAAGCAAAAAACAACTGCATGCATTTTTATGCAACAAATGTTTCAAGCAGGTATATATAATATATATTACATACCTTCTTCAGATGAGCATAAGCCATGGAAGAGAACAATCCCAGCAAATGCAAAACACAGTAATCTCTTCTCGAGAAATCCCATGAATATACTCAGCTTTTGATTCTTAAATTCGAAACCTAAGTTGAAAAAAGAAAGAAAGAAAAAAATTCTCAATTCCCAACGTAATTCCTTTGTAAAAGGTATGTTGATTTGTGCTCAGTTACATCTTTGTATATATAGATACAATGAGTTTCTTGAAGGTGGCAACGAATTAGATGGCTAGAAACTTTGAGGGCAAAAAGATTATTTGAAGATAGGATTCGGACAAGCGAGGCTATAATGTAGAACCAACTTCAAGAAAATGTACAATTTGTGAAACCAAAGACCTTAGCTTTTCAACTAACCATCATTAATGACCCTTTTTGTCGTCTAATTATAACAATTTTAATTTTTTTTTGGTGTTCTTGGAAATCTACGCCATTTTTTGCGCGGTACTACTAATCATTAGATAATATTTGACAATGCTTCTAAAAAATATTTTTGAGTTTTTCCTTTAAAATATTTGGAAGAAAAGTCCAAAAATGTTTCCTATATTTTTTTTAGAAGCATTTTCAAACACTATCTTAATATTTTTCTAATTTACCAAACAGTCACACAATATATTTGAGATGCCGAATTAAAATTCTTAAATTTAATTTCACGAGAACGTTCAGATAATTGAAGAAACTGGATATACCAACCCATGGGGTTGAAAACTAGATACAATGGCTAAAGCTTGAGAAAAAACAAATGGAGGAGCTGTAACCCAAGCCATCATCCCAAACAAAATAACACATCATATATAGAAAGCAAAATAAGTAAATTTATCCACACGTTAGCTTGCCTCAAGGTGGCCTTAGTCATTCCAGCCATCTCCGTTCCGGCATCAGAATGACGAAAACAACCATGAGCTTTAATTCCCTTTTCCGCTTAGTATGTCGCCTTAATTAGTCTCAACACATCTCATTCAACAACGCATGGAATATCTCGGTTTCCAAATCCAAAGCCACTTCTGTATTTTCTTGATCCAATGTTTTCCAAGTCCCATCTTTCTCCATGTCATTGATGTAAGATTGCCTATTTGCCTTCACCTCCCCCCATCCAAGAAATGGCTCATGGGGATGGTTTTGTCCATTGATCCAAACTTCAACTTCCTCCAACAGTACTTCTTCATCAACTGACGATCCGCCTCGTTTAACACGTTCATTTGTTATTCGTTCTCTGAAGAAATCAAAAACCAGACTTTCCACCTTTACTTTGGGGCCATAGGATGGGTGATTGTGCTTGAATTGATGAAGTAATTCCATGGCCTTGTTATCGTTTTCATCTTCATCTTCTTTTTGCACTATCTCTGAGGTGGATTTATCGTTGTTTGATTCGTAAGGACGTTCCTGAGGCCATTCAGCCGATTCTTTATCAGATTCTGGCTGCAAAGCAAATCTTTCAGTTAAGTTCAATGGTTCAAGCTCAGCAAGAGACTCAAACCGCTGAATCTTCTTCATGAGTTTCTTCTTGGTTTCTGTAGATATATATGAAACAAAAAGTTTTCTCATTAGAACCTACAGCTTTATCTAATATAATATAAGATGTCCACCAATAGTTCTACACCTAATTATCATCCATGAGTAGTGATTAAAACGCGTAACAAGCTAATGTAATTAAGGTAGCTAGCTAGGGAGAATATATAATATGCATTCACCTTCTACATGAGCGACTCTATGCCCGTAAGGGGACGAAACCTCATCATCTTCATCATCAAATGGGCAGTCCAGCACAGACACTGGACTCAACTGTTCCTTCTCTTCGGTTGACCATAGTTTCTCCTGTTATTTATCATTTCAATCAAATATATATATATACATCACGAGCGAAAAAAACTTTGCCATAAAAAAAAAAGAAAAAAAAGATTGGCTTAATTTTTTCAAAAGTTAAATGCATAAACGTCGGATCAAGAATTTAGTAGATTGACGTAATTAATTTTGTGACAATCAATACTGAATTTAGATCACATAATTAGTCGATTGTCTTCTTGGTTTCAGACTCTGACTCTACACCTAACTCAGACATTCGCTGAGAGGTACGTATATATATATATAACTTTTGCCTGAAATCAATGCATGCCCATGTGATTTGACCATGGATTAATTAAAGATTGTGTAGGCTTGGACCACATGCATGCATGCATAAGAATTAAAGATTATTGTAAGAAGTGGGGTTCTTTCTATAAATTCAGATATCTCACTCATCAAATGACTCATTTATTAGCCCAACACCATTGCCTGTCAATGGTCTAAGATATCTTGTACGCCAGATAAAAAATTTCAACTTGCTCTGTGTGTATGATTGATTGTTAAGATATTATTCTAGTTTGTCAGATGGGCTAGCTGTCAATACGGCCCAAATGTGGACCCAAACCCGCCGGGCCCAAAACCAATATTATTAGACGTTTAATGTCAACCCGGTCCTACCCGACCCGATCGGTCTTTTTAACTAATTAATTAGCTATTGCATCTATAGGCTACTACAAATCAACATTTTTACACTTTAGCTAATATAGGGATAGCTAATTATAATACCAGGAAATCCAATCGTGTTTACGTCGAGCTTTTTACTCTAACAAAATATACTTATGATCAAGACATGATATAATCATAAATTAGTCTTATGAAAATTTATCGATCATTCAATTGTTTCCAAAAAAAAAAAATTATTTAGAGAAATGCAATATCCTATGAATAACATCATGTTATCGCAATTCCTTGATTTATCTGTTACTGTTTGACAAACATACACGACCAAAATTATATATTTCGAATGATGAAAATGAGGTTACCTTTGAGTCGGTGATACTCCCACTCCCATCACTACTGGTGGTAGCTGAGCCACCCCAAACATGACTCTGTGGTACATCCATTGTCTCGCCATTACTGGCTTTTTTCTTGTCCTCTAATGGCACCTCTACGACGACGTTTTCCCCCACCGGATCCACCTCGGTAAATTTCGGGTTACCGCTGGAACATTCCTCGGCCGCAGCGGGTACAGTGTCGGTCCCCGGCCAGCAGTCATCGGAGCCATCTGTGGTGGAGATTTCGGAGCGATCCGACGACACCGGATCCTCCTTGAGCAACTCGTCGAACGATTTCAACCGTTGGATCTCCTTTTCGTTCGGCTTTTTCCTCCTCCAGAAAGTACTAGCGCTCTTGTTGATGATCTTCTTGGAAATGCTCCGCGCCAGCATCGACTTCTTCGGTTTCTCCGCCTCCGGCAATCTCCCGGCGGCGAAGGGGAGGCGCTTCACGGCGGCGATGACGTACTGAAACGCCGTGAGAGCGGATTTAGAGGGGCTTTTCAGCAGGTCTGGTTGGTTCTGCTGCTGGTTTTTCATGAGCTCGATATCGAGAAGGTATCGTACGGTGGTGCAGCATTGTCTTCTGGGGAAGGAAGCGAAGCCGTTGGATGAGCAAGAACTCATATCATCCAATAAGTAATCTTTCAACGACAAGGGTCTGGCTCTAACATTCACAATTTCGGAACCCATGAAAACAAAACAAAAAAAAGTGTGTTCTTTCTTGTTCGTTCCCTCGGACGAAAATTTCTATTTAGAACGAAGCAAAAAAGAGAGAAATCAAAGTTGTTCGATAAAAGCTGCTACCCACACAGAAATCAGAATGCATTTATTGCTAGCCGATTTTCAAATCTCATGAAAAAATCTTTCGACATCTGCAAAGAAACAGCTGCAGCCATATATATAGCAGGAGCCAGCATAAATGCAAATCAACAAGAAAGATGCAAATGATGCTCTTTTTAAAAGGCTAGAAAATAATAGAAATGAATGAAGGAAGAGCTATGAAAGTGAGAGGCATTCTTCTTCTTTATGGTGAAGATCTCTAGGTAATTCATTTATTTATATATTATTATTTATCATAAAAAACAAATCAATTTTCAAGCAAAACCCATTAAATTGCTGCGTGCGATCGTGTGTAGGTGAGAGAATTGATATATAGTGGAGTGGGTTTTGTTTTTCAAGGCGTAGATGGAGCAGAAGAAAGAATTAAGTAGGAGCTTGCATGGTTGGGGTTTAATTTTGTTTGAATTCGGGTCAGTGTTATATTATTATAATATATTTACCAATCTTTTTTTATTATATAAATTATTATAGTAATATTAAACATGCAGTGATCGTAAATCTATGGGGTTGGATTCGGCAGAGACCTCAAGTTAACTTAACGGGGGTTCTCGTATATTGTTATTTTATGATAATGATTAATTATGAGATCAGGCTATTTGCGCTGGCAGAGTCCCCAGACAAAAGCAATAAATTTTTTGTTGGATTCGTTGTAATTTTTTAGTAGTTCGTGTCCTTTTGTGACGAGGAGAAAATGAACAAATAAACAAATACTCAAGCTTCTTAAAATATTCGTGGCACGTACGTGACACGCTGTATGCATATACACGTTGTTAATTGCTTCGTGTTTTATATATGTTGTTTTATTTTAATTTTTACACAAATTAAAAAAAATTTATTAGAAAAGTAAATTTTAAATAAATTTTTTATTTTATCCCTATGTAATGTATTAAAAATTATTGTACAATTTTCAAGGTGTAGTTAATAGGGGTATATTAGTAAAAAAATATTACTAAATATGATGTATGACTATATATTTGGGACAAACAAAAAATGAAACATAAACAATATAATTGGGACGGATAAATTATTATTTTTATATCTATGAAATACTACTTGATCTTTGCTATATTTCCATGTATATATATTGGTTAACTATTCATGATTAACGTAGTCTGCTTCAAACTATGTTAATTAATTAAATGATAATGCACAAACTAATCATGTGATAGGTTTGCTAAGAAGAAATTGATACACAAATCAAACTAGCTAGCTCGCAATCATTATCAAAAGCTCGTCATATATTGTAATGTATCCTACTTGCACGCGTATATATTATATTAGCCTTTTAAATTAGATTTTTTTTAATTTTGAGTAAATTTTACTTTATATTTTGCAAAAATTTTAGAAAGTATATAAATATTGATTTTCAATATATAAAATAACGGAGCATACGTGGTCGCTGATAGAGCCACATGGCGGTAGAGTGCTTTGGCACTGCAATTGCTTCAGGTATTTTTAAACTTTTTTTATATTATATTTATTTGTGTGTATGTATACATCTATATATATTTACCTTTAAAAAAATATATCTATATATATGTTTGACAGCAAATTAACCATTTACGTATCACCCAAAATATCACAATTTACTAAGGCATAGTTTGGTACACATGATAAAAGAGTGATTAATAAATTATCCTTCTTCATCACATTATTGGTACATTTAAATGCTTTGACAAGGGGACTATTATCCCTTTGATTTTGTGTGATAAATTTAATACAACTAAAAAAATAGTACAAAAAGACATGATTACCCTCAACATATAAAAACATCTAAACTCTAAACACGTCTCATTCTCCTCCACATTACGGTAGAGTTAATTTTGTCATTAAAACCGAATATATAAAGTTAATCACTCTTATTAAAATCATATCAAACATTCAATATATTATCCTACCATTTTACTTATCCTTAATTTATCCTTATATTATATATCCTATACTTATCATATCATATGTACCAAACTATGCTTGAAATCATATCTTTAGCCACATAAGAACCCATTTCTATGGGACAAAAATCTTGATACACTTCGAATGATGGATGTCCGTCTCAAGAATATTAGAGGTCCTAGGCAAATATTCAGGGAAGAGAGCTATATAAAATTTTTAATTAAATATCGATACAATTGCTTCATCGTCTAGAAATCAAAATTTCAAATTTTTTTAACTAAAAATAATGACATAAACAACAATTGAATCAAAAATATAAAAAATAAAACTAAAACTAAAAAAAAACTCGATGAATACTCAAATTTCATGAGTCAGAGATGAATTAATGCATAATACAAATAGAATAAGAATCTCCAAATTAAGAAATTAAGTAAAAATCATTCCCATTGTCGAAGAAAATTACAAGATTTTAGTATATTGAGATCAAAAATTAAATTAATTGAAAAAAATCAACCACAGTACAAAAATAGACAAAAATAAATCTCATCTCATTCAATAAATAAACAAAAGATGATTAGTCCAATGTGAATGCCTTAACTCATTTGAGATGATCAATTTAACGAAAAAGATATTTTTGTTTAAATACAAAGATACTTTTTAACTAAAAAAATGATGAATTAAAGTACAAAAAATTGACCACAATTTTGAATTTTAAACAAAATAAATAGACTCATATAATATTTTAAATATAAAAAAATATACAAATTTTTTTTTTTGAGGCCCCTTCCGATTGCCTGGGGCCTCCTCCCCTTGGAGCCGTCCATGGTATGATGTCATAGATAATATAATATTTAATTATTTATAATTTAATTTTTTTAAAAAAAATTTAGTCAAATGAAACAAGAGAATGTAATCAACTAATGTATCTTTCGCACTAAAAGGTTATTCTATAATAATATATAATTACGAAATATGATTTGTTCGACTAAAATCGTACGCCGCAAAATTTTGCACCAATGATAATTCAAGTTTCATGCATGATTTGTTTCTCTCTTATTTTTTAAGAGCAATTTACATGTATATTGAAGGTTTTTTGTTTAATAATAATAATAATAATAATAATAATAATAATAATAATAATGATGATGATGATGATGATGATTAATAGCATTTTAGTATCCAAATCCAACAATCGAAGATAATTTAGTTGAAACAAGGCATGTAGATGCTAGAGTTACATGTATGACGTATATATCCAGCTAGCATCATTTAGTAATAAATTATGTTATGATTATATGTTAACTTTAAAATTACAAAATTCAGAAATAATACATAACTATATAACATTCCATGTACATTTTTATAATTCTTTTGCATAAGTCGAGTGTATCCTACATGGTAAAACGCTAGAGGAAACAAAACAACACCAATATTGCCACACAAGCACACAGCAGGTATAAAACTTCATAGTTCCCAGTGGCTTAGGCGAGTTGGTAAGGCCTGAGGTGACGTGAGAAAAATTTCTTCAGTGTTGCGGGTTCTATTCTCGTGTGGAGCATATTTTCTGCTGAAATATTGTGGGGTATGCTCTGGATATTGGGTCATGTGCTCCCTCCTTCAGGTCCCTGCCGCTCGTGCACATTCCTTGATTTACCCTCCACATGAGCCAATGGGCATCTGACTCATGTGAAATGAGGTCTCTTTCGGTCTCAATTTTTTTTTTTAAAGGTATAAAACTTCATAATAAATAATATATATATATATATATATATATATATATATATACTACAGCTTGTAAAATCTAACTGATTTGGAACAAAATCAAATCATGAATTAATAACTCCACAATTCAACTTCCACGTCACTGTCCACCTCATTCCAGCCGAAATTCCACCCAAAGCATGGCGGCGGAGACGCCAGAATCCCATCGGCCGCCGCCGCTCCCACGGTATCAAAACATTCATTCATGCACATAAATTCGTTAAAATCCGCCCCGTCGCCGATGCAAACCATCTGATCATCATGACTCTCGGCCGCATGCCGATCATCGCAGCTCCTCCCCTCCTCGTCCCCTCCTCGTCCCGCGCCGGGTCGAAACTTCTCCGCCGCCTCGACAGCCGCTCTACGTATATCTTCGGCGTCCATTGACACGGGAACCCGCAGCCGCGAAGCCGAGTCGGCGAAATTCAGGCAAGCCGTTTGCCCCCTCAATGCCAAAGCCGCCACGTCGTGAGCTCTGGCCGCCATCTCGGCAGTGGGATAAGTCCCAAGCCATATCCTCTTCTGCTTGATAGGCTCGCGAACTTCACAAACCCATTTGCCGGAGTTCCTCCGCCTCACTCCCCGGTAAACCGGGTGGCGGGTCTCCTTGAACTTCTTCCTCCCGGCGCGTTTCTTGGGGTGATTCGAAGCCAGAATCACACTCTCTTCCGACGGAACAGCTCTACTCGAAGTCGGTGAATCCATTTCCATAAACGTGCT
This sequence comes from Henckelia pumila, assembly GCF_033568475.1. NCBI lineage: Eukaryota > Viridiplantae > Streptophyta > Magnoliopsida > Lamiales > Gesneriaceae > Henckelia > Henckelia pumila. The sequence continues at coordinate 1,476,998 of NW_027331883.1, forward strand.
GAAGCTTTTTTTTTTATGCATAAAAATTCATGTATCAAACTGTAATGGAGTGAGTGAGGCAAGTGTAAATCAAGTATTTATATATTTGGGGTGGTGAAATTATGAAAAACGTGGTTCGAAGTAGACGCGAGAACACGGACTGTCCGACTGTAAGTGTAAACACTTTATGAGCAAAAAAAAAATTAATTAATAATAACACTTGGGCTTGGTTGGGACCCATAATTTAGAAACGTGCCTATTAAAAAAATAATGATAATAATATAATAGTTAATTTAAAAACGTGCATAAACTTTATGTATATTTCTTATCCATAAAATTCTATTACAAATTGCATAGTCGCTCACAACTTTTTTTTTTGGGATAGGTGAAACTCTTAATTAACATTAATATAGTTAGGTAGTGTTTGAGAGAGTTTTTAGGAGTCACTTTCAGCTTTTCGTTAACAAAATTTTACAAAAATTCAAAATTTTGTTAACGAAAAATTGATAAGCGTTTCTTAAAAGTTGCATATATTCATGATTATTTCCCGCAACCGACGTAACTCCAATTTATCATTAAAAATTGTTTTAAATCGATAATAAATACAATTTTAAAAGAGAGTTTTGAGTATAAACCATTATAAAGAAACAATCTCGGACTAATTATAAGAAATATGAACAAAGTCATGTAGTTACCTGTAGATCATGGTACTCCGCTGGCTTTAGTTATATAAACCAGCAAAAAATATATATGTAATAGATACAATGGCGGAGCCATAAATTTTAATCTATCCGAGCTAAAATTCTAAGCTCTCGTATCCTTTAATATTTTGAATTGAGCTACTCGGACTAACACCAATATAACCAAAATTATTCAAAATTTTTATATACAAAATTCAAAAAAAAATTCGAGCAGCCCGGGTGCCCTTGAACGTGGCTTATCCACTGAATAGATAGACTCGTCAATTTAGGTTTAGTCTTTTTATAAACTAGCTAGAAAATAAGTACACGTAATACGTATGTAATAAAATAGAGTCGTCAATTCGGAATTAGTTCGTCGGGCTAACAGTCCTCCACTAAAAAAATGTGGTTTGAGTTGTGCTTTTGGCTAGAGATGTCAAAATGGGTTGGCGGGGAGGGCCAGCCTACAATCCGTCGCAACCCACCATTAGACGGGCCGGCCCACCTTTAAGACGGATTGGGAAAACTCCAACCCAATCAACCTATTTTAAATGGCGGGATGGGCCAACCCGACGGGCTTACGTGTAAATTGGTAAGTTTTGGCGGGCCAACCCGCAACCCAACACAACCCACCATTAGGCGGGGCGATGCGTGCCGATCCACTTTTTAGGCGGGTTGGAAAATTGCCAACTCAACCCACATTTTTTTGTATGGCGGGGCAGGCAAACTCGACGGGTCTAACCCAAATTAACATCTCTACTTTTGGCGTACCTTATGGAGGCCCCCGTTTGGGCCGCGGGACAGGATGGTCGCCAGTTTTAGTTTTTTTTTTTTTGTCATTTTTAAAATTATGTTATATATGATTATTATTTATAATTGTTTATGCATGATTGATAAGCTTAGAATCATATATAATTAAACATATATATATATATGATTGATAAGATTTAAAAGATTTATAATATGATTTATAATGTTTATGTATAATGATTAATTTGGAATTATACATTATTTATGATGATTTATATATAATACTTGACTTTTAAATATTTATATCATTTATAATTATAATTGGTTATCTCGGATCTATTGCATTAGATATCAGAATTTTTTTAAAGTTTCACAGATCTATTTCCATCAGACACGTTAGGAACACGACGAATCATGTTGCCTACGAGATCGTCGTTTTTGCAATTCTTCCCCCAATATTTATATCATTTATAATTGGTTATTTGAGATCTATTGCATCAGATATCAGAATTTTTCTAAAGTCTTAGATCTATTTCCCTCAGGCACGTTAGGAGGATACCAAATCAGTTTGTCAACGAAATCGTTGTTTTTGCACTTTCTTTCCCTTATCATCTTGTTTGGGATCATGTAAATTTTCAATATTGGTTGATAAATTTTGTAATAAAAAATATATCTTATTAATTAAAAATTACAAGGTTTTGCCATAAAAAAAATAGGTTATGTATGTGTTTTTTTTAAAATTTATTTTCATTTTTTTTATTTTCATTTTTTTTTTATTTTTGATGGTTTGGCCCACCTATTACGCAACTCATTACGGATTGTGTTGGGTTGGGTCGGGGTTTCTTAACCTCTCAATATGGCGGACCAGCTCGAACTGACATCTCTAGTAATAAAATATATTAATGAATGCATAAATAAAGAAGATTCTTGTTCCAAATTCGTCAAAAATTGATTGGATTTTCGATGTCTTCAATGGGTTGGAGTTTTTGCTGTTCTTTGCACGATAATTGTTTGTGACCTTTCAAAAATTTAATAGAATTTTTGTGTTGAGTTGAGGAGGAGATTTCACCCAGATCTGAAAAATGAAGAAAAAAAGAATGAAGTTTTACTATATTGTTTGGGACTTGGGGGAGGGAAGACGAGAATCTGATTTTTTGTTGGAACTGAAGCCGAAAAAATGTGGCCGAGAGTTGGAGTGACGGTATTTTAGGTAGTTTCAAAAACAGACTAAGATATCATTTAATTAATATCGGATGTCCAACTTTAATAAATAGTTGAGGATTAATTATAATTTTACTATAAATTTTTTTTAAATTAAATAAATAAATGTACTAGAAATCAAGGACCGGCGTGGGTATTACTCTATTTCGTTTCTCTTTTACGATGATTTCTATGGATTTAAATGAGAGATGTTTCTTTTTTTTGCTGATGAACTTAACCTAAAATGACCCCTAAAGAATTGATGCTTATAGTTAGTATATTTATATATACATTCTTCTCAACCGTAACTTTCTTTTTTTAAAAAATAAAAGATATTTCTTTTACAAAGTTTCATACCTCTTGTTCGTAAATTTCTTTTTTTTTTTAAAATATAAGATATTTCTCTTACAAAGTTTCATACCTCCTGCGCGCGGCCAAAGAGTATCATCTCATTGACCCGATTTCACAAATAAAGTACTTGTTAGATTGTGATTATATAGAAGTATCTGAAATATTCTAGAGAAACGAACAAGAAAATTCTGAAAGTTTCTGAAATATACTAGAAGATTGAAAGCATAATAAGACTCTAATCTAAAAGATTATAGAAGATTTCAGATAACTATAAAAGACTCAAAAACTTTCTATAACAATCTATTACTCACAACTACACAAGCTCATATACATGCAATATAGAATTTTTGAAAACATTATAGTAGCATGATAATTGATATCTCCTAGAAATTTTAGAGCACAACCAAGAGAGTTACTCCACCAGTCTACCTATAAATAGAGGAGCCAACCGCTTTTTGCAACACAAGAATCCAACACCCAAAAGTTTCAATACAAGTTTTAGCATCCACAAATATAACAAAATTTATATCTTTATCTAATCATTTTCGTATAATTTTGATAGCATCGTACCGAAATGTTAATTTGTTCCTCTTTAACGTAACTTCCAGATTAGGTTAGGTATTTTGTGAGAACCTTTTTACTCATGATTAATAAAATTATACAAGAAGTACCTTTTAAAAAAATAACTATTAACCAACTCTATGCGGCACTATGCCCATTTCCCGTGCTTGTTTAATTTTCTCAAAAAATTATGTTTGTAGTTAAATTAGTATTTAGACTAGGGGTGCAAACGAATCAAGCTACTCGTGAGCAACTCGTGAGCAGCTCGATCAAAACTCGACTCGAGCTCGAGTAACTCGAACATAAATCGAGCTCGAGCTAGAGTATTAAATATGTGTGTTCGAGTTGTTAGATGAGTAATATAGCAGTAGAATCTATCAATCCAGAAAATATATTGTATCGGCTTTGAGGCGTGAAACCACTTTCTTTAAGGTAATATTTGCCCCCACTACAGAGTTGCTGTTGGAATAAAAAGCAAATTACCCCAGGATACAACAAAGCCCCTTAGAGATAAAAGCAGCAATCTTATTATCTCTCCCAAAGAATAGATAATGAAACAAAGGATTTTTATCTGATAAGAAACTGAAATTGATTTAAAAAAATTATTAGAGTTTAACTCAATACACTTATTTATAGGCAAATTTCTTAACCAACACAACTTTTACTAAAAGTTGTTTGTCGTTGATAAACCAACCCAACTATTGGTGAAAGATGTCTGTTTAATTCAAAGGACACTTCCATGCCTATTAATAATTTAAACAATTAAATAATTGATAATATAATCATCAATTATTTAATTCAAAAGACACGTTAAATAATTGATAACCTAACTAGCTCGCGAGCTACTCGATAATATATATATTTATATATATATATATATGATATAATAAATAATATAATATATATATATAATATAATGCATATATTATATATATATATATATATTATTTATTTATTTATTTATATTTATATATTTATTTATTTTTCGAGCTCGAGCTCGAGCTCGAGTAAGTCGAAATATGAACGAGTCGAGTTCGAGTATGAAATTAGTTACTCGATCGAGCTCGAGTAGAAAAATAAAGTCGAGCTCGAACTTGAGTAGTATGATAGTCGACTCGGCTCGACTCGTTTGCACCCCTAATTTATATATGAATTGATATAAAAATAAAATATTAATAAAAACATAGTAAATTAAAATACTTTGATATATGTAAATTATTATGTATACTAAACTAATTTTTTACGATGTAATTAACATCATTATTATTCATTAAAAATATTTTGGTAAGGAGATTAATTTATTTTGAATTTTTTTATATTTTTTATTTTTGAATAAAAAACTATTTTGTTAACTAATTAATGGAAAATTTATAATTAAAAAGTGTTATAAATTATCTTTCATTATACTTGATATGTTTAGTTTTTAGTTGGTGAAAGAGAAAAAAACAAAACACTAATTAAATATGATAAATTTAGGATGAGAATTAAATTATTAATTAATATGAAATAATACTTAGTGAAATTATCTTTTTATATATAATAAGTTTTAAGAAAAATTTTATTTAAGACGATTAGATGATGATATAAACTATTAATTAATATAAAATATAAAAGATAATAAAATTATACAAAATAAAGTTTAAAATTGTACTGTATAGAAATTAACGAACAAAATTCAATTTTTGAAAATAACTTCTACAATTTTTTTTTCAACAAAAAGTAAAATGAACTAGTATATTTATTTATAAAACAAATTTAAGATGATATCAAATCCAATCTTGTTGATTTTGTTTATTCTTATGATGTAGATATTCATAATAACTAGCCTTCGGTGCACATTGATTAACTTACGACTTCCTATCATCATTCCTGGGCTGTCCCTTTTTTCTACTTACATTACATGAATGTTTTTGAAAAACTATGGCTAAACAATGCAAATTGGAGAGCGCTTTTTTTTTTTTCAAAAAAAATAAAAAGAAGAGAAATTTCAAATGATAAAAAAAAAATCCGATCTTGTTGATTTATGTAACAGAATATCTAAATTCTGTTGGTTTTGGATAATGTACCATTTTTTTTAAAAAAAATCATGATATTATTTATAAAAATATTTATATTTTGTTTAAATAATGCGTAAACGTTTTGAAGTTTTGTATAAATTTCTTGGTCAAACTATTAATTCAACCATGAAAATAATTATTAATTCGTGAAAACTAATTAATTGTACAAATAACAAAATCACAACACATACATAAAGTTATTAGTTACTATTAATAAAATTAAGCACAATAAACGTTAAAAATACTTCATAATGTCTAAAAAAAAAGGAACAAAATCCATTTTTTTATAGAATAACTTCTCCAGTACTAAATTTTAGAAAACAAATAACTGAAAAAACTTAACTTAACTCTATGTAGGTGTTGTGAGTTTGTTATTTGTACAATTAATTAGTTTTCACGAATTAATAATTATTTTCATGGTTGAGTTAATAGTTAGACCAAGAAATTTATACAAAACTTCAAAACATTTACGCATTATTTAAAGAAAATATAAATATTTTTATAAATAATATCATGATTGATTTTTTTTGAAAAAATGGTACATTATCCAAAATCAACAGAATTTAGATATTCTGTTACATAAATCAACAAGATCGGATTTTTTTTATCATTTGAAATTTCTCTTTTAAATTTTTTTTTGAAAAAAAAAAATGCGCTCGTCAATTTGCATTGTTTAGCCATAGTTTTTCAAAAACATTATGCAAATATATAAATAATTTTATTATTATAATATCATGATTTTTTTTTAAAAAAAACAGTACAACATTCAAAATCAAGTGTTTAGATATTCGGTTAAATAAATCTCAGAAGATCAGATTTGATATGATCTGAAGTTTCTTTTATAAATAAATAGGCTCATACGTTTACATTGTTTAGTCATACAAGTTTTTAAGAAAGGTTTGGTGTGTGAGTAGAAAAAATGGCTGGTGGAGGAATTGTGACCGGAAGTCGTAAGGCTTACCCCGGCAAACTCACGTGCAAAGTTCTTCTCACGTGCTTAGTTGGTGCTACGGGAGGGTTGATTTTCGGTTATGACATTGGAATTTCAGGTAACATATATATTATATATAATAACCAATGGATCCTTTTATTGCATGATTGATATTGTTAATTGTTAATTGTAGGTGGGGTGACATCTATGCCTGCTTTCTTGGAGCAATTCTTCCCCAAAGTGTACAGGAAGGAGGTGACGTCCGTGGGAAGCTCTAATCAATACTGCAAATTCAACGATCCAAAATTGACACTTTTCACTTCATCCCTATATTTGGCTGCACTTTTCGCATCTGTCATCGCCTCCAAAACCACCAGGTCTTTTGGGCGGCGCCCCTCCATGCTCGTCGGAGGTACCCTCTTCCTCTTCGGTGCTTTGTGCAACGGATTTGCCCAAAACATCTGGATGCTCATCGGTGGTCGTTTACTCCTCGGTTGCGGCATTGGTTTCGCCAATCAGGTAGGTTTATATATATATATTTTTTATAAATAAATTAATTAATAAAAATAATTTGTATATGTTTTTTGCAGTCTGCGCCATTGTATCTGTCGGAAATGGCTCCATACAAATACCGGGGGGCATTGAACATCTGCTTCCAACTCTCCATCACCCTGGGAATCCTTGGTGCATACGCTGTCAACTATTTTACAGCTTCACTGAAAAGAGGGTGGCGTTACAGTTTGGGCGGCGCCGGAGTACCTGCGCTCATATTTCTGGCTGGGTCGTTGTTCCTCCCGGATACACCTAACTCGCTGATCGAACGAGGTAAGGAAGAGGAAGCCAAGACAAGGCTTAGAGGGATCAGAGGAATCGCGGACGTGGATGAGGAGTTCAATGATATGGTGGCTGCTAGTATCGAATCCAAGAAAATAACCCATCCTTGGAAGAATCTGATGAGCAGGAAATATAGGCCTCAACTTATGTTTGTTATTCTCATCCCCTTCTTCCAACAGTTCACGGGCATGAATGTTTTCATGTTCTATTCTCCTGTTCTCTTTAAAACTATGGGTTTTAAAGACAACGCATCGTTGCTTTCTTCTCTTATCACCGGCGCTGTCAATGCCGCTGCCACCCTTTTCTCTATTGCATCTGCTGACCTTGTCGGAAGGAAGTTCTTGTTTATGGAGGGTGGCATCCAAATGTTGGCCTGTCAGGTTATTAATTTAATTAATATATATCATTATTATATATATATATATTCATTTTAATTAATTATGTTGCAGATATTTATCACGTGGTGCATTTCTCAAACTTTTGGGTGGAAGGGACAACCCCAAGGGCTGTCGAAAGGTTTTGCCACCAACATTGTAGTTGCAATCTGCGTGTACATAGCTGGTTTTGCCTGGTCCTGGGGTCCTTTGGGATGGCTCGTGCCAAGTGAAATCCTGCCGCTAGAGGTTCGATCCGCGGGACAGAGCGTCAACGTCTGTGTCAACATGTTCTTCACGTTTGTCATAGCTCAAATATTCACTTGGTTGTTATGTAACTTGAGGTATTGTATGTTCATCTTTTTCGCATGTTTCGTGTTAGCCATGACATATTTCATCTACAAGTTTTTCCCGGAGACCAAGGGTATTCCCATCGAGGACATGGCCGATATATGGAAGAATCATTGGTATTGGAAGAGATTTGTCACGGATGACAATGACAATGATAACAAAGACGTTAAAGTCCAGATGTCTGAGACTGTTACCCTTGTTAAGGACTTCCCTTAAATTTTAGTTAATATTTTATTTGAAAAAAAAACATTTGCTAGCTAGCTAGTTTTGGATTTGTAGGGTTTTGGTATGGTGAAGTTTCCTTCGTATTTGATTTTTTATATTATTAGTTTTGGAATTTTTTGCTCTTATCTAATTGCGATTTGTATTTCTTAAATTGATTATTTATCTTTCATTATTTCTATGTCTATTTAACTTTAAATTAGTTTTTTTGGTCCTCTTAATAGGGAAAACTACACGGATTCATACTCTTATCGACATGAGTCATTTTTTTTATTTTTAGCTAGACTTTAAATTTTTGTTCATTAATTTTTTTTAACCTAGTGGTTTTCTGTTCTTTATATGATTTGGGAAGTAACACGGAACGAGATACCACCTAAATAGCATGGATGGAGTACTGGACCAACATGGTATTCGATGTATAATTTTAAGGAATATATATTTTCTTACACACATATATATTCTCGAAGTCGTGCATGAGATAAACATTTGTATATATGGCTATTGAGCTAATCGGATGCCCCAATTCAGCTTACACTTCTATTGACATATATGATGAATTCAAAATGTTTCCCATTTTGTCGTTATGACCAAATTCGTCGGAGTGAAATTCTCCGGTTTGCTCTGTTCATGAAGATTTTCTTGTCGCAGTTTTCTTAGATCTGAGTTTCTTAGCTTCAGTAGATCAAGAATTTCAATGTATTTTTGCGCCCTTTTCACCTATGAATCAATCAGTAAAATTTCAGAATTTCGATCAGTACTCCAATATTTCAATTAAAGGAATTTTTTTTTATTTAATTATCCAAGTAAATTGATGTAAACCTGCATTCTTCTTTGCAATTTGATATCTCCATCGGCAGATATGCCATCCAATTTAATCAACTGAATCATCAATGATTCAATCAAGTTCAATAAAACAAGCTCCTCCACTTTCTTGCCACTATTAATTGTTGATTCAATTGATGCCACCTACCAATATATCAAGAACCCCAAAAATGAAAAAGAAAAAAGACTTTAGCATAAGAATATATAATTTTCGTATAAACTAATGCAAGAAAACGCCTACTTAGCGAAACCATTCAATGATGAAAATTATTTTTATCGCTACCATCCTACAAGGTCAACTCCCTCAACTAATAATTTTTGTTGGCGATGTACTCACATTTAAAAAAAAAAATGGTTTAAAAATTATATTATAACCTTATATTCTTGGCCACCATTATACTTTTCTTTGAAATTACATACCTATATAACCTTAAATTAGTTTGAAGGCAATTTTTATCTTATGTGTTATCAATTTTGTGTTTCCTTATGTGATCTTTGGTTTTTTGGCCGTCTATATTTTGACATAATGTCAATATACCGACATGAGATCGACATATCATGAACAGAGGAAAATGACTAAAATTTTCACCAAATAAAATTAAAATTCGTGAATAAAATGCTAAAGTTGCAAGAAAAATATAGCGGAAAGATTGCAAATTTCTCAATATAATCATACGTGACGATGAAAGATTAATGTCTCAAGAAACATATAGGAGTAAGATAGCAAATTTCCCAATATTATCACACTTGATGATTTTGGGTGCAATAGATTTTTAAAAAGAGTTGCCAAATCTAATTATCGGTCTTTTGGTTCCTCGTTCTTAATTTACAAAATTGCCCTTATTGTTAGCCTTGACTTCAAAACAAATACCACAAGGGAAAAAAAAGTTTGAAATACTATCACTATATGTTTCTTAGTCTACACATTATATTCTTGGAGCCATGCTGGACTTGATCATGCTGATCTCTAGAGTCGAGTCGACTCGACTCAGACCTATTATGGCGAAGCCGTCTCCGAAACCTTTCGTTTTCTTTAACAGCATTCGAACCGAGGATCTTTATCTTTTTAAGTAAGAAATATATGTATGCAAAAATCTCGAATCGGAGTAGTTAGGTAGTGTTTGGGAGAGCTTCTTAGAAGCACTTATCAGTTTGTTCGTTAACAAAAATTTAAAATTTTATGAAATTTTGTTAATAAAAAGTTGAAAAGTACTTCTCAGAAGTCAAACACTACCTAGTATCTACCATTTGCAGATTTTGGTTAATTTGTATAAAATACCTGTTTTGCAAGCTTGTCGACTTCCAATCTAATGGACGCGATGTCTTTTGAAGCTCTCTCCATTTTCGCATTCCTTCGCGATTCAAGAATCCTTCTTTCCTTGCTCAATTCATCTTCAATAAGCACAATCTTTGATCCATCTTTCACACCAACAACATCAAGAAAAGCTTTTGAATCCCTCTCCTTTTCCTTGAATATCAGCTTTTGATCCTGTGGATTCATCCCAATCTTCCCTGCTAACATTTTCTTCAATTCCCCTGCAGTACGTACCATTCATCCATCGCAATGTTTAGTAAACTAAGCCATTGGCTAACGACAAAAAATTGAATGAAAATTTCATTACCGAAACTAGCTTGAGAACTAATGGTGACATCATGAAAATATGAGCCATATTTCACTTTGACTTTGATATTAGGCACACAAGGTTTTGCATCTTTGGTCCTCTTTTGCACATACATCCCACAAGGCCTAACCTCCAGCCCCACAGCCGCCTCGGAGCCGCCACGACCACCGGGTGAGCCGCCGCATCTTACCGGAGATGGGAATGAAACTCCGGTGACCTTAGGCTTCATTTTCAACATGTTGGCTTTGTTCATTGTACTCGAGAAAAGCAGAGCTTTGTGTTTATATCAGAAATAGTCAATGCAAAATGTATATATAGAGGAAGCTTGAAAGTTTTTTTTTTAAAAAAATGTTCCTGTAACAAGAAATGAGATTTTTAAAAAAAAATCTTATTAAAAAAAAGAGGAAAAAATCTTAGTGCTTGTCTGGTAAGTATAGAAGATACCATATATATAAGAAAAAGAACCAATATTTGCCCCACGATGTCAGACCAACAACAGAATTTTGATCTCTATATGTGCATACGAATATTTTGTAGAAGAAATAATAGAAACTCATCTAATATAAAAAAGCATTTGCTGCAAAATATTATGTAATCGAGTCATTTGGGAAGTTTCGCTGATGAATTTATATATAAAAATTGAGGGGGTGAGAAAGAATATTGGGAACATGTAGGTGGTTGAAGGCGCCATTGGTTGGATTGTTGGAGTTTAGTCTATGCTACATCGGGAGTGTTTCTCTTCCTATTTCAATATCATTAGATCATGTGAGATCCATATATTTTTTTATTGAAATTGACATATGTCTTGATGATCCAATGAAGAAATTCTATGCCGCCCTCCGGGGTAGTGCCCGGAGGGCAATCCAACGGCCCCGGGCCATGACACATCACAATGATGTGATGTGCAAAATGGCCCGGGCCATTGGATCTGCCAGATCGGGCACTACCCATGGGGCGGCTAAGAATTCCCCGATCCAATGATTGATATTTAACCACATCATGGGGGGAGAAATACTCCAGGTGTAGCATAGAATAATCCGATTGTTGGTATTCTTTTCATCTTTATTTTATTTTATTTTATTTTCTCTTTTTCTATATTGGTTTTTTGAGGATTTAATCGGTGGATAAATTATTAATTATTAATTAAACGCGGTGTCAACTAATGTCACAGGCACAATTGTTTTTTTTTTTTTTTTTTAAATACAGAATTCTATGTTGAAGTTATTTAAATTAAAAATATATATAATGTTTAATTACTCAAACCTTCATATTCAATTGTAATGTTTGGAGAAATCAAATTGAGACGAAAGTTTTGGCTGTTGTCTTGTTGGATTCTTTACACGGGCGCACCTTTATTTGCCCTCGATATTATATTATCCTATGATGTTATATATATATATATGTTGTCTTGTTGGATTCTTTACACGGGCGCACCTTTATTTGCCCTCGATATTATATTATCCTATGATGTTATATATATATATAACGAAGGTAAGGGGTCGATGATTACTTTTGGTGAGCTTTTTTTAATATCCTATAACGTCTTTAATTTGTTTTGTTTTCTAAAACTTTGATTTACTTTTTAAAAGAAAAAATTAATTTGCTTTTATTTCAACAAAAAAATATGTGAATTCATTCCATCATGCCACAGTTCATAAGTTATTCAACTATCGTCATTCTTTGTTTTAAAAAGTCGTTTATCTTTTATATTTTGTGTATCATCGTGTGTTTCATAGTGATCATAATATATATATATTAATTTTTTAGTTGAGTGTGACTATTCATTTACTCGGGAATTTGAATAATATATTTCAATATTGTGAAATAATGGCAGCCATTACTTGTATATATAAATTATTTCTTTCTTTTGAAAATTTGTTAGTATTTCCTGGCCATTGACTTTTTCTTCATATGTTCGTGTACTCCAATGAGAATATACAATTACACATATTACACAATATCGAAATATCCCCTTAATTAGATAATGTAACTCAATTGGTAGTCCTAATTTATTTCGATGTAAATGAGCTTTTTACTTGCATCCAATTTGCAACCACCTTGTACTTTATTCCCATTCACTATATCTTGAAGAGAAGAAAATAAAAAGCTAAGACGGTCCATTCAACTGATATCAACATTAACGATTTTTATATTTTTTTATTTTGGTTAAATACGATATCTATCTCACAAATTTGACATTTGTTTCAGTTTTGTCACAACTATATTAGGTATTACATGGACTTATATATATTAATCCTATTTAGTAGTATTTCGTTATATTTTTTTAATAAAAAATTACTCACACTGTTTTTAATTTGAATATAACCAAATTCAAGATCTAAATTTTAGGGAGCCAAGTATTCAATTTATTACTGCATTGGGTTATTTTATATATTTTATATTTATATAAAATTATAATTTTGATTTCGTAACTTGCACATTTCTATTTTTACTCATGTTATTAGTTAATTTACAGTTTTATTACACTAACTTGCTTTATTTTTTAATTTTAATCATTTTTCAATAGAATGCTGACGTGATCCAGTCTAATTTTTATGTGTCGATGTCAACAGAAAATACAGACGTGACATCGGACAATATTATCGATGGGATGGATATCATGACTATCCTGAAATCATGACTTGATCAATAACCAAAAAAAAAATTTGTAAGTTATGGAATATAAAAAATTATTTTTTTCCTATGTTTTATTGTTGGAGGAGTTGCCTTGATTTAGGCGTGACCAAGCAACAAAGCATTTCCTCCAAAAAAAAATTTTTTTTTTAAAAAAATGGCAAAATTGTACAAAGAAAACAACAAAAAATTCCTTAATTAATAAATAAGTTGAATAACCACTAATAACTAGATAACAAGGTCGGGCCAGGTCTTAATTTCTTGGCCATCCACAGTATATATAATTTATTCCACAAAAATCTACGTTTAGTCAGCATCTGAGATAATTATTACTTCAAAAAGTTAGTTTGAAGTCATTTCAAGATCGATGCAAATGACAATGGTGAAGCAAACATCACAAGTAATTTGCTATGTCAAGTACCCATCTTTGTGTTGTATATAACTTTACAAATGTTTGTCACTCAAACTCAATCAAAGTTACTATTTTTTGTGACCTATTCGTGGTTTCGAAATTGTTTAAAATTAGATCGTTTTTCGATACACATGCATGAACAAATTATAAATCCACTATCGTAAGTACTTTGAATTACATAGAAACTCGAATCTAATGTGGATTATAATATGTTATATTTGAAATATTTTTTTCCCTATGATTTGATCAAATGTTAGTTTTTTATCATCAATATATATATCAACTTTCATAAAAATGTGAGAGACTCACCTAATCTAATGACGTTGGAATAGAAGAAAAAATACTCTCAGTGTAGCATAAACTACTCCTAATCATATGGAGTCTTTGAAACTTTGTACCACAAATAGTTTTGTTTCTACTTTCTATATACTACACTAGTCGTCGGTTTCATCTTTCAAGTTGGTGGAGTAGGTGAACTTTTGGTCATAGGTCAGGAGTTCGATTCCCCCGCCAACACTTTTTTGGACTAGTCTGTCACACAGGGCTTGCCTAGTGTGATTTATCTGACTAGCGTAGTTTGCAGGCTATTGCGTTAGTTTGGGGTTACCCAGAGCGCACCGAAAGATAGCGGCTGTGGGTTCCCACGTCACCAAAAAAAATGATACTCTCCAATTAAAATGTAATTTATAATTTAAGAAAAAGTATGGTTGGAATTTGAATAATTTTTTTCCCCTTCTTCATCGAAATTTAATGAGTTTTAAATGTTATGCTTTGTTTTCAAGAAAGAAGTATTATTGTATTAATTTGGTTCTGTCACTCGTCATCACAATCATGAATTCTAAAATAATTGATCCATCATATAGTTTCATAAGAATTTTTTGTGTTGATATTAATAACTACGAAGACCCCTACTTTACGAGAATTCTCATCCAAAAAATATTTAAAACAAGAGTGTTACAACAATAAATATCAATACCAAAATACTCTTTTATTGTTTTCTTACTCTTATCCTTGCTTAAATATGTTAGGAATTTTACAAATTTTGACTAAAACCCTCTTAATTTGAAAAGGATAATATTTTTTATGATAAAAATCTCGTAAGAGTATTTTCATTAATTTTGTCTTATAAAGGAACAATTAAAATTGCATTACATTTTAAATATTTAAATCAGTATTCTAAAAGGCGTCGCCTAGACCCGCCTAAGAGTTTTCTAGGCACTAAGCGGTTGTCCACCGCCTCGCTTTCTTGCTAGGCTATGTTTCTAAGCATTGCCCGCCTACCAAGCCGCCTAGGTTGACAGAAATTCGCCTAGGCGGTTACTATTTTTTATTTTAAAAAAATTAAAAATAAAAAACTAAAAGAGAGACGCGAAGCGAGAAACAAACACAGAAAGAAAAAAAAACGCATAAAATAAATTCAAGCAAAAAATTAAATCTCATATTACATTATACATATGAAAACTTGATATCTATTAATATTTATGTTGTTGTTATTATTATTATTATTAAAATTTTATAAGATTTTCGTATAAAAACTGAAAACATAAGACATAAAAATTATATTTTATAGTAAAACTTATGAATATTTCAAGTTATTTATTATTTAGATTTTAAAAAAAATCGGCTAGGCCTTGCCTAGGCGGCTAATCGCTAAGCGGTGGGTCGCCGCCCGCCTACCACCTAGCGTTTTTTAGAACATTGATTTAAATTAGGACGCAAATAAGATATTTGACCAAATGGTTTTTTTTTTATATAAGAAAATTCATTAAAATGGATTTTTCTTAAATTTTTTTATTTTAGTTTATGGGGTTTGAATATATATATATATATATATATATATATAAATATATATATGTATATGTATATATATATATATGTATATATATAGAATTCCCTAGATTGGTTTGGTATTTTTCCCTAATATCTCTATTTGGTTTAGACGTCCATTCCAATAGCCGATGATAGTTTAAACATCAAAATCTAAAATTTCTAAAAGTTAATTATTTCTCAATTAAGCACCTAAATTATCAATCCAAGTTTCAACTATCGCTCAAATCATATTCAAATGCCTCACCCAAATCACGCGATATTCCTTGAATACTGCCCTCTACCGAAGCCCTTTATAATACGCATTAATCCCAATTAATTGCTGAAATTTAGAAATAAACCAAACTACAATGGGACATGCCCATAATTAAATGCAATCTTCCCCTATCATTTCATGATATTGCAAATTAAAACATGTCAGTCAATTAATATTTGTTTATTTTAAAAGAAAAACGAAGAAAAAACATGTTAGTCAACATGTCTCGCGAGTCGCGTGCAAGACAATAGCCAACAAAAGTACAAAACTATTGCACCCAACTATAGAATATTAGCTCTTCAAAAAAAAAAAAAAAAACTATAGAACATTAGATTTACGTGATTAATAATTGTTAGGATCGAATGACAATTGAAATGTAACTTTGACCCATACACTCGGAGAAAATTGTTATTTTCATCTTTTATGTTATCAGTTTTAGTATTTTTTTTTAATTCTAATAATTTTCCCATATGACCAATGTTCTAAAAAGCTTGCTTAAGCGACGCTTAATTTCGCTTAAGTTTTAACACGCTTAAGCTCGATTAAGCGACCGCTTTTTAGAACGAAAGATTTCATTTATTTTTTAAAATGAAAATATTTTTATAAATATGTATATTTATAGTTTAGAACTTGAATTATCTATTAAATCATATATTTATGGTTGATATAACATTTTATTTAATGTTTGTCTTAAAATAATTAAAATTATAATAAAAATTGAAAACGCTTTTTCACGCTTAAGCTCGTTCTAAGCTCGCTTAAGCTTGAAAAGCTTGAAGCTTGACCTCCACGCTTCGACGCGCTTCACGCTTTTTAAAACCTTGCATATGACGATAATATGATGCTGACATGATATCGACATGACATCGATATATTTAGTATAACTTTAATTCACACGTAAAAATGATTAAATTTGACAAAAGTTAAAGATATAGAATTTGCTATCTATTTGTACGAATCTCCTCGCCAAAAACTGGGAAGTCAAAATTAAGCATATATACAGAGTCATCAATTTGACTCAGTATATTAGGGCAATGATTGGAATACAAAAATATTGGGAATAGGTATCTAGTAACATTGTATGTATGGAATCTATCTATATTTCTGATCATCAATTTGAGAAAAATGATGAAATAATATTGGCATATATATTTAAGCAACTAACAATAACAATTATATATCCAATTTCAACTATTATGTTATCGTGCTTTGATCTCAGTCTAGCGTGATTGCACAATGAACTCCCATAATAACGCATTTTTCATCCGTCCATTTTATGAAAAATGATTAACACAAATTACTATAAATATATTTTGTAACACCCCTCGTTAACCAATTCAAATATTTATCCTAACTCATAGCCCGAACTGGGGATCGAAATCACGTTGACGATTTAAAATATTCAAACAATAACTATCAATTATACTCAATGTCGCTCTCGATGCCTCGATACTTATCATCATTTCAAATAAGAAGATAAAAAAATTCCATGGGACTTTTCAACTTATCCTTTGATAACATGATGAGGAAAAGGGTGGTGGGGTTGGAGGCCAGTTCATTGATGGAATTCAGAGAAGAACTGCACAATAATTAGGGGTTTGGGCACATGCAAGAGCAGTCTAAAAACTACACATACATACAATCTTTGTTTGCTTCGGACAGTGGCTGAGCCATATACAAGTCAAGGTGGCAAAATTCATCAAATTTTTTACAAAGATTTTGCTGCTCCTGAAAAACAATAAATATATTAATTAAAAATCTTATCCCCTTCATCTCGAACATGGCTCCGACCTTGGTTCAGCTATGCATGAGAAGTGGTCCAGTTTGGATTTTTATTAGGGAAATTTGCTTTATCGATCATATATGTTTGTCATCTTGCGATTTCGATCCCCAAAAAGGAGGGATAGACTCACTACACTATCACGACCGACTATATCCAACCCTTTAAAAGATTGTGGAACAGGGTTCGAGCTTGGCTCAACATTAAAGGGTCTTTCGGTTTTATTCATATTCCGATTAAAAACTTTATTTCTTCAAATTAAAAGGATTTAATCCTTTACCTCTCAAATGATAAATTCGAGAAAAAAAACTACATATTCTCGTGATTTATATCCACGAGTCACTTATAAATTTCAAAGTTGGATTATGAAATTGCGAAACAGAATTTGAATTGGATCAAGACTGCCAATTGAATAAGTATGAATAAAGGATCCATGGGTGAAGATAGAAAGTCAAATTTATATTTTCAGATTTCAGTTTTAGTCCGCTATCTTTGTTTTTTTTTTTTGACAATTTTAGTTATTTTTTCGATGTGGTGCTGATGTAGTATTAATGCAATGCTCATGCAGGACTAAAACTGAAATATAAAAACACAGAGGAAGTAACAAACACATATGATCAAAATTATAGTTTTTTCTAGCTCAAAAAAAAATTTATAGTTTTTTTATTTTATTATTGGGGAGAAAAATGGCTGCAAAGTCAGTTATCCAGCTGCCCTTTTTCAGGCGCATATCTTTTAAGACATTTAACTAGTGACATATTGGTCCTACGGGGAAACATACTCGATGGAAAAAGAATTCAATTCTTGTTAATGCTTCTATATATATTTTTTCAAATGTAATTCTTCCCACCAACACTCTGTGAAATTGCTCTCTCTAATGACTCCATAATTCGATGCATGTTGATCTGAGGTAGACCCGATTAAATAAATAAATAAGTTTCGAATTCCATTGTAATTTTTTTTTCTTTTATCAATAATACGAATGAATTCGTCGAGTAACTGTTGCATCGACTCTGCATAGTAAGAGATCCTCCGAGACCATTTAGGTTCATCATTGATGCAATTTGATGGCTAAAAGGGCTTTAGAAATTGTGGTTCCTTTTGTACCTTCTTTTGTCTTTCCTTTGTATAAGTTACTTAGTATGCTACACAATATAAATATTGAGGGAAAATCAATTCTTTGTCATGTTATCGATTATCGATGGATTCACGATTTTAGTCAAGTAATGTACAGTTTTTTAAATGTTAGTCTTTTTTTTTTTACTAAAATTTGTACAAACATCAAGAATATCCGATATCTTGTTATTATTTTTCGACGTCTTGTCATAATTTTTCAACTTATGCGCTGATAGAAAATTGAGTGGTTTGATCGATGTCATTGTATATAGAGCTAGCACTTGATGACACTTCAAAACAACATCCGTCCACGTCCAAGCGTTGCGCCAAATCACTAACTTAACACTCTTTCAACTTTTGGATTATTATAATATAATGACAACTCATCTATATGGAATTTTAGAGAGCCATATGATTTCCGATTATTTTTAACTTGGGATTTTTTTAAATAAATTTGAAGTGTAATTTACATACTGACAGTCTACTATATTGGGTTATGGTGATAACCAGACAATTATTTTGATCATGGAATAAAATTAAAGTTAATGGAATGAAACTTGAGGGGGAAGGGGTTAGTAAGTTCTTGGTTTTGATTTGAGAATTTTGGAGGAAGGGTTTTGGAGACGATATGGTTTTAGTTTGGGAAAATTAAATTATTTATTTATTTTAGAGTAAAAAAATTATTACTGTAAACATAAAATTGTTTTAGAAACTTATTGACAAAATACTTTTAAATATTAGATATTATATTTATTTTTACTTTCGTAATGATTTTGTTGACAATATAATAAGAAAAGAATTCAGAGAATATCCCAAAAAAAAAAAAGCAGCAGCAGCAAAAGTGGCTATTGAGCTAACCAACAACGTTAGTTCAGTTAAAGGCTAAACCAATTATTTAAATTATGTTCAACGCCCCAACACATCAAGAAATCCAACTATTTTTCATTTCCTCATCTCATTGCAACCTCTTTAACATCCAAGAAGCATGGCAAATATCACTCATCTTTCCGAGCTTTCGACCTGGCTGGCCTGGCTGGCTTGATGATATTTCCAAGCAACAAAACAACTATTGGGACAATGGTTCCAATAAAGTAAACGCTCCTGTATGCAGTTAGTGTCTCGTGCAGGCTTAAAACCTGTTTACAGTAGAGTATCATAGATTTGAGCTGCATGCATCATCGATGAATGAAAGTTGGGGGGGGTGCGGGGGTGGGGTGGCAGGGGGGCACTAACCATGAAACCCACGCAAGAGTAGTTCAGAACCATAAGGGTGTAGGCGAAGTTCGCCAATGCAAGGATATTTCTGAATACAGATGATTTGCTGGCTTGTTTCCATCGGTAGATAACTGTTGGTAAAATGAAGTCAATCAAGAAACTATGTTCATATAATGGAGTCAGTCAATCAAGAAACTGCTTGACCAGTTCAGTCGTAGTTGTCAAAGCTGCTCTCAGGCACCAGACACACAAGGCCGAAGACAGTACACTTTGGTACATCCGAGGTGCACAGGCATCACAGAGGTTCATGCCTTAAGGTAGAGGTGTGTGCCATTGAGGATCCCAAAGGCGGGACTCGGGTGCATAGTTGGTGTGCCTGGCAACCTTGATAACTACTATGTCATAAAAGTAACTAGATTAAATGGTTTTCTAAGGATATGATATCTTCTGTCCTTATCGATCAATTTTAAATAGAGGAAAAAAATAAAAAAACTGTGTCAGGGCGTATACACAGATCGAGTAACAACTTAAATAATTTAAAATTACAAAATAAAAAAATCTGGCTCGAGGTCCTACAGCTTGACCGGCATTCAATCATGATTTAAACATACTCAAGGTGGTCTTAACTAGCTGCTCGTAAAGCTCGAGCTTGGTAGGTACTCATAAATTATTCGGTTCAACTAATTTGCATCCCTACAATTATAGCTCTATGCTCGAATGTTAATTAATTTGTATTTGCCATAAAACTTTGCGGTGGTCTAAAAATTTACGACTTGTGACTGAACTTTAAAATGCATGTGACTAGCTTTCAAACAAATGAGAACCATTGCGAATTTATGGTACCTCTTGAACCGGCAATCATTATGGCAGACTGAACAAAGAATATGATGTACCCAGGATACAATCCCTGTCAAACAGTGAAATGATGCTGAGTCAGGCTGCTATACTTTGTTAGATCAACTATAAAACTGCCAAACCAATAAAAAAGACCGCTTGAATTAAGCAAGCAGATTTATCAACGAGGAAACATATCAAAGGTGAACCCAATGGGCTCCTCCAAAATTTATTTGAATTCTATGCATATTTTTTTTAAAAATTAAATGTTTTGCCTCCCAAGACCATTTAATTAACCCCCTCAACATGCCACAAGGCCCACAACCCCCATTACAAATCTTTGATGTGCCCAGAAATACTTACATTGTTTTTGTGTTCAAATATACTTTGAATTACAACTAAGTTGGTTTCATTTTAATACATGGCCCAAATAACCTGCAGGTCTTATACTGACACGCATCTATGGTGTAACCCACCTTGCAAAAACCATCATCACCCAAATAATGAAGTTAAACAGATGGCGACATTCCTGACTCAAAACGTGAAAATTATTGACAATGATACCATAGTATTCTCAATATCAAGATGCGCTCATTCACTTGCACTTAAAAATAAAAAGAAAACACACCACAAAGGCATCAACATAATTTTGTATAAGAACCTCGTATGAATGCTTACATGCCACACTGCACTGACGGTTTGGGTTGCCAGCAACTGGAAGAAGCCAGGTTTCTTACCTTTCTGAGCTAACCTATCATATACATCTAAATAAAACGGCACAAGTTAGTCTGGCACAGACGTATTTATATAATTAGAGCTGTAAAATCAGAACACCTGAAAAAGAGAATTTTTTTATTAACAGTTAAACACCGATACAACCACAAGCCTCCATCAATAAGAGACTCCCACATTTACTTTCCTAGCCAGTGGATCATATAATAGAAGCTGGCTATGGATCAATGGGTATCCAATGGCCCTAGGTGGCATACCATAAATCTCTAACAATATGAAACTCAACTTCTTGGCATGAAATAGATCTTATCTCTAGAATAGAATCTGTTACAGACAAGATTAGTTGATTGACATCTACATTCATAGGCTGAGAGCCACTTTCATAGATCTGATCAAAATTTTAACACAACCGAGAGTTAAAGGACCGCGACTGACCAATGTCTATAATGTATATTTCCTAGCATGTCCTTAGCTGTGGTTTGCCTCCAAATCCACAGGTAAAGAGTGAGAACATTTTTAACTGCCTACCTCGTGATAATTCCCTCCTCATTTTATTACCCTTATCATACCCCTCATCCACATGTATAACCTCTAAATTAGCCAAGCGTCTTTCCCCACAACTTCGGATAAGTCAATAATTGATGCATTTACGGATGCACGTTGTTATGGTGGGATGTTTCAGTGGACCACAACTGTGTATTCCTAGCACGTCCTTAGCTGTGGTTTGCCTCCAAATCCACGGGTAAAGAGTGAAAACATTTTTAACTGCCTACCTCATGATAATTCCCTCCTCATTTTATTACCCTTATCTTACCCCTCATCCACATGTATAACCTCTAAATTAGCCAAGCATATTTCCCCACAACTTCGGATAAGTCAATAATTGATGCATTTCCGGATGCATGTTGTTATGGTGGGATGTTTATCAGTGGACCACAAGTGATTACTGTCTCTAAGCACTAACTCGGCAAAATTCTACCACCATTAAAAGTTAATTTGAAACTCTAATGCCAAAGAGGAGTCAAGGACCATCTTATTGTTTTCTTATTTGGACATTTAAACCTATTTGCTCCTCAATGTAGTCTAGGTTACAATCATAATCATAAAACTCAAATAGACTACAAACATAACTTGTTCTAAAAAATGACATCAGATTCCATACACCTATAAAGAATTTTTTTAACAACATAATAAACAACTGTTTTCTTTCTCTTATCAAATTTGAAGAGTTTCTTTAACATGTTTTTACTTTTACTATGTTATGTCACTTGTTCATCCTAGCGGCTGATAAATTCAAAAAACATAAGTTTGGCATCCTCATAATTTGGGCTTATGAACAAAAAAAGAGAAAGTGATTCAAAGGAAAAATTCACTTACAGTGTCTAAGCCAGGTGCTAACTTGAATGTTCCATACTAGGGGTATCTGCACAGCACTCTTGGCCAACTCAACACCTAATACATCAACATTTATTGCACGATCCCATCGAGGTTTGGGCGGATTAGAATCTGTCCAGCCGCTAAATCCCAGCCCAGAAATAATTATAGAGGCCTCTGAAATGGACCAAATGAAATAATATTTCCACCGAGCAGTAAAACCAGACATGTACTGGTAACTCAGTCGTTTCCAGAATCCATACTCTTGGTATACTGATTCAGTGAATCGAGTAAGCGGAAAATGTGGTACAAGATACAGATACAATCCCATACAGACACCAGCTTGCAGAACAGCCCTTAGAGTTGCCCAATAAGGAGAAGGGGGTGATCCCTTTTCTGTAGGTTTCCAGAGCTGTCAAAGGCAATTTTTATCCATTACTAACGACTAACATGCATTGGTATCATAAAATAAATATAATTTTACATATAATACCCCTTTCCTCTCAGTCCATTCAATATATGCTTCCATTTCATACACTGGACCAGCAAAGTGACTTCCACAACAAAGACAGTAACCAAAATATTCAAGTAACGATGGCAACTTCAGCAACCGGTTTTTTCTTTGTGCGTCACGTAGATCTTCATCTTTTAGCAATCCATCATTGTAATTAATTGCACATGATATAATTTTCAGTGTTATCACCATTAGAGATCCTGCAGAATTGCAAGATCCATAACAAAGTCAAACCAGAAGCAGAACATACATGTAATGAGAAAATTTATACATAAAAAGTTTCCACATCCACTCCTTCAGAAACTAACTTGGCCAATTTATTTGGATGAATTGTACAAGTAACCGAATAAAGTTTAAAAGCACAAACACTGATTGAGATGGTGCTGACCTGTAGCATCAATACCTCCTTGTTTCCATGCATCTCCACTCATGTAGTATACATGGCTACACGTGCATACCAATGGTCAACACATTTAGAGTGTTTGCAATGAAACGAAATATCTCAAAATGATGCTCAATTACACATGTCCTCATAAAGACATAAAAAAAGGTTCAACCAAAGACTTAAAAGTAGTCCCAACTCCCAAGTTTATCAAAAGGAAAATCTATGAATTTGTAAAACCACATGCATTACCAAGAATGTTCATTTTAAAGCAATGCAACCAATTCACCACTTATCATTACAAATTCGCACATACAAGAACAATTTCAACTAAAAAGCAAATAACTTTCAACTAAACTACCTTAAAAAAAACAAACGGAACAGCCAATTACATCATCAAAACTTTAGACGGGTAAATTCTTGAACCGGGAAAAAACAATTTGGGACTTTAGCTAACATAAAGCAAAGCGAGAGGTACCATCCAATGAGGTAACCGAAGGCGATGAAAAAGGTAATAATCCCGCAGAACTTTCTGAAGAGTGCCATCGACGCATAGCCTAAAAGCATCGGCACCAGAAAATGCAAGTTGGATGAAAATCCAAAGGAGAGGTAGGAGAGAATCGCCCCAGATAGGGCCGCATAGAGGTGGCGAGCCGAAGGTCCTCCTGGGACGAATCGGTGGAAGAAGCTAACCGGAATGGTGACCGCAAAGCATAGCAAGAATCGAAGAACAGGTACGGAGACTCCGATCGCCGATGCCAAGGATTCCATCTCCGGCAGCTCCATTTTTGTTCGGATTTCTTGTGGTCCAACTATGGCTACGCTGTTCGGCTGTTCGTTACTTATTTCACGAAGATGCTTGTCTCGATACACGAGGTGTACTATTTCTTTAATGCACCAATTGTCCAAATAATTTATTATATACTTTATAATACACTTGCATTTTTTATTTTTATATTATATTATATTTATTTTGTCATTATAATACAATATCACACAACATATATATATATATATATTAATTACTAGTGATCATACATGAAACAAGTTGAGTCATGATATAATTTTTTGTTTTCTGAAAATATTATTTTTTACTAACAAATCTTTTTTGCTATCATATGTTATCTTCTATTGTTTTAATAAAACATTGATTCTATCATTTCAACTTAAAAATTAGATAAATTTCGATAAAATTTTATTCATTTTTTTTTTTGAACGAATCGATGGATTATATGTGCTGCAACGCGCTAGTGTATACGAATTTAAAAAGTTATTACGGATTTCACGTCATTCAAAAAAATATTTTAAAGATATTGTGTTTACAGGCTTGAAGGCCCCTTAGAAATCATCATAAAAATCAAATAATAGAATTGGGTCTTTTTTCACCTAATTATTTGGATGAATTTAACTCAAGCAACCTTTTCAGATTTTCATCATGAAAAATCAAATTCTATAGTTAGTGATTACTTTTCGTCTAATTATTTTGGCTGAATTTAATGCAAGCAACTTTTTCAGAATTGAAGCATTAAGAGAAACACCAATACTGTATATTTTCAAATTTCCGGTGTGATTATTTCTTATTTCTATAATTTATTGAAAATTATCGGTTTATGTAGAAATAAAAAAAAAAATTGTGATTTTCTTTGCCTACGCATATATATTGAAAATGATTTTTTACTGATCGAAACAATGTTGCTTTACGAATTATATAGACATTTATAGTTATTATACTGTAAAAATATATTTCTTACATATGATTAAAAATTGAGCTCAACTATTCAATTTGCGTTGTAATTGAGTAACTGTTTTATTAATAGAATTTTTAGAAAGAAATATATCTATTATGTTTCTTTTTCTATGTTGAACTTTTATGTTAAAAAGTTGTAATTATTCATTTCATATATTTTATTGTATTTTTTTCTTCACTTTAAAAGCTAAAATCATGCTTTGTAAGTTGTAACCAACTTCTTCAGCACATAGTGCAGAGAAATTTACAAAAGACGTAACCTTTCTTGACCCTCAGCAGGATATATTAACACAGAATCAACACAAAGACCACCTTTAGGGTGTGTACAATCGATCTGAGTCATCGAGAATTTGATCTTCATCGATTCGCAAGACTTCCGAACGACGAAATCCCCGGCGTGGCAATGATTCCATTTCCCAGGTTCCTTCAAGTAGCATTGTTTTGTAGCTTTCTGACCATCCGAAGTCGAAACCTGGAATCGGACCGGCTTCTTGTCCCAACCATGGACATGCTCGGAGTTACAAACACGCCTACCAAATCTTTTATGGGTGCGTCCCAGATGCACTCTGAAAAAGAGGCTGTAGGAACCTGCTGGAAATGGGAAATCGAGCTCGCCGTCGACTTGGAACCACCAGATTTGCTGCAGGTATGCAACTGATGAGAACCTACATGGAAAAAAGGGAGTAATTCTGGATTAATAAGTACATTCATTTCACATCAGAATTATAAGAACTCAGCATTTATGCAACATACACGGTCTAAAATTACAATAAGGATAATTGCTGTTCCTCAACAATATGAAATAATGTATATGCAAGAAATCATATTTCGGGCTTCGGCCCTGAGAAGAAGTGAATTTCTGTTACTCAAGTCATTAAAGGCGCATAAAGTTGCGATATCATCTATCTGTAGACATCAATGAATTCACGAAAAACAAGATCATGCTCAATAGGCAGAGCACTATACTATGATCCCAGCATGAAAGTATGCCAAAATCTGATCAGATGTACAATTTCCAGACAAAAAACTTCAATAACAGCACTAGAATACATTGCATCAAAGTCTCTGAGAATAAAACTGAATGGCAAAGAAGCTTAATTTCGGACAATTACACGGAGAAAAGTCGATAAATTATTTGGATTCAAAGCACGAATCTAAAATAGCAGAGCATTCAGAACACAGCCAACCCAGCTCAAATAAGTTTTTGAAGGGGCATAGACAAGAACATAGACCTTTGTAAACTCCCACCTTGACTCTTGGGTCGGAATTCGAGTCCAGTATCTCCTATCGTCGATCCCTGTTATCATCAATTCATTCGAAGGTATCGATATACAAGTCTTCCCAATAGTCTTATCCATCCAAACTTTCTGCACAAAATCCACATCTAATGTTTGATGTTTCTCCTAAACCCTTTTCAAAGAAAGCATAAATAAAATAAACAAAATTTTCCCATATTTTTCAAGTCAAAAGATTTTGGTGCTGATCAAGCATACCCAATACGCACAAAATGCAGAAAGTGAAATAAAAATGGAACCTTGGTGCCTCCATCGAAAGAATTCGGCCTGCAAAGCCTCGAATAAATATCCCTTTTGCACAAATTTCTTGTCAAAACATCATCTTTCTCGAACACCCTGGCAACAACAGCTTCGTAATTCAAAGGCAACTTGGATTCCCAAACAAAATCCGCAAACGACGCCATTCTCATGGCTCTGTTCAACATTGCGAGCTGACATATCTGCGGAGGGTCCAGGTACAAAAGCACAGACGCCACGCAGCTCTCCGGCAAGTCCCCCAGCCCCGGTCTCGGCGGAAACCTGGCGGCAGAGCTTCCTCTCCGGGCAAAGAAGGACCAACATAAACCCATTTTTCCAATGCTAACAACAAAAATATTTATGAAAAATGGGGGAGAGCGGCGCTGGGGACGGATACGAATCGCGGTATTTGGAAATCGGAAGGAAGAGGAGAGAGGACAGTTGCAAGAAATGTAAATGGAGAGCTGATGGCATACAATACGCTAAATATGGAGTCGCCATTTTTCATTTCTACCCGTCCGATCACTTTCTTTTAGATTCTTTTAGTTTTCTTTGTTCAAATCTTTATGTCGCCTAAATTATAGTTAATGTCAAAGGAAAATGTTTGGGCAAATTTAAAACTTTTATTTAGTCGTTGGAGTTGTATCTATAAACTTACAACATCCTTTTCTAGTTAGGTTTCGAGCCAAGTTAGACTCAAATCCATAAATACGTGGTTCGGATAGAAAAATACGAAATTGTATTTTTGTTTATGTAATCTATTTATATTTTATATTATTGTAGCTCAAAATTCTTTATTTCTTAAAATTAAGAAATATAAATTGATACAAAGTGAATTTGAGAAATTAAATAAAGATTAATGATACAATCTCTAGATAATCCCTTGATTTTCCTCTTCAATGACAATTTCTTGTTGGATTTGAATTTCTTGAGTATTTGATATTTTTTGAAGACGATTTGATGTCTTGAGATTTGATTTGATGTCTTGATAAAGTTAATTCGATGGGTTAACACCTTGATATCGAATTAAACTTCAAAATTTGTGAAGAACGCGATGAACTCCTTGAATCGCACCTTGAGATTTGTTATCTTGAATTTGATGAAGAACACGATCTTCTTGAATTTGATTTGTTTGATGAAGAACACGAACTTCTTGAATTTGATGAATAACACGATCTTCTTGAATTTGATTTGTTTGATGAAAAACACGGACTTCTTGAATTTGATGAAGAACACGATCTTCTTGAATTTGATTTGTTTGATGAAGAACACGAACTTCTTGAATTTGATGAAGAACGCGATCTTCTTGAATTTGATTTGTTTGATGAAGAATGCGAGCTTCTTGAATTTGATTTGTTTGATGAAGAACACGAACTTTTTGAATTTGATAAAGAACACGATCTTCTTGAATTTGATTTGTTTGATGAAGAACACGAACTTCTTGAATTTGATGAAGAACACGAACTTCTTGAATTTGATGAAAAACACGATCTTCTTGAATTTGATTTGTTTGAAGAATAACGCCTTGATCTTCTCGAATTTGATGAACTTGAAGAAGAACGCCTTGAACTTCTCTTGATTTCTTTGAATTTTTTGAATTTGACTTGAGAGATTTAATGTTCCCAAAATAGCTAATTGTTTTATTGATATTTAATTATTTCGTACTTGTCATATTTGAAGGTTGACAAATTTAATTGTCTACAAATGCCCCCTCGAGACTTATTCACAAATATTTTTTTTTTGAGTGAATAAGTCACGATAATTTACTTGCAGCAATTTCTTTGAGATTTCACGAATCCTCAATTCAAATTTAATTCCCTCCAAATTTTCTTGCATCCATATTTTCTTCTTCACCAAGTAAGCGAAAGATAGAAACTTTTATTTCCCCTTCATGCATCTTCTTTGGATGAACATTTTTTTCTACCTTCTATTCATATCCATTATCGAAGCGACGGATCATTGAACAAAAAGCAATACGAGACAGTACACTTCAACTATTTGGCGAATTTCATTGCATCAAATGATATTGGAAGTGTATTAAAGACATTCTTTGTAAGGGTGATCATAGGCTTCAGACAGTGCAAATATACGACCCCGTGTATGCTTCATTATTCACATTCGATCGAGATTCCAACATTATGAAAACATTTTGAGAAGCATGGTGTCCACTCAATAATAAACTATTGAATTTTACATTGTGAACCATTTACATATTCTTTGTTGGGCCTCTCCATCGTCGGGCATCTATATGATGAAGTCATTCAAGGTGCCAAAGAATTCACCAGCATTGATGAAACAGATATTTGAATTTTTTTTTTCAATCTTGCGGCTGCACATCACATACTTCGAGAGATTTCGAAAGGTGGGTCAGGTCCAATCAACTCAAGATGGTGGAAGTGCATAATTTGAAGGCTTGGTGATTTGAAGAAGTGAAAATAATTCACTTTCTTGAAGAGACAATGAGGAATATTTTCCAGTGTTCAACCACTTCATAAGATTGAGGAAATACACTATGATTGAAAATATTTCTCCTTTCGATGATGACGTTATCAAGAATTTGAACACGTCAAGGATCCATCTTGAAGTTGCCTAAAAAGACTTGAAGATTTTTTTTTGTTTGATCTTTTGATTGTGTTTAACTTTCACTGAAAATATAAGACATATTAATATTTCATGTGAAAAAAAAACAACAAGTTCATGACTGTACTCAGAATATATCTAAGTTGCATACGTACCCAATACAGAGATCAAGTCATAACGTAGTTCAAAAATTTGATTGTTTGAGATGGGGGTGCCGTGCACAGTTTATACTCATGTGGGCCAGGAGTATCTATTTCTTAACCACCCTAGACTAGGTGGGGATTTAATATTTTAACCACATAAAATACCATAAGTGGGAGAAATACAGTTTAACCACATGAATTCACTATTGGTGGGAACATAACAATTTAACCACATGTAATACCTTTGGTGGAGCACATAACAGTTTAACCACATGTAAGACTTTTGGTGGATACCGTTCATAGTTTATACTCTTGTGGGTCAGGAGTATTGGTAAAATATTCATCCCATTTCTTGGAAATTTCTGTTTCTCTTGCTCTATGATATTCTTGAGTTGGAGGCCCTTCCGCTCCACTTGTAGTTATGCTCAACTCCATTTCATGGGCTCGAGTAGCTAATTCTTCAAATGTCTTTGGCTGGATTCCTTGAAGGATATATCGAAGCCCCCAATGCATACCTTGGATGCACATCTCAATTGCAGAAGATTCGGACAATCGATCTTTGCAGTTAAGGCTTAAATTTTTCCATCGATTGATAAAGTCAATGACGGTCTCTTCTTTCCATTGTCGTGAGTTTGTTAGCTCAATCAGGCTAACTACTCATCGAGTACTATAGAAGCGATTGAGAAATTCTTGTTCTAGTTGTTTCCAACTATCAATTGAGCATGGCTCCAAATCAGTGTACCAATCAAATGCGTTCCCTTTTAGTGAACGAACAAATTGCTTGACTAGGTAATCTCCGTATGTCCCAGCATTGTTACAGGTTTCAATGAAATGATCCACATGTTGCTTTGGGTTTTCTTTGTCATCAAATTGTTGAAACTTTGGAGGTTGATAGCCATTTGGCATTCTTAAGATATCAACCCTTTGTGAATATAGTTTGGCATAGGTGAGAGATGGCTTGGAGCTTCCGTCAAGTTTTTCTTTGATAGTACCCATGATGAAGTTTTTTAACTGGTCCATGGAAACTGACCCATCAGATGAAAAATGTAAGTCTTTAGTTTGTTCATTTTGTTTTTTCTTCAATGATGACTCAGTTCCATCATTAGTTTCATCTTCTTTGTCCATATGTCTTGCATCAGTGTGGTCTATCTTCTCTATCAACTTCATGATTTGAGAGTCTTGTTCTTGAACATGTTTCGAGAGTCCCTCAATGGCCTTCGTCAAATTTGCTATTTGATCTTCTAAAGTTGTGGCATTTGTCATCATCACGCTTTCTATGTGAGAGTTCTGATGTATCTCAAGGAAATGGGTTGCTTCCGAAGATACTTGTAATTTCTTGAACATACTTCTCGTGATGACTCCAAGACTTTCAGTAGACTTCATTGCATAAATCTTCATGCTCGAGATATTTTTATTAGTAGACATGGTGGCTTAAAATTTTTGGTGAAGAGAAAAGATGAAGGGTAGAGATGGTCCCACTGGGCGTGCCAAAATTTGTAGCTCAAAATTCTTTATTTCTTAAAATTAAGAAATAGAAAATGGTACAAAGTGAATTTGAGAAATTAAATAAAGATTAATGGATACAATCTGATTTTCCTCTTCAATGACAATTTCTTGTTGGATTTGAATTTCTTGAGTATTTGATATTCTTTGAAGACGATTTGATGTCTTGAGATTTGATTTGATGTCTTGATAAAGTTAATTCGATGGGTTAACACCTTGATATCGAATTAAACTTCAAAATTTGTGAAGAACGCGATGAACTCCTTGAATCGCGCCTTGAGATTTGTTATCTTGAATTTGATGAAGAACACGATCTTCTTGAATTTGATTTGTTTGATGAAGAACACGAACTTCTTGAATTTGATGAATAACACGATCTTCTTGAATTTGATTTGTTTGATGAAGAACACGAACTTCTTGAATTTGATGAAGAACACGATCTTCTTGAATTTGATTTGTTTGATGAAGAACACGAACTTCTTGAATTTGATGAAGAACACGATCTTCTTGAATTTGATTTTTTTGATGAAGAATGCGAGCTTCTTGAATTTGATTTGTTTGATGAAAAACATGAACTTCTTGAATTTGATGAAGAACACGATCTTCTTGAATTTGATTTATTTGAAGAATAACGCCTTGATCTTCTCGAATTTGATGGAATTGAAGAAGAACGCCTTGAACTTCTCTTGATTTCTTTGAATTTCTTGAATTTGACTTGAGAGAAATGTCTTGAATTCTTTTATTCCTCTGTTTCTTTGTCTTCTGTGTTGTGTTTTCTTCTTGGTCATCTGCCCCCTATTTATAGCTGAAGGATGCAGATTCTTACAATTTCGATTTGATGAGGTGTCGCAATTTGATTGGCTCCTCTTGATTTATTTGGTGATTATCTTCCATTAATCACAAGATTTGATTTTAAATACTAAAAATATTAGTATTTCCTTCTATTTGATGCAAGATTTGATCTCAAATACTAAAAATATTAGTATTCTCTTCCAATTTGTACAAGATGCAATCTTGATTTAAAAATCTTGATTTGATCACAAAATATATTAAAATATCAATTAATTAACTATTTATTTTTTAGGAATTTAATGTTCCCAAAAATAGCTAATTGTTTTATTGATATTTAATTATTTCGTACTTGCCATATTTGAAGGTTGAAAAATTTAATTGTCTGCAACTATATATAAAACTTGAGGTACCTATACTAACCGAATTGGTCCGTTCATGTGACACCAAAGTCAAATTACTCATCTAACCTTAAAAGATAATAATTCTTTTCTATAAATAAAGGATAAAAAGGTGTATATCAAAATTTCTCTCTAATCTATGATAGAATCCATTATTATATTTAATTTAAAATTTAAAAGAACGGCTTATCAACATCTTTTCACTTGATCTATTTCTTTATTTCTAACCTTGCTCAATTTTTTATTTACATATATTTTTTCATTATATTGACATGCATTGCATGTGCATTGATAGCTAGTATAAGATAAAAGATCTGCAAAATTAGATTTTTGGTCTAACCATATTTTTTAGCATGAATTTATGTTAAAGAAAAAAAATTAATAATAAGTCTTTTGTGAGACGGTCTCACAAATCTTTATCTGTGAGACGGATCAACCATGCTCATATTTATAATAAAAATAATATTTTTGAAATAAAATGTAATATTTTTTCATGATTAACTCATATAAAATATTTGTCTCACAAAATAAGCATGTGAGATCGTCTCACAAGCGTTTTTGTCAAAAAAGTTTCCCCAACATGATCGAAAACAAATACCACGTCCGTTTCATTATTAATCACGTTGTAAATAACATGTAACTATTTTTTGAATGAATTAAATAAAAATATTGTATATAATTTTTGTAATTATTTTTTTAATATATATGAAAAAAAATAAACATATAACCGAATCAAAACTATGCTCCACCAGGTGTGCGTTTCTTCAGGGGAGTATAGATTAGGAGGCTGCCATCAACCCTACGTAGTTGTCGTGTGGCAATGGGTTGATTTCATTTCATACTCTTAATATAATTATTAAATAATCGAAATTATTGTAGGCTACCAATTTGTTATTCAAGAAAGGTACACAAACCTAGTATCTTTGAAGAATGTAATAATTTATAGAAATGTAGGGATAGGTGTTAGGATATGGTAGCATCTAGTTTCCGATACTTTTTGCTGGTTTTAGACTAAACATTGTTAGTGGAGAAACCGAAAGTTCACACCTTTTTTTTTTTTTTTAATTAAAAAAAATTACTTTAATATGTCCTTTTGTGTAGATTTTAAAAAGAGGGGGGGGGGGGGGGGGGTGGGGGGGGTGGAATATGGGAATATTTTATATTTTCTATCTTTGGTCACGAACGAAAACTTTTCTCCTTTTACATTTTTTTAATTTAAGTGTTCTATTAACTCCATAAACTAATTAATTTAACTCTAACTAGATCATCTTTTTGGTACATCAAGTGGACAAATTTAATAAATACACTTAGGAGTTGGGACACTAAATGCACATTACCAAAAATATCCCTAATCTTAATCAAAAAATAAAATTGTATGATTTTTAAAATTTAACTGTTTCTTTCATGTTTATTATCATACATCGATATTAAGCCATCAACAATTACAAATTTTAAATTCTTTCGATTGGATATGCTCCATAGATTAATTAATGTACGAAATCAATTGACGCCGGATGGTTTGATTTTATACTACATATGATAAAACAATGGACACGCATTTCTTATTATTTTCCTTTAATTTGTGCATGAACCAAGTTGTTCCGTTTCATATATTCTATTTTATTAAATGTAATCGTGTATAGATAAATGAGTAGCCGAATTCATGTAAAAGCACTTTACATTAATGATGCAAAACGTTGTATGAAACGATTTTACATGTCAATTTAATTAATTTGTGAGTTACGTATTTTACATTTACAAGATCTCAGCTCCTTTGTCTAGATGTGAGTTTTCTCTTCTTTTCCTTCATTTCATTTGATATGATTGTTGAATTATGAAAGAAATATTTTATTCTTTAAAATCATCCTATTTTGAAAAAGAGTTTATTAAATATCTTTTGTCTTTCTTGGATATGAAGTAATCTTTATTTATGTGATTTATTTCATATTTGCGATATTGATAAGCTGATTAGAATATTTAACATATCATATCTAATATTTATCTTTTTTTATTTGTGTAGATTTGATATGATCAAATCAAAGAATCCTACGCCTACAAGAAAATATATTGAAGAAGGATTTTTGGTCTATTTATTTGAGATAGGCGTTCACAAGAAAGGAGAGATAGAGAGAGACCGTGAGATTTTCCAAGAGCTTCATACACGTACATTGACAGAAGGATTGAAAATCTTTGAAAGCTCAAATCGGTCAAAGTTACTTGATGCTTGAAGAACACTTGAAGATCATTGATTGAAGAGTGTTTCAACTATACAAGTTTTTGGCATCAAGATTTTTAACTCCTTACTCTATTTTATTTATTCTATTTTAAATATAATTTTTAGGAGTTATTTTTATGGTTTATTTTCTCAATTGTTTTGAGAAATTGAATTACAATAATCACTAGTGTTAGGGTTTGTAAAACTCTTTGATTTATTTTCTAGCAAAGTTTTGCCCTGAGGCGCTGCAAGAGTATTTTATACACTTGCTTAAATTATATTGAGTCTATTTATTTGATTGCTTGTTTATTTTATTTATGCTTTAATTTTATTTCGCTGCAAGTTACTCAAGGTGTTATTGTAGGTGTGGTCAACATCTTGTGACAACACCTCAAACAGTTTATGTGCAACCCCTATTCCCTTACAAGTGACATCAGAGCCATATTTTTGATACACTAAGAACTGATCTTGATTTGTTTATTTTATTACAGGGAATAAGATGGACTCATCGTCTGTTGCGAACTCGTTCCTGAAACCTTCGGTCCTTGATGGCATGAATTACGCATTATGGAAGAATAGGATGCGATATACTATTAAGGCTATGGATGTTCGTGCTTGGCAAAGTATTCTGACTGGTTGGACTCCTCCAAAGACGCTAGATGAAGATGGAGACTGTATCATCAAGCAAGAAAAAACTTGGACTGTCGAGGAAACACAAAGTTCAAGCTACAATGCTAAAGCACTCAATGCAATTTTTGCAACTGTTGATATGAGGATGTATGGAATCATAGCTGATTGCACTGTTGCTAAGAATGCATGGGATGCTCTTCAAGAATACTGTGAAGGGACTGATAGCGTGAGAAGAACAAGATTGAGATTGTTAAATGCAAGATTTGAAAATATCAGGATGGATGAGAATGAATCTATTGCTGATTATGATAAAAAAAACTTAGGGAGATAGCTACAGAGGCACATGCTCTGGGAGGACCTATTGCTAGTGAAACTATGGTGAACAAGGTTCTTCGATCCTTGCCTAAAAGATTTAATGGGAAGATTTGGGCGCTTGAAGAAATTAAAGATACTTCAAACACGAAGATGACTGAACTGATTAGCATCCTTCAAGTTTTTGAGATGAACAATTCAGAACAAGAGAAGGATAAAGAAAAATCAATAGCCCTTCAAGCCTCGGAACCCTCATACGAGGAGTATGTTCAGTTTCATCAAGAAGTTCATCAATCTGACTTGGAAGATGATTCGATCTCTCTTATGACTAGGAAATTCAATGATTATCTGAAGAAAATGAAAGAGTCAAGAAAGACGGATCAAAAACTCAAGGCTCCAATGTTCTCTAACAAGCCTTTAAGGATTACTGGACCAGAACAATCACCAAGGAAACCTGTTGATACTCCTAAGCCTCGACTGATGTTGGAAGGGAAGAAGAAGTTTGTGTCAAAGAAGTTGGACACTGTTCAATATCATGCTTGTCAAGGTTTTGGACACT
The DNA here is from genome assembly GCF_033568475.1 of Henckelia pumila. Taxonomy (NCBI): domain Eukaryota; kingdom Viridiplantae; phylum Streptophyta; class Magnoliopsida; order Lamiales; family Gesneriaceae; genus Henckelia; species Henckelia pumila. The sequence goes on from NW_027331883.1 coordinate 1,513,219, forward strand.
ATGCAAATGAGTGTGCCAACATGCTTAGGAAAGGGATGAACACGTCCTTGAGTGATGGAGAGTCTGAAGAAGAAGAACAAGAAGATGAAGAAAGGCATACTGCCTTATCTGCCCTACTGAAGAGCAAGAAAAAGTTTCAAGTCAATCCTTTAGGTGTTGCCGCAGGTGTTGCCACACCTGGCCGCAACATATCCCAAAGGTCAGTTTGTTTGAATTTCTCCATTACTGATAACATGTGTGATAATGATACAGGTGAAGAGACAATGTCCATGGAAGAAGCTCGGATGATGTTTGAAGAACTTCATACTGATTGGGTTGAAAGGAATAAAATGAATACTATTCTTTCGAAGGAAAATTCTGATCTAAAGGCTGATGTGTCAAGACTGGAAGTCATGCTGAGTAAGAAAGACATGGAACTAAGCCAAGTGAAGAAAGAACTCGGAAAAGCAAATGCTACATTGGCCAAGTTTAATTCAAGCACTTCCAAGCTTGATTCGTTACTCATGATGGGAAGAGATGGTACGGCTGGTTTAGGTTTTGAAAACATCATATTTGAGGTTGGTGAAATTTCGAAAGGCCCTGTGTTTGTCAAGAAAAGTAGCAGTGCAAAAAGCTCAAGCAAAAAGGCCTCACCAAGTGATCCTCCAAAACCAAAGCCACAGCCTGCTGCCCCTTCAAAATCTAGAAGGAAACGTAAGTACATCTGTCATTACTGTCATAGACCAGGTCATACTGTTTTAAGCTGCAGAAATACTACATGTATAGATCTGCATCGAAGGTGTTGCCAACACCTCCCCACAACATCCCTAGAAATAGATCTTATGTAAGAAAGATTTGGGTACCAAAAGCTGATATTCAATGTCATATGATTTATACTGCTTTGAGAACTAATGTTTCAGGTGCATGGTACTTTGATAGCGGTAGCTCTCGTCACATGATAGGTTCCAAAAAGTTTCTCACTTACTATGTTGAACAGAAAATTGGAAAAGTAACATATGATGGAGGTTCAAAGGGAAACATTGTTGGAAAAGGAACTCTGCATGTTGCTGGTCTGCCCAAGCTTCGCAATGTGCTTTATGTTGAAGGATTAACCGAAAATCTAATAAGCATAAGCCAACTTTGTGATGATAATTTGCATGTGCAATTTGATAAGAAATTATGCAAATTTTTTGATGATTCAAATTTGTGTGTCATGACAGGTACAAGGTCATCGGATAACTGCCATCAACTCGGAGAAAAGATGGCTTGTAGGCACAAAAATTGATTGAGTTTGATCTATGACATCAAAAATTGGGTCATGCAAACTTCAAGACTTTAAAAAACTTAAGTAAGTTAGATGTTGTCAGATGTATGCCTAACTTAAAATCGGGTATTCCATTTGTGTGTGATGTGTGTCAGAAAGGGAAGCAGACTAGGGTGTCACACGAGGTGTTGCCAACATCTGTGACAACACGCTGCCTTGAGCTTTAACATATGGACTTGATGGGTCCAATGGATGTTGAAAGCTTTGGAGATAAGAAATATTCTTTTGTTTGTGTGGATGATTTCTCACTATATACTTGGGTAAATTTTCTGAGAGAAAAATCGGACACATTTGATGCCTTCAAAAAACTGCTCACTAAGATTACGAATCTACATAATCTGAAGGTAATCCGTATTCGCACTGATCATGGTAAGGAGTTCGAAAACTCTTCTTTTGCTAGTCTGTGTGATAAGAAAGGTATTTCTCATGAATTTTCTGCTCCTAAAACTTCACAACAAAATGGAATTGCTGAAAGGAAAAATAGGACTTTGCAAGAAATTACAAGAGTGATGTTGAGTTCGAAAAATATTTCAAAACGTTTTTGGGCTGAAGCCTTGAATACTGCATGTCATATTTCAAATAGAGTTTATTTGAGGAATGGTACTACTATGACATCCTACAAAATTCTCATGGGAAAGAGGCCAAACCTTAAATATTCTCATGTTTTTGGATGTGTATGTCACGTTTTGAATGATAGGGATCATCTTGCTAAATTTGATGCAAAAAGTGATAAGTGTATGTTCTTGGGATATTCATCAAATAGCCGAGCCTATAGGATGTACAACTTGAGAACACGGACTATTTTTGAGTCAATTAATGTTGTTTTTGATGACTTTGCAGATCTAAAGAAGAAAACAGCTGAGGATGAAGTTAATGATCTGCTTGAAAATTCTGAAAATTTAGATGCTGTCAAAGGAGTGTTGCCAACACCTCTGACAACACCTCCTATAGAAAATCCAGAATCAAAAGTTGAAAAGCCTACTGATGAGAATATTGATGAGAACAGTGAGGTAAATGAAGCTGGAAAGAAAGTTCCAAGCAGAATTCAAAAGAATCACCCAACCTCACAGGTCATTGGAGATGTGCATGGAGACTTGCAAACTCGAAGGAAAGAGAAAGTGGATTATCGAAAGATGACAGGTTTGTTGTGCATGAGTTCTACATATTCTCAGGTAAGATTCTCTTGTTTCGTGTCAAACATTGAACCCAAAAAGGTAGAAGAAGCTTTAAAAGATGAATTTTGGGTCAATGCTATGCATGAAGAGTTAGAACAATTTGTTAGGAATGATGTTTGGTACTTAGTACCGCGTCCTGCTCATGAAAATGTCATAGGAACTAAATGGATTTTCAAAAATAAAACTGATGAGTCGGAAAACATCATTAGGAATAAAGCTAGGTTGGTAGCTCAAAAGTATACAAAGGTTGAAGGGATGGACTTTGATGAAACCTTTGCTCCTGTAGCCCGCATTGAGTCAGTCCGACTTTTGCTTGCGGTTTCATGTTATATGGGAATGAAACTGTTTCAAATGGATGTAAAGAGTGTCTTTTTGAATGGGATCCTAAATGAAGAAGTCTTTGTGAAACAACCTAAGGGTTTTGAGGATCCAAATCATCTTGACTATGTGTATAAGTTGAAAAATGTATTGTATGGATTGAAGCAAGCACCACGTGCATGGTATGGGAGACTTACTGAGTACTTGCTCAATATTGGCTTCAAAATAGGTGAAGTTGATAAGACTTTGTTTGTGCAAAAGTTTCAAGATAATATATTGATTTGCCAAATTTATGTGAATGATATAATTTTTTGTGCTTCAAATGATAAACTTGTTGATGATTTTGTGAAGTGCATATCGTCTACATTTGAGATGAGCATGGTTGGTGAGTTAACATATTTCTTGGGCTTGCAAGTAAAACAAATGCATGATGGTATATTTTTGTGTCAAAGCAAGTATGCTAAAAATCTTGTAAAGAAGTTTCTGAATGACAACACTAAACACATGCGCACACCTATGGGGTCTAATGAAAAACTGTCTAGGGAGGATGTTGCCGAAGGTGTTGACAACACCCTCTACAAAAGCATGATTGGTAGTTTTTTATATTTAAGTGCTACTAGACCTGATATCATGTATAGCGTTTGTCTATGTGCTAGATACCAGTCTAACCCAAAAATTACTTACTTGAAGGCCGTAAAACTTATACTGAAATATGTGGCTGGAACTTTGAATTTGGGTTTGTGGTATACTAAAGAAACCAATTCTAATTTGGTAGGATTTAGTGATGCTGATTGGGCTGGGGATTTAGATGAGAAAAAGAGCACTTCGGGAGGATGTTTCTACTTGGGGAATAACTTAGTATCTTGGTATAGTAAGAAACAAAATTGTGTCTCACTGTCTACTGCCGATTCTGAGTATGTTGCTATTGGTAGTTGCTGTTCACAACTTCTTTGGATGAATCAAATGTTAAATGATTATGGTGTTAAGAGTTATACTCCTATTGTGTACTATGATAATTCAAGTGCCATTGATATATCCAAAAATCCAGTACAACACTCTCGAACCAAACACATTGACATTAGACATCACTTCATTCGAGATTTGGTCGAGAAAATCATGATCTTAATTGAGTTTGTTGGAACTAATAACCAATTAGCTGATATATTCACAAAAGCTTTGGATTTCGAGAGATTTTCCAGTCTAAGGAAGTCTCTCAGTATGTGTGCATTATAGACAGAACCGAGATGTTGTTAGGAGTGTTGCCAACACCCTGTGACAACACCTTTTCATGCATGTGCATTTTTAGGATCTTAGGCATACTGCATTCATGCATTAATTCTGTTTTGTGATGTGGTTGATACTTTGTAACCATTGACTAGTTTTCACTCAGGATTCTCATCAAAAATTTTTACAGCTTAATGTAGATTAATCAAAGAAGAGTTCTGACTTTGTCACGGAGTAGTGGAGGGACGTTCGTGTATTCCATGATCTTGTCCCAAGTGAAAAGTGACTTTGTAAATTCAAAATAACAAAAGAAAAAAATGATGAAGCTTGAATTGAATCAATCATCAAATTTGATTGATAATTAGAAGCAAATGGAAAAAGCTACCTAAAGGGGTCCATTTGAAGATCGTTCCTTTAGTGTGCAGGCTACCACTTTTGCAAAAATAATGAATTGGATATAATAATTTTTCTGAATCCTGAAGTGTTGCTGGGAGATGTTGCCAACATCGTGGATAACACCTCACTTGTCAACATTTATTTGTGCATAAAATTGCATTTTATTTTTTATGTCACACTCTGTTTTTAGACATAATTAGGGCATGCATATTTGTAAATATACTAAGCCAAAATGTTGAAAATTCTGATCGAACAAAATTTGTGATTTTTGCCCTATCCTCTGAATTTTTGAATTTGAATGTGATTGGATTTTGTTTCAGTGGTGTTATATTCTGATGAGGAGTTAAATTTGGAAATATTTGGTGAAATATTTGGGCCGAAATTATCTGAGAAAATCGAAGAGATTTATTGCCAAATTAAATCGGATTTGTTACCATTCTCCTCATAGTTACCGTTGGAGATTTTGTTACCATTGGGGCCTACTCAGAATCTGAGTTAGAATAGGAAAAGATTTGGTGCCTTATATGTTTGTGTGCTTATCTGTTTAAGGAAATATATTATCTCCTTGCTTTGTTTCGCACCATTGTATCCTCTGTACTCCCTGTTTTTCTATTGCCTAAAATTTCTTCCCTGTTCACTCTTTCACATTCTAATGGCAGAAAAAGGTTTTGATTCACATGATATTCGTTCTGAGATGGGATATACGGAAGATGATGCAGAAGGTGTCACGACACCTACATCACCACACCCTGTGGTTGAGCAAGCAATCATTCCTGTTGCCGAGAAACCTGTGATTCTGGACTCCATCGCTCCAGAAGAGCCTGGCAATGCCATCGATGTAGAGAATTTACCAGACATGAGCGTAGTGAATAAGGTGTTTCCCACGAAACCCTTAACTCGCCGATCCAAGAGACAAGCTGGATACAACCCAGATTACACTGCGTCCAAACGATTCCGTGGAAAAGGACAACCATCAAGACCATCTCTGGTGGACACTGAATTCACCTTTGGGGATGAGACCTCTGATGAAGACTTCAAGCTTGTACGCCGAAAAAGGGGAAATTCAAGTACCCAGGAACCGTATGGAGAAGCTATTCCGGTTCTTTTTGCCGCTGAAAGTAAATCATCAAGTGATTCCTCTGAGAGTGAGTCCACTGAATCAGGAACTCCACTTGTTGCTGCTACTGTTGTTGAGAAAGATGCACCTGCATCTGTACCTACTGTTGTGGGGATATCTACTGTTCCTCGTGTTCTGTCCGATGAAGAAGAAATGTCAATAGCCTAGTTCATGGCTAAAATGAAGAAGTCTAAAGGCAAGAAGCTGACATCCACTGGTACTGCTCCTGTCCCAGAATCTGAAGATGAACCAGACGAGGAGATGCTCGCAGAATTTGCTGACAACCGCCCTCAACCTTCTGATAGTTCAAGCTCTGATTCGAGTGAAGATTCAGATGCTGAGAAGGAGTTGGAAGAAGAGTCCAATTCTGATGACTATGAACAAGAAGAGGAAGGTGCTGAGGAAGGTGTTGCCGACACCCTGGACAACACCTTAAGCGAAAAATACCAGGTAAACTCGTCTTATTCATCTGCTTTTTACTCCAGGGAGATTGCTGATTGCTGGGAGAACTATGCTGATCGAGAGTTTCTGGAGGAGCATAACATTGATGTTGAGAGCTATGGAGCTCAGAACATGGTGAGATTTTTTGAGGTAAGGAACATACTGTCTACTGTTACTACTGCTGGTCCTTATTGCAGAGAACTGGTGCGTGAGTTCTACTGCAATCTCACTGAAGCTGTGAAGGATCCTAGATACATGAAGTATGGGAAAGTTTATGTGCATGAGCAGATCTTCGCTTTCAGCCCTGCCATTATAAATGGATTTCTTCAAAATCCTGCCTCTGATGATGTTGCTCTGCCTACCACTGATGAGATGACATATGTCATCACTGGAGGACATGCCACTGTTTAGCCAGCTCATCCTAAGAAATTGTCAGAAGCCAAGCTCATTTCTTTTTACTCTGTCCTTCATAAAACTGCTGTGAAGACTTGGACTCCATCCGGAAATTCCAATGTGGTTACCAAGCATCAAGCCCCTGTCTTGTATGCTATTGGCACTGGAATTGCATTCAAATACGGCCGACTCGTGTTTGACACAGTCATGGCTTTTGCAGATGGTGCTCAACCTACATTGAAGCTGCCTTATCCATCACTCATCTATTCTATGTTGCTATCTCAAGAGATTGAGAAGGATGATGATGAAGCACTTATTGCTCCAGGAGAGTTGCTAAAGATCGCACCTGCATTGCTCAAAGGAAATCGAAAGATAGACCTTCCTTGGTCTGAGTCTGCTGATGCCGCAGGTGTTGTGGCAGGTGCTGCCAACACCTCCTCTGCCACTGCTGTTTTTGTACCCCCCTCTACTGCTCATGATGTTGATCCTGCATTCATACAAGCTCAATTGGTGCATGCTGAGCAGAAGATTGCACAAGCAAAGGCTGACCTAGCCTATTATGAAGGGTTAAAGGCTCACTATGAATCACTACTAAGCGGAGCTGGCCCTTCTGAACAAAAAGGGGGAGAAGAAAGTGAAGCAGAAGAAGCTGAATCTGAGAGCAATCAATTTTAATCTTCGTTTTTAGTTTTTTTGTTGGTTTTGCTAGTTTAGATTTTTGTTTATTATTTGTTTAGTTTTTTCCTGATCATAATCAAAACTGTCTTTTATGTGGTTTTAACTCTGATATGATTTCTTGATTGTGTTTCTCCTTGCTCTTATGGTTTCTGATTTAAGGTGTCATAAGCTAGATGTTGCCAACATCTTGCGACAATACCTCTGGATATACTTAGGGAGAGAATCTATTCAGAGGGAGTTTTGATTAAGGGGAAGTTTAGTTGATATGTTTGTGAAATAAATATGTTTTGTCCAGAAAGGCAAAAAAGGGGAGATTGAAAAGAATATTTTATTCCTTAAAATCATCCTATTTTGAAAAAGAGTTTATTAAATATCTTTTGTCTTTCTTGGACATGAAGTAATCTTTATTTATGTGATTTATTTCCTATTTGCGATATTGATAAGCTGATTAGAATATTTAACATATCATATCTAATATTTATCTTTCTTTATTTGTGTAGATTTGATATGATCAAATCAAAGGAATCCTACGCCTACAAAAAAATATATTGAAGAAGGATTCTTGGTCTATTTATTTGAGATAGACGTTCACAAGAAAGGAGAGATAGAGAGAGACCGTGAGATTTTTTAAGAGCTTCATACACGTACATTGACAGAAGGATTGAAGATCTTTGAAAGCTCAAATCGGTCAAAGTTACTTGATGCTTGAAGAACATTTGAAGATCATTGATTGAAGAGTGTTTCAACTATACAAGTTTTTGGCATCAAGATTTTTAACTCCTTATTCTATTTTATTTATTCTATTTTGAATAGAATTTTTAGGAGTTATTTTTATGGTTTATTTTCTCAATTGTTTTGAGAAATTGAATTTTACAATAATCACTAGTGTTAGGGTTTGTAAAACTCTTTGATTTGTTTTCTAGTGAAGTTTTGCCCTGAGGCGCTGCAAGAGTATTTTATACTCTTGCTTAAATCATATTGAGTCTATTTATTTGGTTGCTTGTTTATTTTATTTACGCTTTAATTTTATTCCGCTGCAAGTTACTCAAGGTATTATTGTAGGTGTGGTCAACATCTTGTGACAACACCTCAAACAGTTTATGTGCAACCCCTATTCTCTTACAAATTATATGTTGAATGCATTCGCAGTAAAGTTCCGATCTTTGAAACAACTGACATGAATTTGAACTAACAGGTTTTATTTATTTTTATTTATTTTGTTCCCAGTATACTAGTTCAGCTAAATACATATTTTCTTAGCCCCCACTTGAGTAAAAAATTATTGATTTCTTACATGTAGATTGTATGAAAAAATGTATTGCCGTATCACAAGAGATTATTACTTTTAATCTATGAAAAAAATGTTATTTTTCATGTTAAAATTATTACTTTTAATTATATACATGAGACGGGTGGATATCGATCTGTGATGCCGTATCACAAGAGATTATCCGAAAGCAAAAATTTTATAAAAATTAATTACAAGAATAAATTTTGAGTAAATAAGTGAAAACAAAAAAGTTTTTTTATCTCTTGTTTAATTTAAATTTTGATCCATTGAGTTTTCAAAGTTTTTCTTTAACGTAAAATAACTTTTTTATTTTTCGGTTATTTCGTTTAAAATGTTGTTGATGTGACATGTCAACAATTTTCGATGTTATGCCAACATTACAATGTCATATCAGTATTTTTTATGTTACATAGTAATTGAACCAAAATAATCGAATATTAAAAGTCAGTGTACAAAAACCAAAATTTGAAATTTTAATGGATCAAATTTTAAAATTGCACAAATTAATGGAAAAAAAAAACTATTATTCCAAGTGAATAATGGCAATATATAGTTGTTGCATTCGTCCGTTGTCAACTTTCTTTTTCTCTATTTCTTTCTTCTTCTTTCCTTTTTTTCCCCTCCCTTTTGTATGTGCATGTCAGCATATGTGCGTGTGTTATGTATAATATACTCACAAATGTATGAATGATATCCGAATCACAAAATCATAATGTAGAAGATATTTAATAAACTTGTGTTAAATAATATTGTTTTGATTTTTAAAATCGTAAGTAATGCTTGTGATATAAATTTTTGCATATTTTTAACATGTCTAGCTAGCTAATCGACTTTAGGCCGATAGGCGTTATAACATAATCAAAACTCTAGATTTCTTGCAAATTCCATCGAAGATCAAGTCTTTAATTTCTACATTTATCCATCCATGGATGATTTACCTCAAGAAACAGTACCATCAACGTTGAATTCAATCATTTTTACACAGAAACATATATTTAATTATTTATACCCCAAGTCACTCATTAAATTTGAGGATCCATTGTAATTAATTAAGTGTTCTATAGAGAGTAGATGTGATATCCCTATCTCACATTAATCAAAAATGAAATTTTGGGTTAATCATTTACGTAAAATAAGAATGAATACGAAGTAGTTAATTGCTACATGTGTATTTTTACAATCACGCAAGTGTGTGATTGGACTCGGGCCGGGAACGTGACATTAGAGAGGAGGGACTGTTAGATCATAAATCTAACGTTGGGCTTATATGTAAATAATTATGTATTGTGGACTGTCAAATAAATTTATCCCATAAAAGTGATCTAAATAAGATTTCGGTTTATTTGGGTTTTAATGTATCTAATAGAGTGTGGCCTTTAATATGTAGATACTAGTGGGCTTTTTTATTTGATTGATGGGCTTAAATAGAATCCCAAAATATAAATAAAGGGTTATGGTCCCCAAATCACACGACGTTGATGTGATTCTATTCTATTCCCATCGATAGTTAGAGAGCGTGAGAGAGCTGAAGGAACTCTCAAGGCAAATCGTGTTGATCTGGAAGGCCAAACCATGCAGATCTACATCGGTATCAATTGTTAAGAATTAAGGTACGCTTCCGCTTTAGTTTACAGTATTTAAATCTTAATGATTTAGCATGATGATTTTGGGTTTAAGTTTATAGGGATTTTTCCCTAACAAGTGGTATCAAAGAAGCTCATATTTAAATCATTGAGATACGGTTTATATTCGATTTGGTCTAATCGAAAACAAAAAATTACAGTGTTCGAATCAAATTCGAATTTTCCAGTCCAGAATTTAATTTTTTATTTTCGGATTTTGTTAAAAAAAATTGGAAAATTCGAATTTTTCAAATTAGGGTTAGGGCCGCTGGAAAATCGCCCAAATCGACCGGCTTTCAGGCCGTTTCCGGCGGCGATACATAAGGAGTTTTGTTGCCCATCTAAAGGCGCCTCCGATAGTAAAGATACATCGCCGTAAATCGTCACACAATCATCCGATTTCGAAGCCAAAGTCACGCCGGGCAGGTCGCGAGCTTCGAACAAATCGGGGCTGATTTCCGGCTGATCAGGCGACGATCGGGGAAGGTGAAGGCACCGTGGTGGTCGCCTCTTCGTGGGCTACCATTTTCGGTCGGAATCGGTCTGAGGAAAGGCGACGACGGCGTAATAAGGATGAAGATGTTGATGGGTTAGGGTTTGTTCTATTTTGGGCAATTTTCTAATTTTGGAAAATTAAAATTTTTTTTTAAATCAAGGAAACGAAAATATTCAGATTTTTGGTAAATTTTTTCTAGCCCATCATATATTTTTTGGATAAAGTTTAATTTGGTTATAAGCCCAATATTTTTATTTTTGGGTTTAAGGTTTAAATTTTCAATTATTTAAATAATGATAAAATTATATTTTATATATTTTAAAATAAATTAATTGAAACAACATGTCACCAAAGTGACCTCTCTTGTGAATATTAATTTATTTTGAAATATAAAAGGTTTCGGTTATGTAATTTTTATTAGTATTAATCGGCCCAAAGGAAGATCAATATTTAATATGAGTACATATGTATTTATATAAGGGTAAAATTGTGATACTTATTCGGTTTTCATGTGAATAATAATCGGCCCAAAGGAAGATTATTATTTGGCATGTTATTGACTATCAATTTTCGGTATCCCTTATGAGGTTTGCATTATTTGAATTAATTGATTATTTTTTATGGATTAAATTTATCAGGTCAATATACATGAGTCAGTTAATTTTTTGAATATACGGGAATCCAACCCGAAAAGATCACCCATGACCAGTAAATTGCCTGATTTTTCCGCCAGTCGGCATTGATCTTACAATCAATGTTTAAATAATTGAATTTGACCAAAATACTTAAAATTTATTTTTTAAGAAAAGGGTCAATTTTCTTTGATATTAAATTTGAATAAAGGAACATTTAAGGTATATATATTTTGGGATAAATTGATTGAAGCAACATGTCGCCAAAGTGACCTCTATTGTGGAAATTAATTTGTTTTGAAATATAAAAGGTTTTGTACATGTAACTTATGTGAATAATTAATCGGCCCAAAGGAAGGTTATTATTTAACAGAATTACATGTGCAATTGTGGTAATAAATATGTGATTATTATTTGGTTTTACATATGAATAATAAATCGGCCCAAAGAAAGATTTATTATTTGATATGTTCTTATGATCAGTATTTGATTACTACATCAAGATATCATTTACAAGTTAATATTTTGTCCAAAGCTGGAATATTAATGGAGTGTCTGATATCTTGAGATGGAGAGTGCCTTTATTTGAATTTAATATTATTTATTTTGGCATTTTTTGTGAGCATATTTAATTTATTGATAATTTTCTGTTCAGTTATTATTTGAATATTTCTGTTAGTTTTACTGTCCACATCAACTTTATTATTACTTTCAAAGATGATTGTTACTTCAAGTTATGGAAAAGTAAACATCTTGATAGTTATTGGAATAATGATCAAATATAGTGCAATAAAGATTGATTCCAGTATACCTTTATGAACTAGAATACCTCTTTTGAAAGAAGGGAGATGGAAAGGTATGGAAAATTAAATTGCATGTTTGATGATCATTAAGATAGCCATTTAGGAATCATTAGGGTAATATGTCGAAAAGATATAACTACAGTTAAGAATCACCTTAAGAATATTGAAAATGAGGTTTGTCAAGAATGAAAGGATGAATTTTGTACGTTCTTGACAAATTCACTTTCAATGAGGTATAAAGATAAATGATTAAGGATAAAGTAAGCTGCAGATATAGCACTTCAAAAAAAACAACAAAATAAATCGAGTTAATCGGAAAATAATAGTTGTTTCTTTTGTGGAGCTAAAAGGCTCATAAAAATAAAGTTTCTAAATTTGATTTGTTTTAAAAATAATTTATCTTTGATGTCACATATGATGGATAGATTTTGGTGCTATCATCAGTGTGTCTACGCGGGGTTATTATTATTATTGATAAAGTTCAGATGATGATGAAAGATTCATCGGTGTACAATGGCAAAACAATTAAAGTTGAAATAATTGAAAATTTTAGATTATTTTTAAGGCCTGAGTTTTATTTGAATCTAAATGAAACATTTATTGTACCGACTTTCAGGCGGGATAATTTTTATTTCTATTTTGGGCAAATTCGGTTTCTTTTGCTCATTTGGAAATGAAAATTTAGGTTGTTTCATGATTCAAAATTGGTTGGCTCTGTCTTTTCATCTCGTTACAATAATCTTTCTTCGGTTGATACAATTGTTTCATTTAATGAGTCCCTGCAATTCAATTTAAAAGTCTCAAAGATAAAATTTCAGTAAATGAGAATTCAGTTACGTCGTGACATGAGATATTATGTTATATCTCCGGATGGAGAATAAAGAAACTTATGTATGACTAAATTCTCAATCCTTTAAATTTAACATATTTTGATATTTGTGTTAAATGTATAAAGGGAAAACAAACAAATTAAAGGAGATTTGAAGTCAACAAAAATTTGAATGTCTATGAACTTATAAATATGAATATTAGTGGGTCTTTTATATGGTTTTTTGGAATGATCAACAATAATTTATATTATTCATAGATGATTATTTTAGATATGACTTTTATATCTCATTTATGGAAAAACACTAATGACTGCAGCATATATCCTTAACAAAGTTTGATTGAAGTGATTCTTAAAGATCTCAGGGGTAAAAGTTTTATGGTCCCACAATTAATTTGATTATCAGTTAAGAAAATGCTTGATTTTTGAGGATGTCGAGTTTGTGGGGGGAGATAAAGTTTTGAAAATTGTCTTTAAGGAAGAATATTTGACTTTGTTCAAAAACATAATACGGTAAGACAATTTAGAAAAATCTCTCATTCAAAAAATATTCTGAAAGAACAAACTCTTACATCTCAATAACCTCGTCATTATGGAATTCTACTCGAGAGAGAAAAAGTGCAATCTTAGGTAATTTGATTGTATTTTTCCAAGAGAATAAGGTCAACATTGACATGATAAAAAAAATGATTTTATCAATTTCTATCAAGTCATAAAAAATTTTAACTCTCGAAATGGATTGATGTCAATATAAAGAGATAAAATATTTGAAAGACAATGACATTTGATATCTTGTCTCATTGCCTAAAGTGTGAAGTTCATTTGTTCTAAATGGATATTTAAAACCATGAGTACTCAAAAGGTAATGTGGAAAGATATAAGGCTCGCCTTGTCATTAATGAGATTTTACACAGTAAGAGGATACAATTGTAAAGTGTTTTTCTCTTTGGTTTCTTTGAAAGACTCTTCAAGAATATATATTGACATAGTACTGAATTTTAATTAATAAATAATATTTTTACATTTCATCATGTGATAATCTCGTTTGTTTTGAGATGAATTTGGTCGATGATTGTATATATCATAAGGTCTGTGGGAGTAAATATTTTTTTGGTTTTCTATGTGCTGATAGCCTACTCGCTAACAACAATATAGATATGTTGCATGACACCAAGAGATTTCTAGCTAATAATTTTGAGATGAAATATCTTGGTGATGCATCTTTTGTATTGGGTATCCAGATACATTGGGATCGCTCTCAATGTATTCTTGGATTATCACAAAAAAGCTATATCGAGAAAGTTTTAAAGCGATATGAGATGCAAGATTGTAAACCAGTTGATACCCTAAGTTGAGGGAGACAATTTAGTCTCAATCAGTGCCCTAATAATGATTTAAAAAAAAGAAATACAAAAGATTCTTTATGACTTAGCAGTAGAGAATCTAATGTATTGCTAAGGTATATACACGTACAGATTTTATATACGTGATTAGGATGTCGGACAAATATTTAAATAATCCAGGAGTAGACTATTCAAATATAGTCAATTATGTATTATGAAATTTACAGAAAATAGAAGGAATTATATGCTCACATATCAGAGGTCAGATCGATTTGAGATCATTTGGTATACTGACTCTGATTTAAGGGATGCCTAGATAATGTGAAAACTATGTTGGACTATTTAAATCTACTGCCAAAAGGTGTCATCTCACAGAAGAGTACTAAAAAGTCACTTGTTATAGTCTCTTTTGTCATGACAGTAGATTTTATAGTGTGTTATAAGACATCCAATCATGTTTCTGATTATTGAAGTAAGAGTTCAGAGTGAATAATGTCTATAAAGCACATCGGTACAAACTCAATGATTGTGGATCCATTTGCTAAGGGACTATCACCCAAAAGGTTTTGTGTGCACATTATTTGTATGTGTGTTTTGTCAATTAAGGATATTCAGTTTTAGTGGGAGTTTGTAATTTTAAATGCTTTTATAGACATGTTTGGTTATTCGGTTTTTTTGGTTTATGGATACATAAGAAAAAGTTATTTTTGTAGAAATAAAGGTTTTGGTTTATTCACACTTTGACTCTGTTTTGGTTGATCTCACTAAAGTTAAGGGTGAACCAGTTGGAAATAGGCATGTTAAGATCACATTACATGAAATTTTCATGCTACACATCCACATCATAATCCATGTCGTTCAGTTATCTGGCATAACTGGCATATGTGACCATTGATGGGTCGAGTTACGATGAATGTGACAAAGGCCTCTTTGATCCTATGTTAGTATGATTGATGGACCGGATTAACAGTAGATACATTTCGGTAATGACAGCAAAGTTGAGCTCATTTGGTTATTTAGCAAAACATAATTATAAAGTTTCACATATATCCCAGTGGGAGATTGTTGGATCATAAATCCAACGTTGGGCTTATATGTAAATAATTATGTGTTGTAAACTGTCAAATAAATTTAGCCCATAAAAGTGATCTAAATAAGATTTCGGTTTATTTGGGCTTTAATGTATCTAATAGGGTGTGGCCTTTAATGTGTAGATACTAGTGGACTTTTCTATTTGATTGGTGAGCTTAAATAAAATCACAAAATATAAATAAAGGGTTATAGTCCCCAGATCACACGACGTTGATGTCATTCTATTTTATTCTCATCGATAGTTAGAGAGCGTGAGAGAACTGAAGGAACTCTCAAGGCAAATCGTGTTGATCTGAAAAGTCAAACCATGCAGATCTATATCGGTATCAATTGTTAAGAATTAAGGTACGCTTCCGCTTTAGTTTACAGTATTTAAATCTTAATGATTTAACATGATGATTTTGTGTTTAAGTTTATAATGATTTTTCCCTAATAGGGACGTATTGATTTGCTTGAGACAGATGTTCAAATATAATAAGATTTCCAAATTAAATGATTGGAGCTGCAGAGATTGTATTTGGACGCCGCAGGCAATTTTAATTTTACGATATTTGTTAATGTTGGAATGACACAATTAATAACCAGCTAGCAGATGAGGCACAAGTGTGTGGATAATAAATAATATATATATGATCAATACCCATGCAAATTTGATTTAGAAGATATCCGTCTACCACTTTAGGAGAATCCGCTAATTAGCTGCCACATGAGCTACTTACAATATTAAATAATTCCAACGAAAATAGCAAATTTGGTCATATATACAAGTTACGGTCTCATATATTGTGATTTGTGTCCTCTGTTTATTCACATTTTAGTTATCAAATTTGCTTCATTTGCGACTTTAATCCTTTTCTCTCCGGATAGTAGATATCCATAATGTAGTCTGCTTGTCAGTGAAGATACATGTCATTTCAACAATATCCGCATAACAACCTAAAAAAAATAAAAATCAAACTGATCACCACTAAAACTAAGATTTGCAAAAATTATAATGAGACCAAATTTAAACATGCAGTGTTTGTTGCAACCTCTAAAATAAGTGATTATAAAATTTTTCTTAACAAATTTGTGAATAAAAAATCCATAATCACTTATATTTAGAGGTTGCAAACACTACCTTAAAATTTAAATAACAATTTTCCTCTAATTAAGGCGATGTATATATAGTCCATGCCAATAGGCAATAATGAAACAGTGTTGCACAGGTAGAGGTGTCAAAATGGGCCAGCAGGACGGGCCGGCCCATAACCCATCGTCACCCACCATTAGGCGTGGCGTGGCGGGCCGACTCACCTTTTAGGCAGGTTGGAAAACCACCAACCCAATCCACCTATTTTAGATGGCGGGGCGGACCAACCCGACGGAAAACGTGTAAATTGATGGATTTTTGTGGGCCAACCTGCAACCCACTACAACCTACCATTAGGTGGGGCGGTGCGGGCAGACCCACCTTTTAGGCGGGTTGAGAAAATTATCAATCCAATCCATCAATTTTGTATGGTGGGACGGGCCAATCCGATGAACTTAGCCCATTTTGACACATTTATGCACAGGTGACCTTTTTACATTAATATCAAACCATGATTTGGAGGTTAATAGTGTGACAGACAAGGCCTGAATTAAAAGATGGTTGCTAGGAGAGAAAGCCCACTCATGAAATTAAATGTGGAATTAACCATGTATTATAGGAACAAAAGGTAGTCCACAAATTGAAGATGCCCCATTATAATTGGACTCAACACAAATTTTCGTTCCTAATGTCATTGTCAATCCACATACCTTTGATGTACTTGAGTTATTATCCATGAAGAATTTATTTTCTAATATTATAAAATGTATAAAATAATTATTAGAAATTTATAAAATAATTAGATTTCACACAGGAAAATTGTATTTTGGTCTTATATATTTGCTTCTTTTCGATTTTGGTCTTATATTTGTCAAATTTCATTATTAATCAGCTATATTTGTTTTATTGATAATTTTAGTTTTTTCTGAGTTGTATTTATCAACGGGATATTTGAATGCCTCGATCGGGTCAGGGCTCAGGCCACATAATTTTCGTGTTGAATTTCCTTTCCCCTATTTTATTTTTAGTGTTTTTTAAAAAAGAACATTACATCCCCAGTAGATATAATCAGAGAGTGAAGACCTTAGTTACAATAGGTTTGGTGAGCCCAAACATAATTTTGAGATTGAATCGATAATAATTTTTATCATTATATTTGTTTTTTTATATTACATTTATTGCAACTTTAGTGAAGTTCAACCAATGTATCATAAAAAATTTGAAAGTATTCTATAAAGAATTAATATATTTATATCAGCGTGTAGCTAGCTTAGATGATGAATTTATATCACTGCAAAAATATTAATATTCGATATTCTCTTTTCACCAAACGGAAATTGGCTAAAGTAATGTTTGAGTTGGCTCGACGACTCCTTTTAAATTAGTGTCTTTATTGCACTCGAATCATGCAAATATTATTTTTTTTTTGTTTTAAATAATTTTTGTGTAAATTTTTTTATTATATTTAAAATTAAATTTTAAATATGTTTTTTTATAATAATTTTTTATGTTATGATTATCTTAAATTTCAAAGATTTTGATAAAGATAAGCATATAATTTATCAAAAAAAATCAAAAAAAAATCAAAAAACACAACAAAACACCAAAGATATATAGACTTTCAATTTTAATAATTTCAGTAATATGGGTGGTCAGTTAGATTTTCAATTGAAGAGAAAACAGGAGAAATTGGTGTAACATGAAAATTTGGCTGCAATCAAAGGGCAAAACTGAAAGGAAATTTTGGTGTCCTCACAACATACCAAAAATAGTTTTTATAAACAGTGGCGGAGCCACCTTAGCCTACACTGGACCCAAAAAATAATGTACATATATATGTATATACATATGTATGTATATAATTTTTTTTACATAAATTTTAATTTTTTTTACCAATTATAATTACATGCTTAGATGTTGGATCCAAAAAACAATAATTTTTTTCTTTTAATAATTTTTATACCCAAATTTTTACAATTCTTTACAATGTTTTCTTCTCACAAGTCACGAACTTCGTACACTTTGATTAATAATTCTTTCAATTCATATTTCTTACTGTTTCACCTTCCACATTGTTTATAAAATCTAAAATTTCACCAAAATTTAGGTTTTTTTTTCCCATTGTTAGTCAAACATAAAAATTGTTTTAAAATTGTGTGTTGTTTTTGCAATCGAGAATGTATTCTTGCATATTTTCGAATGTAGAGTTTATATTTTCTATCAAAAAAAATTTATTGCAAATTCAGTACGATCTATTCTTCGTCATATTTTCGATTTTTTAACATCAATTAACAGGTACTACTGGTTATGTGTAGATTGTGTTCAAACCTTAAAAATATTATTTTCGACTGTCGATTAATCGGTGCTCTTTTTTATTTATTAATTATAGTATATTGATGCTTACACTGAATAAAAATCCTAATTCCGCCCCTATTTGTAAGGGTCTCAAATATTATAATATAGTATAAATAGTACGAACATTATAGATATGTCTTATAGTTCGTATGTGTAAATAATATGTCATATGCAATTCTACAAGTATAATTAATTGATGAAGCTGCCACAAAAATCAAATTACTGATATTTCAATAAATGTTTGTAATCTTTTTATGATTTTATCATATATGTATAAAAGCCCATTCCTTAAATCAATATGTTGATTAAATTAAAATAATTTTCATAAAATACTAGGATCTTAGACACGCATTGCATGCATAAGAAAAAAATTGTAAAATTTTTCAAAATTAGTAATTAAAATTAAAACTTTCATATATGTCGTTTTAAGATACTAATTAAATTCTGACGTGTCTGTCGAAAATTACTCATGTGACTCTCGTAGATGCTGACATGGAGTTTTGGAAAAAAAAAAAAACTTTCACATATATCATTTTTTTTAAGAATATTAATAAGCAATTTTGAACAACAGGATGAACTTGCATGAGTTGAAAAAAAGTTAGAAAAAAATGAAAAAAATAAATGCAAGTTACTAGAACAAAAATATAAATTCATTTTTAATAAGACACGAAGTGGAAAAAAAATTGCAAATTTCCGGACAAAATAATGTAGTCACGATAAAATTTTAGTCATGAATTTTCAGAAATAAAACTTTAATTAAACTTTATGATTCTCTATTACTTTACTCACCAATGGTTCTTTAATTCTAAAGTGTTTTTTTTTTTTTTAAAAAAAAACAAATTTAATTATTTTTTGAAAGTCATATGATGAGACGAATGGTTCAAAGTGCATGAACGTGTCTTTTAAACTCTCAGTGCAGCAAAAAAATGTAAGTGGCTAACGTGCTTCGGAGTAAATATGGTCAAACCCAATATTTCGGGGCGCCCCGACAAATGCTTGGGGAATTTACACAATCCATTAAATTAATTCGCCAACTTACTACATATATATATATATATATGTGCATATTAAATAATTTTATATACGAAATATATAATTATTGTTCTTAAATATAAGAAGCTGTAAAGGTTATAATATATATACTACTTGGTCGGCAATCACTCTCAAATAAGAGCTAAGAGGTTATTGCAAATTTTTTCTTTTGAAAAAAGAATTGCCAGTTATATTTATAAATTCTAGTATATAAGGGAGCAATGCCAATGCCGTAATTAATTTTATTTTATTTCTTGTGGCTGTTAATTAAAACAAAGTGATCTCCAAAACAGTTTTCGCTTCTGATCAGACAGATGACTTAATTAACAATTATAATTACTAGTAAAATAAAGCACTGTCTTTACATAACTGACTTTTCTTTAATAAACACATTAATGTTAGAAATATGGATTAATATAATCAATAAAACATATAATGTTGAAATGCTTAAACAATACAAATAACATAGCTCATTCCCACAAGAAAAAAAATGTAGTAATTTTTTTTATGCTGTCATCATTATTCACAGGAGTTTCTTTAGTTGCTTTATACCATCGTATGCTTGAATCTTATACAGTGTGAGTGTGAGTGTGAGTGTGAGTGTGTGAGCTGTTGCTTTGTTTTGTTTTGTTTTTTGTTTTTTTGTGTTTTGGCAAAAAAAAAAAACAAACGCAATTATTTTCCTAATTATTAATCCTGAGTAAAATAGAAAAAAACGATCTGTTTATAGGCATTATAATGCCCTCAAGAATAGGAATTTCTAGATAGGGGATAATATGAATGGAGGTTTGAAATTTAGGCCACTTTAAGAAATTTACCTCGAGAGAAATTTACTGTAGTTTTGTCCAAATTTTTGGGGAAAAGTCACTTTGATAAGTTGAAAAGTTATAGCAAATTGCTGCATCATCTTTCGCCTATTGACCAGGATATTGTCCTCACTTTTTGGATAATAATTCTCAGGCTAGCTCAACTGCTCAAGGCCAAGGGACACTTTAATTACCCTTCCTCTTCTTAATATTCCAAGGTTTGTTTCGAGTGAAATATCTTCATTATTATTCAAAAATTTTCAGTATAATGTCTTTCAAATATTATTTATTTGATAAATATTTTATGCAAAGGAAAATTATTAATTCAATGTAAACAAGATGTATGTGCCACAGTAGACAATTAAGGTCGAGGCTTTTAAATTCTATATATATCTTGTAAAAAGAACTCTAACATTTCAAAATCATAAATTTTACCGTTATATTTGAAGAGTTTAAAAACAAGAGTATTGAAACTTTGAAAATAAAATGGTATCATAAAATTGTTCAGTGTTTTAATTGAAGTGTGGGCACAACATAAAATGATAAAATAGCCCGAGTAATATTGATTTCGAATTAAAAAAAATCGTCTAACCAATTTTCAAAATTATAAAAACTGTGCGGGTTTTTGGAGTCGATAGAAAATCTGAGCGTTTGACCGTTAAAGATCAGAAGTTTGATTCCTCCACCAACACTTTCTCAGATGATCCTGTTGCACAAAGTTTGCCTAATTACCTGATTAACATGATTTTTATGCTATTGCGTTAGCCCGAAAATTTATCTCAATGCATAGTAAAATCGTCATAAAAATATATATTGAAGCCGCTCCTTCTCATACATGGGTATACGGTTATTACATTTTATTTAAATTTTTTTTAAAAAAACAATAATTATTACAACACCTCTTTCGTCCATAGAATTGGACTTCAACTACCTTTTTGTACACCCTTCCTAGGAGAAGATTCTTCATATTAGGAAGTCTTAAACTACGAACTAATTGAGCTGGCATTATTCCCTTATAAAATCTATTGGGCGTCATCAACTTAACAAGCCTAGCTACTTGAGAGACATACACAAGAACGATTTAGTCTACATGGTACATATTCATATCAATAGTTTTGAACATACGCGCACCCTAGTGTGTAAAGGCGAGATTTCTAAAAAAACATAAAAAAAATCACTAAAATGCATTATTGGGTGCGTGAGATCAAAACTATTCGTATCAATACGATATAGATAAACCTTATTATCTTCGAATCATCGTTTCAAATTCTCCATTCGATCACGTCAATTTGATTTAATCATCCTAAAAATCTGATAACCTCCACTCAAAAACAAACTTCTTTAGCGAATAAAACGCTCTAGGAGGCGATGCCCATGTATCGGAGATTTGTGATTAGAAATCCAACAATTCCACCTCCACTCAACTACAGTTTTTACAAGAACATGTTGCCATACCTTTAAGTTCAAGATCTCATGTTCCTTTGACTATAATGGTCCAATCAGCACACGGGTATTGAGGGTGTTAATACATAAAGTTACCAGACAAAGTTTCTAGATCAGTGTGCTAATGTAAGCCAAGGCCTTAAATATGATGCAAAGTCACCAATAAAGGAATCTTGATCCATTACTTTAGTGAAAATGTGAAGTCAAACTAAGCAAACATGAAACATAAACTGCTACTAATGACAATAATTGAGTCACCATACACAGTAACCTGTCTGCAATTGTTGTTGAATGAATTTGAGCCCGTGGCTCAAAGGGCCAAGGGGCGGTGCTCCATGTTTTGAATGGTCATATATATGATTCAACAAGCTAAGCTTTATTTAGTCATCTCATTGTAAATGTCGACACATATGGAAATCTAGGAAGATATCGAATAAATAAGATTTATAATCAGACAAGGATAATGTACAGCTAATGAAGATCTAGAACGAGATCTTAAAAAAAAAAAAAAAAGGAATGGTCTTCTTGCATCAACACCAATTACATAACAAAGTATTTAGCATAGATATTGAAAAAATTTGTGTATAAACTCTTTGGATTCTATTACTTTATGGTTCATATGATCGTTTCCAACTAATTAGTAGGTAGAACCTAGAATGAACTTTTATTAGAACCAGTATTTTTTATATCTCGAGAACAAACTCTAGGTTACCCCAACTATTACATTAGTTCAGTGAATGCTATGAGCATTTGTTTTTGTGTGTGTCCATGTGTTAGTAAAAAACTAAACAAGTGGTTAGCAACCAGACTGATACCGCAGAGACGCAGCAAGCTAGAAATCTAACGGACGATAATGTAATTCTTTGCACCATGTTGCATTGCATTTTATAATAACTCTTCAAAGATGAAAATAGTGCTAAGTGTATGTGCAAAAAGATTGGGAGAGCCTAGAGGAAGTATCCTGAAAGCTTCATTATCCCTGCTAGGGTATCTACACAATCATACATGCGTTGACAAAGGAAGGGAGTGCTCCTAACAATGTTATTCTATTATATTTTTTGTCATTATAACAATAGTACAGCTTTTTGAGCAACCAACTTTCAAGTACCAAATAGGCCATCTTAAAAAAATATTATCTAAAGTAGTTTAAAATTCTTTACCGCCTATATAAAGCAGTATTCCAGTGGATATCAGATGCAAACCAGAATTTTATTTTCAACCTCTTCTCCTTCGTCATCCCTCCAACCTCAAATTCTAATCTCTGGAAAGAGCGGGGAATATCTTTTTATATTGTCTACTGAGATTTCCTCTAACCATGTTTCCCATGGTATTCTACGTCGGAACTTTACTGATAATCATCACTACAACCTGGCTTTACAACTGGAAAAATCCCAGGTGTAATGGAGTCCTCCCTCCAGGTTCAATGGGCTGGCCACTCCTTGGGGAGACTCTTCAGTTCTTTGTTCCAAACACGTCATTTGATATCCCTCCTTTTGTGAAGGAGAGAATGAAAAGGCAAATAATAATGATAATGCCATCAGTAGTTTATCTAAATCATCAGCTAATTCATCTTACCAATGAAAATAATGCTTTTGCTTGTTTTCAGATATGGACCTATTTTCAAGACTAGTTTGGTGGGGCGTCCAGTTATTGTCTCCACAGATGCGGATCTTAATTATTTCATTTTTCAACAAGAGGGAAAATTATTTCAAAGCTGGTATCCAGATACTTTTACAGAAATATTTGGTAGACAAAATGTAGGTTCTATGCATGGTTTTATGTACAAGTACCTAAAGAACATGGTGCTGAATCTATTTGGTCAAGAAAGCCTTAAGAAGATGCTTCTGGAGGTCGAACTGGCATCTAATAGCAACTTAAAGAGTTGGTCAGGAAAGACTATGGTTGATATCAAAGAAGGAACAGCACAGGTAATCAAGAATTATCTTTTCCCCAGCAACTTCATTGACTTATTTTATATAGGCTCGAGTAATATTTTGTCAATGTTTTTTTTATGCAGATGATATTTGACCTGACTGCAAAAAAGCTCATTAGTTATGATTCGGGAAAATCTTCCGAAAATTTGAGGGAAAACTTTGTTGCTTTTATACAGGGGCTAATCTCCTTCCCTCTGAACATTCCTGGAACAGCCTACAACAAATGCTTGCAGGTACATCCACACATTTCGGATTAATCTTGATATAACCATAATATGCTGCCATCCAAAGACTAGTTAGTGAACTCATTGCTTGTATCAGGGAAGAAGGAAGGCAATGAATGTGCTGAAAAATATGCTTCAAGAAAGAAAAGAGAGGCCAAGAAAAATCCGAACAGATTTCTTTGATTATGTCTTGGATGAACTTCAACGAGAGGATACAGTACTCACGGAGGCAATTGCTCTGGATTTGATGTTTGTTTTGCTTTTTGCCAGCTTTGAAACTACCTCCCTGGCACTCACTCTTGCAGTTAAATTTCTTGCTGACCATCCATCAGTGTTACAAAAATTGAAGGTGAGTAAAGATAAAATTACCATCAACCAAACAACTAACTTCTATATTTGTGTATTTGTCTGAGTGTTTGCTCTAAATATGTCACAGGAAGAACAAGAATCAATAATTAAAAGGAGGGAAAATCCAGATTCCAGACTAACATGGAATGAGTATAAATCAATGAAATTCACGTTTCAGGTAAACTATTAATCTCTCTCTGTCCCTTGAAATATTCTGAATTAGTGGCAATGTTACGCATTCTAACAGAAGCTAATTGCAGTTCATCAATGAAACCGTGAGGATGGCAAATATAGTCCCAGGAATTTTCAGAAAAACGCTAAGAGAAACTAAATATAAAGGTATGGTTTTATTAGTTAATTTAGAAGAAATTCCTGATTGATTCATAGGGGCATACCTTAATACAGTTCTTTGATGGGCAGGATATACGATTCCATCTGGTTGGGCTGTTATGGTATGTCCTCCGGCAGTGCACTTGAACCCTGCAACATATAATGATCCCCTTCACTTCAACCCATGGAGATGGGAGGCAAGTACTTCCAAATTATTATACTTCAAAATGATGTTCTTCCATCTGTCGCATAATGTTGGAGATATAAATGCCTATAGGGAATAGACACGAATAACGCATCCCGAAACTTCATGGCCTTTGGAGGTGGTATGAGATTTTGTGTTGGCACAGATTTTACCAAGGTGCAGATGGCTGTCTTTCTCCATTGCTTGGTCACAAACTACAAGTAAGAATCAAGCGTTCCATAAATTTTTGTTTCAGTTTTCATCAAATGCCTGCATAGATGACTGACCTATTTTTGCCTGTCAGGTTCGAACCAATCAAAGGAGGAGACATACTTAGAACTCCCGGTCTACAATTTCCAAATGGATACCACGTCCATATCTCTGAAAAAGATGCATAGAATCATACACGAGCAAATCATAGCTCTTTCCCCGAATGAATCACCAATATCATCGAACACTTTCAAGTGAGACTGAGATAAGCGGCCTCATAGATTCCACATTTTGCTGCACACGAAAGCTACGCTCACAGTGTAAGAAAATTTGGTTTGTATACATTGTTCAACATAAATAGTGGTAGTTATAGGAGATAGACGAATGAAAAGATCATTCACTTAGAATACAGTATATTGCAGTGTAATTATCAGGTATTGTATGAGTACAAAGCTTTCAGCATTAATCTATTAGAAACTGTGTTCAACCATCATATAATATTATTACTTCACATCTTGAACCAGATGCTTTTCTACGGCTGTTTTTGGCTCTTTTAACGGTCTAGGGTCAGGGGTGGTTAACATTAGAATAAACAAATCTAATAAAGTGAGAGAATGTCATGGACTTGGATAGGCAACAATACTTTCATACTCCCTCCAGTCGTTATATGATCTGGATGCTTTAATTCAAACAATCATCTTGTTACTCATCCCATGCCCTGGGCATTTTCCAGTTCTTGCCAGTGGTTATCTTTCTTTCTTCTTCTATGATGTCTAGCACCTCCATCCTCCCTCCTGGTCCTGTGAGCTTCCCATGATATTCCTGAGCTTTTGTGTCTTCCATGCTTATGCTTGTCCTTGTGTACATGGTGAAGATGGTAATGGTAATCACTTTCCCCTGTTAAACTGCTGCGGCGATGCACACCAGGAACGTGTCGCCACTTTTGAGCATCATGCCTGTGATGCCTTTTCTCATGCCTGTGATGTTTCTTCAAACGGATAAGTGAAATGTCGACATTTCTGTCATGCTTCCATATGTTTCCACTTGCATCCTCAGAATCCCATACATGATCCTCCCACCAGTCATATATAGGGTCAAAAAGTCCTTTCTGGTGTAAAAGCCAGAGCAAAACAGCAGCTGAAACACAGAAAGACAATAACATTAATGAATTGTTTGCTGAAATCAGGCAACTAACAATTTAGAAGAAGATTCCCAGTAACAGAACATGGAACCTGTTGGAAAGATTGCTAAAAACAAACCGAATGTCAACATCCAACTAATGCAGATATATTGTATATGGCAGATGAAGTCAAAAAACCCAGAGCACTTCCTTCTGCATGGCATGAGAATCAAATCTGAGTTGTCATCTCTAATTGAATTTGGTTGCATATGTGCATTCAAGCATTTGGTTTCAAAATCTTCCTATAAGTCTCCAAGAGCACAGAAAATCCTTTCAAAGCCATGGCAGTTTTGAAAATTAAAAATATATGTGCATTAAAGCCCTATGTGAGCAGTAAAACTTCAGTACAAAAAAAATCCCAACAATCTTTTTTGCATTTTAAAAAGAAAAAAAATTGAATGGTGACATTTTTCTATGTTGAGATAATGCCTGCAACTTTTCCCGGTGATGAAATCTTGCAAGCTGGCCCATAGCTTGTTCCACAGCTCCTCGATAGATTCAAAGAAGCCATTTATACTGGTTTGTGGAAGCTGGAATGGAATCTGAACAATGGCATGATTGTTGTAATTCAGTTTGGAAATGTGAACCATTTTATTATTTTAATAATTTAAAAATATAAGATCACAAATCTAGTTCCAAGATTGAAATTGCTACAGAATGAGAATGGAATATTAATATTGTTATGATACATTTACGTAAGACAGAATTTTCAATTTTGCTAGAATGAAATAAATGCAGGCAAAAAATATGATCTCTTCAATGTTCCCAACAACTTCATAGTAATTGAAATAAGGATACTAACTGGTATCAACTTCATAGTAATTTAAATAAGGATACTAACTGGTATCAACTTAAATGAATCACTAGCCACCTGTGGTGGAACATATTTTTAACTAGCTATCGGGCACATGTGTTGCATGTGTACAAAAGAGAAATGGTTTTTTTTGCTAAAAAAATGGAAGTAGAAAATAGAAAAAACCTGGGTGATTATTTCTCTATCTTGAAAAATAGAAAAGGGGGGTTGTAGTTTGGTATCAACGATACTAAAGAGACCATCCAGTTACCATGATGACCTCTTGCTTAATGCAATAGATACATGCTGTTCTAGCTGTGTAAAGTTTGTTTCTGTCTAGAGCATAATATTATCTCAATCTGTTCATCTCTCTTTTCTCAAGTTCATACATGTACATGTTCCTTCCTAGGAGATTTGTATAAGATAGTATTCAAACCTGAGATCCATTTTCGATAACAGTAGCTGTAGTTGTAAATTGACACTCCGCTCTATCAATTTCCTTAAAATCAGAATCTTTCAATATGGCTGCAATAATAAAAATACTATATTCAAACTTCAAATTTATCTGGCATGATATAAAGCAGCAAGGATCTGGTAACAAACCAAAATAATAACCAGAAAACGCATTTGAATCATGTGGTTGACTACTACACCTGCGCATGCGTATCTTGCAGCTTGATCAGTTGTCGGGTACAGTTTGAATGATCTAATTATGACTTCTTTAGGCTTCATTATAAAGAATTGCTCCTGGATTTGTCATATATAATATCATGTATTGTCAAAGGCAATCCAATGTGTTAACAGACACAGTTTTATGTAGATATTTGTACTTAATTTTACCTCCATTTGGCTGACTCCAGAAAAGCAATCAAACTGCAACACAGTACAGCACAATTTAAAAAGTTAAAATTCAAAAGTATTATTAATTTATTTCGAATCCTTTCATCTACTCTTGGATTACTACATGCAGCATATGATGTGTGTGTGCGCTAGACATACCAAAAAAAAAACATTCCTATGCAAAAGCTACAGTTAATGAACGCATGGCTAACTCTTCTTGATTCTTCCGTACACTGTTGCCGCCTAGCAGGAAATTACATTATTTAGCAATTTCGAAATTTTTATAACACTACTCATACAGTGAGGCTGTAGGAAGCTTCAACTTCACCGATATTTTTGGTCGTAATTGTTGCAGTTCCAAATTGAGAGAGAGCTTCGAAGGTTGGAATGGTGATGCCTAAAATTTTCCCTGGGCTCCTGAAAATTGGTAGAATTCCTCAACAATCAGCCTCCGAAACTTGACAGAATAATTATAGGCGAGGAAAAATTGATCTAAAAATCTAGGATGAAAAAGATCCGCCATCTCTAACGTGTGCCTCTCACATGTAGACTTTGCATGTAATACTACTCTTCATCGATAGTTGCTTGTGCGATTCCAGCTTGTCTTTGATAAAATGTATGCACTACCAGCTCGTCTATGAATTAATGCTAATTTAAGGCATTGGACAGTTATTGTTTGTCGTCTAACCAGACCTTACGCCCAGTGCATTACCATAGAGCCACATCAATTTGATTTATCCCATCATTCCAAATCTTTAGATCTTTTTTCCATTTAAAATCAACACAATGTATTCAGAATTGAGGGAGCTTTGAGTATAATGGTGGATACCATGACATTTAAGACAAAGACCTCGAAAGATGAAAACCAAGCTCATATTCTATTTCAGTGAAAAAATACAGACATAAAAGCTGTTGAAGAGTCTTCGTTTTGAAAATTACAAAAGGCATTCGCCACATACCTAAAATAAAGTAACTCGAATTCCAAATACCACCTAAATATTGGTTAATCGCACTCTTATTTAATGAAAATTAGCTTTAAAATGGTGATGTGAAACAAAAATAAAATGAACACTTTGGGCACCTATCACTGTGAGAAAGTTGTATGACACAACATAAAAGAAAAGCTTCATCTAGCCATCTAGGAACATGAAGAATACCTTTGATAGACAAATTCTATGTCGTCAGCCCGCAATTCCAACAAAATATTTGTGTTTAGAGCTTCAGTAATTCCTATGGAAAATTCATGACTCCCTGCATTCTGCAGACCAAATAAGTTGATAAAAAATTTACTCTTTGTAACGGACCTCCTCAAGATTTATAGTTTAAGGTAAATGCTGAAAACGTAACTGGATGTTGATTTATCCGTTCAAACCTTCCTTCGACACGATAAAGTGGAACCTGATTTCGGTTTATTCGATTCTGGTCTGCCTGAGAAGAGAGAAAACAAGCCATTAATCGGATCATTCTCATTTCAAATCACTTGAACAGTGCATTAATAGCTCAAAAACTTATAACCAAGTGAAAAGAAATTTCCCGTGTAACAAAGATCTCAAATTTTGGTGAATAAGCAAATTTGCGCCAATGACGTAATTCATTCCAGCTAATGATAATTACAGGAGCTTCATATGTTTTGATGGATAAATAAAAGAAGGCTAGAGACATATGAACTAGTAAAATTGAGAGAAAATTTTGTGAATAAATCCATTGAGACTTCAAGAAACAGAAGTTTATAAGGATGAAAATGTTCACTCCATGACGTCAACAAATGAAGATTGCTCAAAAAGAAATGTAAGGGATAATTATATTCACTAACATCCCAAAAGTTCCACAGTTGATTATGTAAGCAACTCCAAAATGGTGCAGCACAAAAGTCTGGCTGTGCATTGAAAGCCTCATAACCAACGCCGATTTTGTTACATTCAAGACCATCTAGAGTAAACCTGACTCTTTCAAGAAGCATCCACATTGAAAAATTTCTCCCCAAATTTTGAGGTTGCCCTTGACCACCCTTCAATAAGAGAAAAACGAGTGCTTTATCAAGAATATCGTGACTTTACCAAACCAGGGGCAGACCAAGAGGAGGGTCAAAATATTTTGAAATTTCATGAGCTATTTTTAAAAAATCATAGTTTGTCCCTTTCACCATAATTTGGGCCCGCCCCTGTGTAAATTATAACAAGGTTCTTGCCAAAAACAAGGCCAAGTAGGCAAGATTCCTGTGTCAGTATAAACACAATGCTGAAAAAGCTACCTGTCTAGGGATAACTAGGTAGAAGTCATCAAATGATGGAATACTGGTATATCCAACATAATCTCCAACAAGGTTCACCCTCAAAAAATTATCATTTGATATAGCTGCCCTATTGTCAGGACCTATAATCACTTCCTGCCAACAAATTCCAAAATTAGCAAAATGGAGATGAAATGATTTTTTCAATCACCTGTGCAAGGAGTGATTTTACTGAATGCACTAAAACAACAATACATGAGAGAAGGTCTAGACTTTCCGAAGACAACAACTACACAAATATATTTAATATTCAAGAGAACAATACTAATAAAGCGCCTATTGCAAATTCCTAGCAAAAGTTCGTAGATATGGACAATCGATAGAACCGAGTTTGCTTAGCCCTCACAACATCATGTTGACCTATTTATTTTCTATCACCACGAAAAAAATCGTTGGTTTAAGACTAATTTTCCTGTATCAGTAATATATTTGGCTGAAATAGAGTTCAGAGGTTTCCAAAGTCTAGAAAGAAATCAACTGGGAGGACCAAAAATTCTTAGTATGATCAGAGCTGCTCATTTCATGCTGACGGAAAATGAAGCTCATTAAATATCCAAGTGCAATGAAGCCAACAGCTGAGTAGCATAGCAAGCAATCGGAAAAGAGAACTTGGCTATGTTCTTACGTGGAATTTGTCATATTTAAGAAATGAGTCTATAGTTGGATTTTAGATATCTCAAACTCAAAATGCTAAAACAAGCTATGCTCCAGGCTAAAATGAAACATAG
Organism: Henckelia pumila; assembly: GCF_033568475.1. NCBI lineage: Eukaryota > Viridiplantae > Streptophyta > Magnoliopsida > Lamiales > Gesneriaceae > Henckelia > Henckelia pumila. The sequence continues at coordinate 1,544,141 of NW_027331883.1, forward strand.
GAACATTATCCAAACTAAGAAGGCCGTCCAAATAAGACAACGATAAGAGGCAAAAACAATAGGTGAGTATCCACAATAAATTGCATGTACGTGAAGTACTCGAAAACCAATATCATTAATATCATGTGCTCTGTTTTCTTGAGTTCAACAAGCTTTTTCTGTTATAAAATTATATTTTGTATGTTTTGTTTATGATATTAAGTTATTGTTGTATGACACTTGCACTTCCTAAGTTGGTAATTCATCCTTTTCCTCAAACATATGCTAGTGTTTTAGACAAGTGGTCAGTGATAAGGATGAGATGAGAGCTTGAGAAGTGAAAACCCGACGAGCAAAAGTTCATGACTAGGGGAAATTTTCCTTGTTTATGTTTAGCAATTTCAGAAGTTTAAGACGATTTCTAAGTTATTTTTCAAGATGTAACAGAACTCAATTTACTCAAAAGTTTATTTATATATATATATTCTATTTTTGTTTAAGATGCTATGTCTTAGCCGACTTCTCGATCAGAGAATTTAGTGAAAAGGTAATTTTGTTCTGTTTATCTATTCTGTTATGTTCACTATTCCTCCCTAGTGTTCAAGCATTGATTGTTCATCAATCAAAACTTCTTCCACCATTCAGTTTGTCGTTCCGTTTAACATATGGCAAATTTGTCACGTTGTGTTTGAATTTAATCATAACACTTGCTAATTTTTGTGGGCATTAAAAGAAATCCCGTTGCATTATTGTTTACACTGGCAAATAAAATTCTAACTAGGATAAGAGGACTGTGATCAACGATGGTAATAGGTGGCTACTAGTCCCTTCAATTCGGGATTTCAGGAGCAAAAAGGAGTCACGTCAACTATGTTAGTTTGAAGGAGTTCTAAATTTAGCCTGATATTTATTCTATCTTGCTCCATGAATCCATCCTTCTTTGTTAAAAAGAGTAAATGGCTTAATATGAATTGGATCTGGGCAGTACACCAATAAAATGATGGATGAAAATTTTACCTTATTCAAGCCTTGAGTCTATTTGAGTGAATTGGGACAGTGTTAACAGTTGACCACCGAATATAAATTTTAAGACCAAGATCCTCTAACTATATGGCAGCATCATCTAGAGGTAAAGCACACAAAAGATACTGAATGCCCGTAGTGTCATAAGATCAGCTTTCTATGACATGGAATTTTCATCTTATACTATCATAACATATGAGCAGAAGGATAAATATGCCAATGCAAAATTAAACTAGAGAAAAGAATTTTAAGGAATAGTAGATGCCAAAAAACAATGAGAATAATGTTAAAAATAATAGTCTGTAACCAAATAAAAGTCGAGAACTTCAGTTATTCAAAGTTGGTCAAAGGACACTACCAAAGAAGACACATTTTGCATGATTGGCTCTCATCAATTCAAGTCAAATTTCTTCAACGTTAAGAGCTGACAACTCATTGTGGTTGTTGAGCATTAAGTCCACGTGAGGAGGATAAGCAAGCATAGTTTTGCTTATAAATGTAAGGGTTTCATTAGCATTCGTCGTGAGTTACTACCGCATAGTAAAGCATATTGGAGAGCAAATATCTACAGTGATTTCAATGTATTGAGGCAAAAGCACAATCAAAATATATTGCATTTCAAAATATGTAGCCACAATTTATCAACATTTATTTCATTATTTAATACACCCAAGTCCCAACAAATCTTGCAATACATAAACCTTAGTCATAGTTCTGGTTGGAAAGGATTGTACCGATGTCTTTGATCTTGTCTTGACCTCAATTCGAACACTGAAACCAACTGAACGCTTTCCAATTCCAAACACGTGGAACCTAGCATCTCAAAAAGTGAAACAAAAGGAAAAAAAAAGAAAGAAAGAAAGAGGAGGTAACAACTCCGCACCACACTATTAATGAAAATTTAGTTCATCACATGATAAGATGGCTCCAGCTTTCAAGTTTATTTTTCAATCACATCATGTCCAAAATCTATAACACATTTGCAACTCATATAGACTTATGCAATGATTAAAAAGCAAGAAGAAGCAACTCTTTGCTTCTTTTAACTCGATAGTTAGAAATGTCAACAAACTAATTGACAGAATTAAACTGGAGGCAATATCAAATCAAATCAAATCATATCAAATCAAAGTGTTTAAAAGTGCAAAATTCTTCTAAATAACCATTTAACTTAGGTTGAGAAATCATGATAATAAAGGAGGATAGACGTTCACTTCCAATGTAGTTATTGAGTTTTGGCATCTGACAGGAACTTAGATCAAGAATCAAGTAAAAAGGAAAAGGAGACCTTACCAATCATCTGTAAATCGAAGGCAATGAGCTGTATTCGCTTTTCCATTGATCACTTTGTCAACTAAATAACCAAACTTGTAAACCTCAAACTACACTGCAAAAATCAATTAACATGCATTGCGAAAAGATATATTCTAACCGGCTTCCTAACTTACAAAAGTTTCCACAGGATGATGGAACCCTGCGCCGTTCTCCACAAGGGCAACAAGTTGGCTGTATAGAGAATATAAGAACGTCAGACTACATGCTTAAATCAGTTGCCAACTTAAAAGACCCGATACTTATGAAATAAAAACATTTATGTCAACAAGGTTTATCAAGTACTTTGTCTAAGACATTAGCAAAAATGGATTATCATTCTGAACACAGATCAGAAACCTCCTAATTCTTACCTGGGTATTCTCAATAGTATGACCATTTTCATCGTGCAACCTATATAACAAATTTTTGCAGAGGTAAAACCAAACATGAGAGTTGTTTCTGAAGTCAATCAACTGTGTACATAAGACAAGAGAATAAATAAACAAAAATGAATAACAATAATATAGGCTTATAGAATCTAAGGACAAAAACTTAATTGGAAATTGTATATTTTATGATCAAAAGCACATTAAGTCAAAAAACACACAGTTCAAAAGAATTTTATGGAAGTGTGGGTCAAATGTACATGATGGAAAAGAGTAAATGGCAACAAAGTCAAAAAAATTTCATACGACAGTCACAAGATTAACCTTAACCAAATAAGAAAAGTTGATATAATAATATAGTAAAAAATCATGCAGGCAAAAAAGGTTTAGACAAAACCTAGTATAAACAGAGAAAAGTTGTTTGTCTATCTCTGGTTTACATGAAGTAAGTGTCTTCAGAGGCTCAAAAAGTTATTTCCAGCAGTAATCATATAAAGTCCATCCATAAAATATAAGAAGTACAAAAAATTGGCAGTTCAATAATTTCCTCATATTTTGGCTACATAAAAGACTAAACCTAGTAACGTCGTCAAATACTGGTTCACATGGAATTAGGACTAACAAAGGAATCTTTTAATGGTATATGAATCTAAATTTTGTCTTAAAACACTTCAAAGTTATCCAAATAATTGTCATTTATGTACCTGGTACACTAAATAACCAAAAACAATAACACTTACTTAGTATATATACATCGATTCACAAATACCTTTATCAGTTGAAAAACAGAAAACAAGAAGAAAAAAAGTGAGACAAATTAAGATATATTGATAATTGGAGAGCAAAGCTCATTGCAATGTGCACTTACCTCTCACACATTTGAACAACTTGTGACCCAGCATCAGGCTCACATTTTCGTGTTTGAACATATAGCTCTTGAGGCTTGTAAGCAACATCCTAGAAGAGAAAATGACCGCGTGAATTTTCCATAATTTTATCAATTAGTTCTCAAATAAATTATCTTCAACTCATGGATCCCACATAAGTCCCCACAACTGGAAGAATCGTTGAGCTAGAGTTGAGACAGATTATCACCATACTATAGTCTGTACATGCTTATTTCTCATGCAGCACTAATCATATTCCAAATTACTTTAGATAAAAAATAGTAATAATAATTTTCTCGGCAAACTTGTGAATTTCATCTATTTTGAGTAGAGTACCGAAAAAAGTGATTATACAGTTTGTAAAAATTACTTCATCAATTAGCAATATTATTCTGTTATTTCTTCATCATTAAATAAAAAGTAGTACTCTACAAACTAAAAATAACAGTCCTGGTATACTCTTGAATCACCAAATACATCTACCCTCTCTCCAAAACTAAAAATTATAAAAGAACAACAGGATATGGAAGAAGAAAATTTAGCATATTATTTTTACATACCTGTATGTACGTCAGTTCATATACTGCATAAGCCGCAGATTTGTTAATAGTTATCACTGGTGGGACTCGGAGGGTACGCATGTGATTGGTTGAATTCTCCTCCGCTTCCACTATCTCCGCCACCAACGATGCTTCTCTTCCACTCTATGTACACTCATACATAAAACATATGGTTAATTCAACTAAAAAACGCAATGAATAGACACATGATGGTTAGCAAACCCTCTGTAGCAAAACAGCATGCACCGATTTTCCGACAGAAAGAGAGTGAGTACCGATTCACTTGGAACAGATAAATCGAGAACAATTTTGGAACTGCAGTTGAGCCCATCCGATTCAGAGACCTTTTCGCATTTTTCGACCGTTGATTTAGAGAGGATTTGAGTAGCGGGCGCATACTTGGATAGCGAAAAGATGGTAATTGCTGTTACGATGAGCAATCTCATGGCATATTTTTTCAGGTTTTCGGAAATTTGCGTCGAATAATGATTCTGATTAGGGCTATTGAATTTGGGAATTTGGGGGGCAACGGCTATCCAACTGGTATGACGCGGGAGGCGCGTAACGGCTTTTTAACGGTTGAGTGGAGGTTTTTTTTCCTCAAAGAAGTCCCTATATTTAACATTAATTAATAACAAGTTATCGCGGCACACGCGATGCGTGTCCCGTAAATATATAATTTGGTAAAGACTTCAACTTTATAAAAGTGTCGACACATAAAATTTGAGTTTGACACAAACAAAATGGAAGAGGAGGAAGGAGGTTAGAGGGAAAACCGATTAGAAAGTAGGAGTAAATGGGACATGGAGAGAGTTTTTTTGTAAACTAGTGAAAAATGCGCATGCTTTGTATGTGTAAAATAGAAGTTTTTTAATATGTAATTTTTTTTTGAATGCAAAAAATGGGGTGAGTGGGAGGTTTAGTGAGACACTGGATAAGAAGGATAATTACGAAATAATGAATTTTGGTGTCTTCAAAGTTAGTTAGTATAGTAGACCCATCTTTTATATAATAGTATAGATTAGAATAGGGTGTGGGGGTATAATGGAAAAATTTTAAAAAAAAATTACCATGACATCAAAAGCAGTTTTTATAAGTCACGCACACTTAATAGAATAGTATAGAAGTATAGATGTGAAAGGCGTCCCTCCACAGTCCACACAAATGCCTATTAATCAATTTTGTATGATATTAAATAATATTATTGACAAAAAATGCAATTGGTTGAAAATGATAAATTCATATGTTTTACTTTAAACTATAAAATTTTATTTGGATAGACAAATTTAAGTGAAGATATTTGATTCAACAATATATTTCAAACGGTATATATATTAACGCACACGCAATGCGTGTGTAACGTAATAAATAATATTATGTATTGTGTGTATATAATATACATTTATTTTTTAAAGTGTTAATTGATTTTAATATATGCATTTGACAACGGGATAATTCCCAATTTGGTCCCTCATTTTAGACCTCGTTCCTGATTTGGTCCTCCGTTCTTACATCGACCCAATTTAGTCCCTCGATTTTTGTCGTTTTTCCGCAATTGGTCCATCCGTTTAATTAAACGTCAAAACGAACGGAATGACCTGCTAAGCCGAGGGACTAAATTGGGTCGATGTAAGAACGGAGGACCAAATCAGGAATGAAGTCTTAAATAAGAGACCAAATTGAGAATTATCCCCCCATTCTAGCATTACTTTTGACTAAATGATTTTTTTATCAGTTATATTTATAAAAATATTGTTTACCTAAATAAAAATATTTTATAAGAATTCAACACATGCCATATTAATATTATTTTTTAAAATTTAAACACATAATAAAAATTCTCTTTTATATATATTAAAATGTGAAAGTTTAATTTTAAAAATTTAAAGTATCTTAGTAAAAATAAATAAATATTTGTTAACAAAAATCAAAATTTTACAAAATAAATATTAATGATGACAATATGTTTTAAATATACATTTTTTTCAAACATAAAATATTTTCGAAATGAACTCATCTAGGTTTGTTAATATAATTGAAAAAATTTCATAAAAAATAATAAAAAGATATTTTTATTTATGTTAACTAATATTTTTATAAATATAACCGATCAAAAAAATTTTATTTAATGACTTTACTTTTTTATTTTCGTCTCCTTAATAATTTTTTTGATGGACATCAAAAACGAAATTTAAAATTATAATTTATCAATTTTGAGAAACAAAATTCCGCATTTATAATAAATAAATTATAAGTTTATAAAAATATTGTTGCGAATTTTTTTTATCTCAAAATTGATAAATTTTAATTTTAAATTTCGATTTTGATGTCCATTTTAAAAATTATTAAGGAGACGAAAATAAGAAAAGTAGAGTCATTAAATAAAATTTTTTTGATCAGTTATATAAATATTTATAAAAATATTGCATAACATAAATAAAAATATATTTTTATTATTTTTATTTTATTTATTATAAATTTTATTTTTTAATTACAAAGTTGTTATATCAGTTGTTGACTTATTTTATTGTTTGGATTTATGAAGGTTTTTCAATTATATTAACAAACCTAGATGAGTTCATTCGAAAAATATTTTATGTTTGAAAAAAATGTATATTTAAAACATATTGTCATTATTAATATTTATTTTGTAAAATTTTGATTTTTGTTAACAAATATTTATTTATTTTTACTAAGTATACTTTAAATTTTTAATCTTACATCGACCCAATTTAGTCCCTCGGCTTAGCATGTCATTCCGTTCGTTTTAACGTTTAATTAAACGGATGGACCAATTGCGGAAAAACGACGAAAATCGAGGGACTAAATTGGGTCGATGTAAGAACGGAGGACCAAATCAGGAACGAGGTCTAAAATGAGGGACCAAATTGAGAATTATCCCATTTGACAACTTATGTGTTATTTTGTAATTTAACAACTTATGAGTTTTTTTTTTTTTTTCAATTTGAGGTTGAACATACCAAGAAAACCGACTAAGATACTATTGCTTAATATATAACTAGTAACTGGAGCACACGTTTTGCGTGTGTATTGAAAAATTAATTATCATGGAGTAAATTAATTTGATTTTTGTAATTAAGGAGTAAATTTATAAAATTGAAACTTGAAGTAGCTAGTGGAAAGGTCATAATGATCAGAATTGTCTTTTTGGTTAGTGGTTGGGGATGAGAAGTGTAATATATGAACTTTTGAATATATATTTAGACTTTAAAAAGAGAAATCAATGTAAAACATGAAGGATAATTGTAGAAGAATATTTTGTTTGTTCTTGACATACCAATGCAGTTTTTATGATACCATCAACTATTATAAAATAGATGACATACCAATGTAGTTTCTATGATACCATCAACTATTATAAAATAGAATAGATATATATAGATGTGTGTGTGTTTGTTAGCAACTCTGTGCAAAGTAAATGAGAATAAATTTAAGTTCCTTCAAATTTTAAATCATCAAAAGAATTCAAATATATTTGAAGTCTATAATTTTAAACACCTTGATCCAAACACACATCAAGTTACGTTTACAACATGTGTGTTTCTAGAAAACATTATTTAATTAATTTTATCTATCATGTCTATTTGTCTTTCTTTATCCATTCAATTTCCTAGAAAAATTGTTATGATTTAATGTGAATTTTCATTAATTAGAGTATTTTCCACAAAAGATAGCTTTTTTTCAATTCATAAAACAAACAAAAAAAGTCAAGGTGGGGATAATAAATTAATAATGTAACAAAATCTTCCTCTTAAAAAATAATTACATAAGTGAAAGTGCCCTTGCAATTTATTTAATAAATCAGAGGTGGAATGCGCCGGGTTTGCAGCAAATTATTATTTATGAAGTGTAAAATACGTGCATATCGTGTATTCGTGTGCGTAGGTTTATAATATTTTATTAAAAATCGAGAAATTAATTAAAATTTTGATTAAGAAAAAATAAAAATAAGTTTGGGATTTAAAATGATTTCAAGCGTAGATTCATGGCCCAGCACTGTGGACGTACAAGAATTGCACAACTTCTTTTAATGAAGAATTACACTTCTGTTTATCTTCAAATTATCATGCAATATATCTCGGGTTTGGAAAAGTGTGCTACATATAACGTCAAACACAATGTCGTAACTCAAGATTTAATTGTGCGAGTTCTGTGCAACAGACGTGCTCAAGAAAGTATTGATAGATAAATAAAATTAAAAAAACACATTTAATGCAGGATGTTGTTTAGAATTGTAGCAATCAAGAATATCATATTTTGGTCCTTCTTTGGCAGGTTCATCAGACCATGGAGAAGCAAATTTTGGGTGCAGAAGGCTCCAGAGAATCTAACTCGAGGCCAAGGGAGTGCGGATCAACTCCCATAGCAAGAGCGGTTTTAGCTGGATTGTCCCCTTTTATGATTTTTAATAAACGAAGCAATATCATTGGGTTCAAGTAGAGAGCTTTGCGCTCTTTACCTCTCAAGGGATTATAGAAGTGAGGTTGAGGTTGAGGTTGAGGTTGAGGTTGAGGTTGAGGTTGCGGTTGCTGAAAACGCTGATATTGCTTATAAGATGACCGTAGAATTACTAGTAATTAGAACTCCAAATTTGATGCATTTATAGCACCAAACATAAAACCATGAAATACAAAAGGTGTTTAAGAATTAGGCAAATATCCAAACAAATTTGTACATAAGTTTGTGTCCCTTGAACCTTCTGTATAGATTTAAAATTGGTTCATTAAAAATATTTTAACAAATCGAGACACTAAACTGAAGTTGAAGAGATTAAAATGTGTTTGGAATTAAAAATTATTTCAATCGTACAACGTGGATGCACAAAAATTGCACAAAAAAAAATTCTTTTGAAAGAAGAATTGCAAAAATAATTGTTAAATTTAAACTATTTATGCAATATAGTTACACAGAAAAACGAGTTGGGGGTGCACAACTGTATAGTTTTTGTTCAGACTTCAGACAACGTCGCAAGTTCATAATACAACACATACAGAATAAAATTGGCCGCCGCAAATCTGTATGTATAACATCATCCAACCCTGGGCAGAAGGGAGAAGAAGTACTGACATAAAAAAACATCTCTACGGCTGAATACCGGCCTCTGTTCGATCATTTGGAAATGTAGTTCAACATTTTCCTACATCCAACAAGGAAAAAATAAGTAACCCCAATTCTCGGGTTTGGAAAATTGTGCTACATATAATGTCAAAAACATACAACGTCGAAATAGATGTAGCTACTCAAGATTCATTTTTTTGGGTAATGCAGTAGCCCGCAAACAATGTTAGCTAAATAAATCGCATTGCACAAGTCTTGTGCGAACATCATACACGATAAAGTGTAGGTAAAAATCGAACTCATAATCATCGGTCAAAAGTTCACTCATTCACCCACTCCACAAACCCAAGCATCCCTTTGAGAGTCAACTCGAGTTTCAATATTATAAACAAAAGTAGTTTATGTTTCGCCAGAATATGTAACAAAATCTGAAAATAGGTATCAAGACAATATGACTATAAGTTAGCTGAATATTATAAGTTCAACTATGAACTCGATGTTAATACTATAGGTTAGAGCTAGCATCAAACCCTTTAACTATATTGTCTTGCAAAAATGTTACAGCTATAATGAAATGTATACTCAAGTAAAAAAATAGAAATATGTAAATCAAATATCTCGATGAATAAGTCTTACAGTTCATTTGCTGCAAAGAGTTGAGCCTGGACTCGCGGATAGGAGGAAAAAATCAACAAAGATAAGCACCACTGAACCTAAATTTTAAAGTTTTGAGAGGGCTGAATCGAAGTTCTTACCTGTAAAAAACGTAAAACAACATCGCAAGATGGAATTTCTTGAAGTGCATGGCTTCGCTGCACAAATACAATGCGACGCATTGATTAATTAATAATAAGTTAGCTGAGTATGTTTGCGGGACAATTTGAAAAATAACCTTCTTTTAATTTTTACTTAGATTTTTGATCTTTTTATTATTTTATTTTGTAAACTAACCTTGTAAATGAGTTTTAATTTAATATATGTCAAAATTACCCTTTAAGCTATTTAATCTCAATTAGACTAATCATCTAAAATCCCTAATTTTCCCTTCTCAGCATTGTTTGCCGCCTCCGTGCAACTCCTCCTTTCTTCTTCCATTGTTTTAACCTTCTCCCTTTTTTAAAAAAATAAATAAATAAATAAATTTCCCACTCTTAAATTTATGCACCTTCCATTTCTCCATACCCAAGGTACTTATGTTTTTTTTTTAAAAAATAATTTTTTCGTTATTTTTTATATTTAAATAATTTTTATTCCTTTGATTTTTTTTTTTAATTTTTGGTGTCTATTACTTTGTTTTTAAATTGTGTGAAGAACCGACATCATAATAAATTAAATAATTAATGATGCAAAGAAATTTAGTGGATTTATTAAGGATTTCTAGCTATTGCAATGCAATAAATATCAAACTTGACATTTTGATGATTTTGTGTTTCTATGATCATCTTGAAAATTATAAGAAAAAAATTTTTAATTAATTTTTTTTATGTGTATATAAATTATCGATAAATTAAACATTTTCAATTAAAAATAATACTGTTGGTGAAATACCTTAATTAGTGGATTTGGTAAGGAGAAGAGTCATATTAATAAATTAAAATTATTAAATTTTTAATTATATATGTAATTATAGCACAAATCATTAAATTTTATAACTCTTTACTTTGGCAAATCCGCATATTTAAATTGCCATCAAATTAAGAAGGTAAAAAATCTAATATATTTTAAATTGTCATCAAATTGAGAGGTCAAAAATCTAATACTTAATAATGAGAGTCATGCTTAAAAAAAGACAAAACAGTAAAAATAAGTAATAAAAAAACAGGAGGTTATTTTTTTAAGTGAGACTCAAATGGAGGTTAATTACTTAATATTTCCCAGTATGTTTGCACTACTTAACCAATTAAAGGAATAAAAGAACACCTTTAATGCGGGAGGTTGTTTAGAATTATAGCATTCAGGAATGTCATACTTCGGCCCTGCTTTGACAGGTTCATCGGACCATGGAGATGCAAACTTTTGGTGAAGAGGCTCCAGAGAATTTAAGTCGAGCTCAAGGGGTGTGCGGATCAACTCCCATAGCAAGAGAAGTATATTTTTGTTGGATTTGCACCTTTCATGATTTTTAACATACCAAGCAACCCATAGTCATGGGGTCCAAGCACAAAACATTGCACCACCTCTTTACCTCTTAAGGGATTATAGACGCGAGGTTGAGGTTGCTAGTAATGCGGATATTGTTGCATAAATGATCGTATAATTACAAATAATTAGAAAGGAAATTATGAAAACTACTGGATCATTAATTAAGCTTGTTATAAAATCATAATAGAAATAATAGGATGTGCAATACCCCGGAACCATGAAAATGAAGATCTTGATTGCCCGGGGTTGAAAAAGAAAACTTTGTTCCATCTAGTGAAGATCAATCACGATCTTGTTGCAGAGGATAATGTGATGCATTTATTGCACCGATCGAACATAAGACCAGAAGATCCTCCAATCTAGTAGACAAAAGATATTTAAGAATTAGGTAGATATTCACAAATGATCAAGTACTAAACTTCATATTTAAATACATTGACTAGTATATACATTGACTTACTAGATATTGTTGCGGATGCACTAAATGTTCTTTGTGCTGCTGTGCTGCACTATAATCAACGAGACCCCCGATGTTAACACCACCTATCATAATTCCAAGAAAAAAAAAAAAGAAAATAGATTTATAGTATCAAGCTCAAGCAATGAAAAATATTCCATTGGAGTAAGACTAGATTAATCGGATGAAATTGGCGGCTGAAAGTCATAATTTTCTTGATTAAACACTTGAGAACCAAGCAAAACACAAATTTTTTCCATACACATGATTTTAAAAGTACCACATCTAGTTTATAGGTTATAAGTTGATTTATTAAATACATAATGCAGAGAGTCTCACTCTACAAACCTAAAATGAAAAAAATAACAATCGGTAATTAACATTATAAACAAGTAGTTTATGTTTCATCAGAATATGTAACAAAATCTGAAAATAGGTATCAAGACAATATGACTAGCCTTGACAGGGTAAAAAAAACCAAATATTATAAATATGATGGCATATAATGATAAGGTATTTAAGGAAAGATAACATGGACATAGCAGAAACCATTGTTGGTATTAAATCAACAACAAGAGCATATTGTCACCGACCCATACTAAAATGCATGCATGGTCGACAGAGATTTTGGCCAAGAATTATAATTTGATTCGTGCACTTGCAATAATTTCGAGCGTAAAAGATTTATTTATTTCATTGATTTTATAGTGCAAGAAAATCTCGATCATCGACTCATGCATATTAATTATCTTCTCTCATAAAATCTCTCTACTCATCTCTCTATTTCTCTCATTATTTATAACAATTTTATCTTTCCAAAATATCCTTATTATTTTTATAAATCCTCGTCATATCTTACGCCCATTAAATATTAAATATTATTTTATAAAAATCCAAATAACATAAATTTTTCTATATTAAAATGTTAAAATATCTTATTTTGTTATCATATGTTTATTCTAAAACTATTTTCGTATACGTATAACTCGTTACATTATTTTGATAACATTATACTTGTTTTGCTAATTTTGACAATAAAAATATCTTATAATACCAATCCTATCATCTTTAAGTTTAAAATAAGTTTACTCAAATATTTTAACAACTTATTAATTTTTAAAATAAGTCATAAAAGATAATAATCTTCTAAAACAGCTTTTAAGCTATAAGAACATGATTGGTACGTTGGAAATGAATAAGATAAGATTAATGAAATCAATTTTGAAATAGAATGAAATTGAGAATGGAATGGTTGTTATATTTCATTCCAACGATTGGTACTGGTTGAAATGCAAAGGAATGAAATAAAATTATTTTTAATAAAAAAAATCATACTTTAATTACATATATCAAAATAATAGTTATTCATATGATTTTTATTATTATTATTATTGATTATGTATTAAATATTATAAAATTGTCATAATATAATAATATAATTATTTTTATATATATTATAATATATTATTATAATTATATAGGTCAATATTAGTTTAAATAATCTAAATATGTAAAAAATTTGTATATAAACATGAAAATGAGAGGTGAGAATAGTCATTCCCATCCAAAATGGATGGAATAAATATAACTTCACTACAATAAAAAAATTATAAAACAAAAAACTAATTTTAAAATAACGTAAAATTGCCAAAATTTTCGATGCTTCGTCCATTACCTGATCATCCATAGCAATCAACCTACAAAAGAATACAAGAAAATAACACTTTAATCTTACAACACAAATAAAAAAATAAAAAAAAAACATATATGAATTCCATATTTACTAACTTATTTATTATGTTTATCCATTTGAGTTGTACTCGACGTTTTTTTGTTGTAATCTCAAACTAAATATTTCCAATTGGGATCGGTATTGAAAGTTTGAGCAATCTCTTTTCAATATAAATTAGTAATGAACTAGCCAAAAATTATCCTCACATTTGTCATTGCTGCATAGACACATATTTCGAGAGAAAGATGATTATAAGAATAAATATAACTTCACAACAATAAAAAAATCGTAAAACAAAAATTAATTTTAAAATAATGTACAATTGCCAAAATTTTGGATGTTTCACCCATTGAATGGTCATCCATAGCAATCAAACCTACAAAATAATACCAAAAAATAAAAATTTAATCTTACAATACAAATAATAAAATAAAAAACCAAATATGAATTCTATATTTACTAACTTATTTATTATGTTTTATCCATTTTGAGTTGTACTCGAATTTTTGTAATCTCAAATTAAATGTTCCTAATTGGAGTCAGTATTGAAAGTTTGAGCAATCTCCTTTTCAATATAATTTTGTAATGAACTAGCCAAAAAATCATCTTCCATCTTATTCCATAATCGTGTCTTTGCAATCTTCACATATGAAAATACACGTTCTGTGGTTGCGGTAGAAACTGAAAGAGTCAAAATAAATCTAATCAATCGATCTATAACATGGCAGTTATTTTTTCCACTCTTTAAGAGACACAACTCTAAAAGTGTTGAAATATTCTGAAAATATTGGTTGCGCAAATGTCAATCTCAAAAATCTCAAATTGCAACTCCAAAAATCTAAGAATTAAAGATGTAGAAATTTGATGGAAGGTTTTTTAATTAAATTTAGGGATTTGGTAAAAGCGTGAAAGAGGTAGCTTCTCACCTTTTTGTTTGTTTGTTTTGTTTTTTTTTTTTTATATCAGATTGTCTTGTCACATTTTTAGTTAATTTTTATTTCTTTTAATTTTTGTAATCTTTGTTTAGGAAATTGTTTTTTGAAAGAGACAAATCATTGAAAATATTTGGGCCCACTCGCGCCCATGCTCGCTCTACCCGGCTAAGTGAGGTTGATCTATACTACATTAAGAGAGGTATATTTCATTTTTCTCTATATGTTCGCACGAACATCATGTTAAAATTTTCTCAGTGAGATGTTCACGCGAACATCTAGTATTTTTTAGCGTGATGTTCGCGTAAACATTTGAAAAAACACTAAAAGGGTGTATCTCTCGATGTTGCATAAAATATCCCGTCTACATGTCTACCCCACCCATTTTCAGCTTAAAAATTGGAATTGTATATCCCTCCAGTCCACAGAGGTGTTGTGCCACCGCAACTGGCACATCCCCGATCGAAGTATATTGGCGCTGTGATGGCCGATGGAGATGACGCCAGTGAGCCAAAGAATACGGTAGCGACGAAGAGTTGGTGTTTTGTTGCAGAAGAAGAAGGAGAATCGATTCTTTTTGCCCCGAATCTTCTTCTTCTTTTGTGCTTTGTTGTTTTCATAATCAACTTTATCTTGTCAAAGTTTAAATCTTTTGTGCAAAATTTGTGTATTTTCAGAGATTATAGAGCGTGTTCATTTGATTGTTCTCCCATTTTCCTTTTTCTCTGAAAATATCCAAAATTTCTGAACCCTCGTCTTATTTTGTGATAATTTCAAAATATGGTTAAAAAAAATTATGGGGTTTTACTGCAGCATTTTGTTGAATTTGAGCGGAAAATGAGGAGAAATTATTTATGAAAGAAATTTATTCCTTGATATTTTCGACCCTTGTATTAATTGATATTATTAGATTTTGCTTTCTAGACAAGATAAAATATATGGTAAATATCTTGAGTATATATCGATTATGTTAAAGATATATTTGCCAAAGTTTAAATCATGTCTTGATAAGGTGATTAGTTGATATAATATAATTCGATATTATCAAGATTTGATTTGCAAGATTTGATAGAGTTTATTTACTACTAAAATATGTTTCCTTATTCATGTAGGACTCTATCTAAGGAAATCTTCAAGATTTGAATGCTAATCTATAAAAGGGGATTTCATGCACAAGATGAGAAGAGACTTCAGACGATAATACACTGCGCATACTCTAAAGAATTCTGTTGAAGAATTTGAAGAACTCTGAAGCAAGGTTTGCAACCATCGTTGTTGCATGTCCCCGTGTTGCCGTTCGTGTTGAACACCTCAGAGACAACAATGTGGGAACTGTGTTGTTGAAGATCTTTTTTGTCTCTTCAATTTAGGCTACGGGAGTTGCATCCAATTTCTTTTATACTCTGTTGTATTTTAGGATGCAAGTTTGATTTCTCAACTTGTTGAGAAATTTAGGATTTAATGACTTTTCATAAAATTACTAGGATTACTTTGTAAGATTGATCTTACGTTTACTAGTAATATTTAGCCCTAAGGCACCCGCACGAGTTTTATACTCGTGCAAAATTAATTACTTGTGTTTTAATTACGCTTTAAATTTCCGCTGCACTGTGTTGTCTGTGGTGTTACAACACAAACGACAACACTGCCTATTTTACATAACCAACCACGTACACCGTTTATTTCACGTGGCATCAGAGCCACCACTTGACTTTACTAAGTGAGTTCCTGGTTTGTGTTACAGGTTAGTTATAGACACTCCGTACACAAGTGCAATTCGTCCACCTATTTTGGATGGAACAAATTACGGCCCTTGAAAATTGAAGATGAGCATGTGCATTCAATCCATTGAGTCCAGGGCTTGGCAACGTGTTCTTGATGGTTGGATACCACCTATGAGAGATGATGATGTACCAGGACCAAAGCCAAGATCACAATGGACAGCCGATGAGAATACTGCGGCTATTTATAATGCTAAAGCTCTTAATGCTATGTTCACTTCAGTTGATATGAACATGTTTAATCTAATTGATACTTGTACTTGTGCTAGGGATGCTTGGGAAAAGCTGCAAACCCACTGTGAAGGCTCGGCAAGTGTTAAGAAAACAAGGATGTGTCTCATAACTTCAAAATTTGAGAAAATGAGAATGGAGGAATCAGAGACCATCATGGAATATAATGGAAGATTGAAGAGCCTTGCAAATGAAGCATTTGTTCTTGGTGATCCTATTTTGAACGAGAGACTTGTATCCAAAGTGCTTTGTTCTGTCCCCAAAAGATTTCACACCAAGGTTTGTGTTATAGATGAATCAAAAGATACATCTATAATGGGTTTGGATGAGTTAATTAGTTATCTTCGCACTTATGAGATGGAGTTGGAAGCCGAAGATGACTCAAAAGGTAAGTCTATTGCTTTTCAGGTTTCTAATAATGTTTACAATGATTTTTCTGAAGTTCAACAGGAAGTAAAGGAATCTGATCTTGAAGAGAATTCAATTGCTTTGATCTCGAAGAAGTTCACTGATTATCTCAAGGTAATGAAAGAAAAGAAGGATGTGAAAGGTGCACAACCTTCAAAATTTCCTAAATTGCCTACTTCAGAAAAACCTCAAAAACCTGCTGCTACTCGAGGACCTCGTCAAAGGTATGAAGGTAAGGTTCAGTCCTCAAGTAAAAATTTTGATAATTTTCAATGCAGGGAATGTAAGGGATATGGCCACTATGCTTATGAATGCGCAAATCGCCTTCGGAAAGGTATGAATGTGTCTCTGAGTGATGATGATTCGGAAGAAGAACAAGAAAAGGTTGAACATGCAGATCTCATATCTTTTACTGTTTTGCTGGAAAGTAAGAAAAATTTTCAGATCAATCCTCTCAGTGTTGGCTCCGGTGTTGTAACACCTGGACGCAACACAGTTTAAAAATCTATTTGTTTTGTTGCTTCTAACCTTGATAATTCTAGTAATCATGAAGAACAGGTAGCTGATCCTTATACTCTGGAAGGTATTCAAAAACTCTATGAAGAGTTATACTGTGATTGGAACAAAAGGAATCAGTTGAACACAACCCTTACACGAGAGAATACTGAATTGAAAGCTGTTGTGGCTAGATTGGAAATTCTCATGAGTAAGAAAGATCTGGAATTAGGGTTGCTGAATTCTGAACTTGAAAGAGCAAAAACAACACTTGATAAATTTAATTCTAGTTCAAGCAAACTTGAGTCCATTTTGACTATGGGTAAGAATGATAAGTTTGGTCTTGGTTTTAAAGAAAGTGTTTTTGAAACTGGTGAATCTTTCAAAACACCAGTGTTTGTGAAGGAAGGTAATGATTCCTTGAACCATCCTTCAACTGCTTTGAAAGGTAAGAAACTCATTGTTGAAAAGAATGTTTCTGTCCCTAAGCCAAAACAATGGAAGCGTCCTTTTGTATGTCACTATTGTCTCAAATCTGGTCATATCATGATTTTTTGTCGAAAGCTGAAGAATGACTACGTGTTGTGGGAATCTAAGCAAGTGTTGCCCCCCGTGTTACCCAACACCAAGAGCAACACTGACAGAAAGAGAACCACTGTGAAGAAAGTTTGGATACAAAAGCCTGATGTTAGATGTTTTGTTATTTATACTTCCCTGAAAGCTAACACTGCAGGTAATTGGTATTTTGATAGTGGAAGCTTACGACACATGACAGGCTTGAAAGATCACCTCACGGACTACATTGAACAAAATAGTGGTAGAGTGACCTATGGAGGTGGTGCAAAAGGAAGAATTGTTGGCAAAGGAACACTCAATGTGGAAGGGTTTCCAAAGCTTCATAACGTCTTACACGTTGAAGGACTTAATGCAAATTTAATTTCAATTAGTCAACTGTGTGATGATGACTTGCATGTGAAGTTTGATAAAAATACTTGTGAAGTTTTTGATAATGCTAATTATTGTGTTATGACAGGTACAAGATCAGTTGATAATTGCTACCAACTCGGTGAAGAATTGGCATGTAGACACTCAAAGGTTGATGAGTTTAGTCTATGGCACCAAAAGCTTGGACATGTGAATTTCAAGACCTTAAAGAATCTGAGTAAGTTTGAAGCTGTCAGAGGTCTTCCAAATCTAAAGTCTGGTGTTCCATATGTTTGTGGTGCATGCCAAAAAGGTAAGCAAACCCGTGTTGCGCACCTCGTATTACAACACTGTGGGACAACACGATGTCTTGAACTTTTGCACATGGATTTGATGGGTCCCATGAAAGTCGAAAGCTATGGAGGTAAAAGGTATTCATTGGTATGTGTTGATTATTTTTCTCGTTTTACATGGGTAAGGTTTCTTAGAGAAAAATCAGATACTTTTGATGTTTTTAAGAAGTTTTTTACCAAGATTACTAACCTACACACTTTGACTGTAGCAAGGATCAGAACTGATCATGGAAAGGAATTTGAGAACTCATCTTTTTCTTCTTTGTGTGATAAGAAGGGCATCTCACAGGAGTTCTCTGCCCCAAAAACTACTCAACAAAATGCAATTGCCGAAAGGAAGAATAGAACGTTGCAGGAGATGGCTAGGGTGATGATGAGCTCAAAAAATATTTCCAAGAGATTTTGGGCCGAAGCATTAAACACAGCATGTCATATTTCCAATCGTGTGTATTTGAGAAGTGGTTTTTCGATGACTTCCTATGAAATCCTCATGGAAAAGAGGCCAAATCTCACTTATTTTCATATATTTGGCTGTGTTTGCTATGTTTTGAATGATAGAAATCACCTAGCAAAATTTGATTTCAAAAGTGATAAGTGTTTGTTCCTAGGTTATTCTACAAATAGAAGTGCATATAGGATGTATAACCTTAGGACCAGAAAAATTATGGAATCTATTAATGTTATTTTTGATGATGGTGCAGATTTCAAAGAAAAAACTGCTGAAGATGATATTGAAGGCTTGCTGGAAATTCCTCACGAAGAACACAGTGTTGTTCCTGATGTTGCAACACCAAACACAACACTGGTTCCTCCAGAAACTGTTCATGAGAAAATTCCCAAAATATTGAGGAAGCTGAGATGATTACTGGAAAGGACATTCCAAGCAAGATACAGAAGAATCATCCATCATCACAGATTATTGGAGATGTTCATGGAACAAGAAAAACCCGTGTTAAGGACAAAGTTGACTACCGCAAGATGGTTGGGTTAGTATGCATGAGTTCCGTGTACTCACAGGTAATGCATTCCTGTTTTGTTTCCAATATTGAACCCAATAATGTCAATGATACTTTGAATGATGAATTTTGGGTAAATGCCATGCATGAAGAACTTGAGCAATTTGTCCGAAATGATGTGTGGTTTTTGGTTCCACCTCCTGATCATGGTAATGTCATTGGTACAAAATGAATTTTTAAAAATAAAACCGATGAATCAGGAAACATCATTAGGAACAAAGCAAGGTTGGTTGCTCAAGGGTATACTCAGGTTGAGGGTGTTGATTTTGATGAGACCTTTACTCCTGTTGCCCGCATTGAGTCAGTCCGACTATTGCTAGCTATTGCATGTCATATGGGTATAAAACTTTACCAAATGGATGTGAAGAGTGCGTTTTTTAATGGTTAAATGAGAAAGTGCATGTGAAGCAACCCAAAGTTTTTGAGGATCCACACCACTTGGATCATGTTTACAAGTTGAAGAAGACACTCTATGGATTGAAGCAAGCTCCACGAGCATGGTATGGTAGGTTGACCGAGTATTTACTCGAAATTGGCTTCAAACGAGGTGAGGTTGACAAAACCTTTTTTATTCAAAAGGCCAAAGGTAAAATCTTTATTTGTCAAGTTTATGTGGATGACATTATCTTTGGTGCTTCTTCTCAAAAGCATGTTGATAGTTTTGTTGAATGCATGTCTTCTACGTTTGAAATGAGCATGGTAGGAGAATTAAATTTTTTCCTTGAACTACAAGTTAAGCAATCAAATGATGGGATTTTTCTTTGTCAAAGTAAGTATGCAAAGAATTTGGTGAAAAAGTTTTGCAAAGAGAATGTTAAGAACATGAAAACTCCTATGGGCTCGAGTGAAAAATTAGGAAAAGACAGTGTTGCGGCTGGTGTTGACAACACCATGTATCGCAGCATGATAGGGAGTCTTTTGTATTTGACTGCTAGTCTTTCTGATATAATGTTAAGTGTGTGTTTATGTGCTAGGTACCAATCTGATCCAAAGGTAACCCATTTAAAAGCTGTTATGAGAATTTTGAAATATGTTTCGGGTACATTGGATTTGGGATTGTGATATACGAGGGAAACCAACACAAACCTTGTAGGTTTTAGTGATGCTGATTGGGCTGGTGATGTGAACGATAGAAAAAGCACTACGGATGGGTGTTTTTACCTTGGCAATAATTTGGTTTCATGGTATAGTCGTAAGCAAAATTGTGTGTCACTTTCGACTGCTGAATCAGAATATGTGGCAGCCGGAAGTTGTTGTTCACAACTTCTTTGGATGAACCAAATGATTGAAGACTATGGTTTTAAGAGTGAACCCCCCATTGTTTATTGCGATAATTCGAGTGCTATTGATATATCAAAGAATCCAGTTCAACACTCACGAACAAAACACATTGACATTCGTCATCACTTTATTCGAGATTTGGTAGAAAAATGTATGATTCGAATGGAGTTTGTTGGAACCAATAACCAATTGGCAGACATTTTTACTAAAGCATTAGATCATGAGAGATTCTCAACTCTTCGGAGGTCTCTCAGCATGTGTGCATTATAATCCTTTGCTTGTGTTGTCTGCGGTGTTACCACACTACCGACAACACTGTTGTTTTTTACTTGTCATGCATATTTAGGATTTTAGGCATTCTGCACTCACTCTGTTATGTGTGGTGTTTAAATCTCTGTTTCATTGACTCAATCGATGCCAAGTTTTTCTGCAAAAAAATTTTTGAAACACACTGGCCCTTGCAAATCAAACTCTGACTAAAACACTAAGTAGTTGAGGGATGTACGTGTATTCCATGTTCTTGTCCCATGTGAACGGTGGTTTTGCAAATTCAGTGTTCAGTTTTTTAACAAAGTTTGATGACCAATGTCATATGTACAAGCTTTATAAATAATCGGAAGAAAATGGAAAAAGCTACCTATTTGAGTCTAATGAAGACTGTTCTTTTAGTGTGCAGGCTACCACTTCTGAAATTGTTTCTAAATCAAGGGTAATCAAGTGTGTAAGACTCAAATGCTTTTTGAAAAACTATGGTGTTGTTGATGATGTTGGCAACATGAGAGGCAACACTACACTTATCAACATATCGTTTGCTTATGATTGCATTTTCATTTTATGTTACACTCTGTTTAGGCATAAAATAGGTCATGCATATGTATTTTTGGTAATAGGGTTCTGTTTTTGGGTAAGGTTCTAAATAGACGAATTTTGATGATTTTCCCTATTTACTAAAAATTGAATTTTTGTGATTGATTTTTGTTTCAGTTGAGTTAGGCTGATGTGGAGTTAATTCTGGAGGATTTGGGCTGAAATATTTATCTCGAATTATTGCCTTATTTATGGGATTTTATCTCTTAAATCTCGGCTTTTAAAATTTTGGCCGTTTAGGAAAGTTACCGTTGTAACTTGAGGGAGATCAGGGATCAGGGCAATTAAGAGTTTGTTAGAGGGAAAATGTTACCGTTTTGTGATAGGATTCTTATATATTTGGTTCCCTTTTTAATCGGGTGTTATCATTCTCCTAATTTTTTCATTACCCGATTGAGTTTTCTGCAAACCCTACCCTTCTCTCACTTTCAAATTTTATTGCAATGGCAGGCCTTGATCCTCAAGACATTCGAAGCAAGATGGGCCATAAAGAACCCAATGTTGCTGCCGGTGTTACAACACCGGAAATCCCATCTAAGGGGTCTTCTCTGTCGATTGTTCCAGTACCCATGGAACTCGTTCCTCTCGCTGTTCTCATGCCTGGAGAACCAGGGAATGCGATTGATTTGGAGAATCCTCCTGATTTCTCCGTTTTGAATAGGGTTAATCCTCCTCCACTGATGGCTCGCCGATCAAAAAGGCAGGCAGGTTACAACCCTGATTTCACCCAGTCTAAGCATTTTTACAAGGGTCCTCGCATCTCCATGGCCGAAGAGGATCGCAGCTCCGGCGATGATTCTGATGATGCTAACTACAAGTTTGTTGCTCGTACTAAATCCTCTGGTTCCACTGCTGTATCTGCCTCCGCTCCTATTGTTGAATCTGCATCTGAGAGTGATGATTCAAGCACCTTTGGTGATGCTCCACCTAAGGATGCTCCTGAAAAAGTTGTACCTCACGAACCTGCTGGTTCCGATGAAGATGTAACCTTGGCACAAATTTTGGAAAGCCTTAAGCAAGGCAAGGCTTCTTCTTCTGTTCCTCCCGCTGCTCATCTCTCCGATGACGAGCCTGATGCTGAGATGATGAAGGAGTTTGCTGCAAACAAAGCCCATCAAGCTAATGATCCTTCTTCCTCTTCTACTTCTGCCGACTCTGATGCTGACTCTTCCGATAAGAGTGCTGATATTGGAGATGAAGAAGACTTTGAAGATATTTCCAGCATGGATGCTGATGAAGACCCTCTGGACCAAGAGGTTGTGTCTACTGCTGATGCTCGTGTTGCTGTTGGTGCTGACAACACCACGAACAATACTGTTAATGAGGACTATGACATGGATGCTGCTCATTCCCTCATGTTTTATTCTGGTGATGCTGCCATTGTTTGGCCTCTCTTCGCTCATAGAGGTCTACTGGATGAGAGGAACATTGATGTACTCTCCTATGATAGGTACAATTTGATTGATTTTTTGAAGCTTCGACAGCTCTATTCTAATGTTGTTGCCGTGATACCCTATTGTAAGAGGGTGATTCTGGAATTCTATGCCAACCTGACTGCTAGCATTGAAGATCCAGAATCTGCAAAATATGGTTTGGTGTATCTACGGGGTCGGCTGTTCGAATTCACTCCAGCCGTGATCAACTCTCTCTATTCCACCCCAGACGTTGATGAAGGCAATCCTCCAGAGATCAATGAAGTGATTATTGTTTTCACTGGTGGTATGGTCAAACAATTCTCTGACCATTTTTCTGCAGCTAAGCTCACCTCATTTTATTCTGCGCTGCATAAGATAGCTGTAAGGAATTGGACTCCTTCATCCAACTCAACAGTTATCACAAGACCACAGGCGGTCATTTTGTATGCCATTGGGACTGGGAGTCCCTTCAATTTTGGGAAGATGGTATTCAAGACAGTGCTCCAGTTTGCTGATGGAGGACTCAAATCTACAAAGCTGCCATTCCCATCTTTGATATATGGCATTTTGAAATCTCAGGCTTTCATCCGCAATATTACAGAAGATCTCACTAATCAACCTGAGATTTTGAAGTTAGCAGCTGGACCTCTCAAGGGAAATCGAGTTCTGGATTTGCCTTGGACTGCTACTCCTACTCCTGCTGCTGAAGCTGCTGGTGTTGCACCCGGTGTTGCCAACACGGGTGACAACACTGAAGAAATAGTGCTTACTCCTACTATCCTGGAATTCACCACTGCCACTATTCAGCTGCTGATGACTCGTGCTGAAGAGAAAATTGCGCAAGCACAGGAAGATATTGCGTTCTACAGCATGATCTTGGCTGATTGTCGGAGACAACTTGGCATTTCTGGCCAAACAGGGGGAGATAATAGTGCACAAGCTGAAGCTGGTCCATCTGGGACTAAAGATGATGAGGATGAAGCTACTGATCAAGAGGGATCCGATAGTGATCAAATTTAGATTTTGCTTCTTCTCTCATCTTTGCTTATTTGTTTCATTTTGATTATAATATAAGTGTTTTTGTTCGTTCTAGTTATGTGCTTCAAGTTCTCTTACATGCTTTAACTAGACTAACATCTTCTACCCCACTTATGCTCTGATATATGAATTAAAGAATCTCATGTGTTATTGCCCATGTTATCCACCGTGTTACGACACGAGGGACAACACTTCAGGGGAGACTTTAAAATTCAGGGGGAGAAGATTTTTAAACTCAGGGGGAGTTTGTGATTATTTCATACTTGTGCAATGTTTTGTTCAGAAAGCAAAAAAGGGGAGATTGAAAGGAATTTTATTCCTTGATATTTTCGACCATTGTATTAATTGATATTATTAGATTTTGCTTTCTAGATAAGATAAAATATATGGTAAATATCCTGAGTATATATCGATTATGTTAAAGATATATTTGCCAAAGTTTAAATCATGTCTTGATAAGGTGATTAGTTGATATAATATAATTCGATATTATCAAGATTTGATTTGCAAGATTTGATAGAGTTTATTTTCTACTAAAACATGTTTCCTTATTCATGTAGGACTCTATCTAAGGAAAGCTTCAAGATTTGAATGCTAATCTATAAAAGGGGATTTCACGCACAAGATGAGAAGAAACTTCAGACGATAATACACTGCGCATACTCTGAAGAATTCTGTTGAAGAATTTGAAGAACTCTGAAGCAAGGTTTGCAACCATCGTTGTTGCATGTCGCCGTGTTGCCGTTCGTGTTGAAGACCTCAGAGACAACACTGTGGGAACTGTGTTGTTGAAGATCTTTTTTGTCTCTTCAATTTAGGCTACGGGAGTTGCATCAAATTTCTTTTATACTCTGTTGTATTTTAGGATGCAAGTTTGATTTCTCAACTTGTTGAGAAATTTAGGATTTAATGACTTTTCGTAAAATTACTAGGATTACTTTGTAAGACTGATCTTACGTTTACTAGTAATATTAAGCCTTAAGGCACCCGCATGAGTTTTATACTCGTGCAAAATTAATTACTTGTATTTTAATTACGCTTTAAATTTCCGCTGCACTGTGTTGTCTGTGGTGTTACAACACAAACGACAACACTGCCTATTTTACATAACCAACCACGTACACCGTTTATTTCAATTTATTTATTTATTAAACGCAGTATGGCTCTTTTGTATATCTACATAGGTGTCCATCAACCCTCACATTTGCCATTGCTGCAAGAGGTGTACAAGGAAGAGACAAAGGAAATGTATTCCTTGAGAAATGTTTTTGGAAATTCTTTTACATCTTCCTGCTCAAGTGGCTTATAATGTGATGAAGCATGTTTCCAGAGAATGGAACCTTATGATCAGTACCAAGGATTTCATCCAACACCATCTTCAGAATTCAACTTGTGGAATTATAATCCAGGAGGAATTTCCGGATTGTGGTGGCAACGTGATTTATGTGGAAATGTGACGAGGCTGTCTCGAGATATGTAAGTCCGACTCCGGATTTGAATATCTATTATGGACTAGCTGTAATGGTTTAGTGGTGGGTCGTAACCTCAGAAATTCACATATTTATTATGTTACTAATCCCTTGACAAAATGGCGGACTATACTTTCTCCAGATTCCTGGAAGATGGGGTTTTATTCAAGTTTTGGTTTATCATTTGTTGAGGCTTCCCTGGAGTATAAAGTGGTGTGTGCATGTGGTGACAAACCAGATGGTAAGCCGACGCTAATCGCAGTGCTAACTATTGGAGTTGATAGAGTTTGGCGGCATATTGACATAGGACACTCTGACTCATCTCTTGCAATTATGAAGACTGCACCATTAGTTACAGGAGGTTATGCACACTGGATGGGCGAAACTTTTGTCTTGACTTTGAACGTAGAGAGTGAGACCATTCATTGGTTTCCTATGCCTCTACTTCCCAAAACAAGTGGAAAAGTTTTACCCATGGGCTGTAATTTATCCTATATTTATGAAACCAATGAGTTTACGAGGGATGTTTGGGAAATGAATCCAGAAACTGGAGAGTGGACAATGATTCTTAGCCTTGATTTGGAACCTTTGAGATACAGTTTTAAGGACTTGTGTTGCGAAGATGCCAAATTGGTGATTCCTTTTGGTTGGTTAGCATTTAGAGAGGTCTTGGTCTTCAGTACTCGATGTTGTCAGACAAATTGTGTGGCTTATAATCTTAAGACAAGAGAAATTCAGTCGTTTGAGTTGGGCGGCGCTTTGAAATCTTACAATTTTATAGCTCATGTGAGCAGCCTGGTTTGTTTGGAAGGATAATTTTTAAAGTTAACAGAAAAAGGAAAGAAGCATAGAATTCCAATTTCAAGATTGTATTGCTCCTGACATGCTATTCTAAATGGGTGAGTCTCATAGTTAGTTTTGATTATTGAGTAACTGAATTCTTAGTTGATGGAAGCACATATTTAGTACATGTTTGTTTCAATTGTGTGCATGTGTTGTTTTTTTTTTGTCGCATCCGAGCTCCAAGTATTGATGGTAATACTTTTAAGAAGATATATTTTTTTATAAAATATACGTAGTTGTTTTGAATTAAGAAGCATTCGTACTGGAACTTGATAGTCTTGAACCCAGCCATGATCACAATTTGTTGCAAAATGTGAGTCGCCCTCAGCATGATGCATGAAGTTTTTCTTAAGAATTTGTTGTGATATGTTTAACTATGTAAGAGACGAAGGAGAGGACCTCACCTCATGGTTTTTTATAAAACTAAAGGCGGTATCAGTTATCACAATAGCAATCTCTGGTCTTTTATCAAATTTTTACATTAAATACAAACCTCTGAATTCAAAAATTATTTTTCCTACAATTCTCAACTCATCTTCAAAATCAAGTACAAAATTTGTACACATATCAACTTTTTGCTAACGAAAACTGGCTCTTACGATTGTATCCGTTAACAAAACTCAAGTCCTAGTTGAATAAATCAGGTGTATCAGGAATCTCAATTCTACGTTTCCCCTAAGCATTCGGACGACTGTCTCCATCGACGGTCTCTGAGCACAACATAAGCCTGCGTGCAAAGAAGCCCAATTTTCAAAACTTTGGAGACCTCCATTGCCGGAAAATCACCTTTTAGAGGAGGATCCACTGTTTCTGTTAATCTATTTGTCTTGTAGAGCTTTCATACCTAATCCCAGAACAAGATAAGATGGAAGAAAAATGTATTGAACCATTAGAAAATGTGGGAAATAACGGTCTTTAGAAGGGAGCTGGAATTCTCCTCAAATGCATTGTTCTTTCTACTGCAAACAATTTCAAGAACTAACACCCCGAAGCTATAGACATTGGCTTTCTTGGTAATTAAGCTGCCCTTTTACAAGAGACTCAGGAGCCATGTATCCCCTGGGAAAACAACTGCTTAAAATCTGACATAACCTGAATGCTCAAAACATTATTTGAATTGAGAAGAAAAGTTTCTTACAACGTGCCCGTGATTCCTGTGCTTAGATGAGTTTTGTCAGCTGTAAAACATCGAGCAAGACCAAAATCAGCAATCTTGGGATTAAAATTTTCATCAAGAAGGCTGTTGCTGCTCTTTATGTCTCTGTGAATGATCCTGAACGTGCAGCCACTGTGAAGGAAAGCTATTCCCTCAGCCGTTCCGACGATTATATTGAATCGCTACTTCCAATTCAGTATCTCGGCCTTGTTTTTGTTGCATTCTTCAAGGCTTTTATTCGGTACAAATTCATAAACCAGCAAGCACTCAGGGCCCTCAATGCTACAGCCCAGAAGCTTCACAAGGTTCTTGTGTTCAATTCCATTGATCTCATTGAAGAACTCATCTACCCATTGATTGGTGCTAAAAAATAACCTTTTCACAGCTATAGTTTTGCCATTCGAAAGGGTTCTTATATACACTGAGCCAGCCCCTTCCTTGGCCTAGTTTTCTTGAATTTTCGAAATAGTTGGACGCCTTCTCCAGAGTTTTGTATTTGAAATTCAAATTCGACTTGTTGAAAGAATATGAAATCCGGCCAAGATTACTACGTTCTGCGAGGATTTGAAGCCGATAAATAAATTTTCTAGCGTCACAAACCGATGGATTACAATGTTATGGATTATATCGGAGCGAACATGACGATAATAATAATTGCGGAATAAAACAATCAACAAGAACACCAAGATTTACGTGGTTCATCCAATATAGGCTACGTCCACAGAGCTGCTGCAATATTTATAACCGGAGAAATATTACAAGTGTATACAAAACACTATATCTCACCACACCCAAACCCCGAGTATTACCGAGAAATAATTCTCTAACTCACAAGAGATCTCCGAAAAAAAAACTCACTTTTTTCTCTCTTTTTATTTTCTTCTCTCTTTGTTAATACAAAAGAAGAGAAGAATGGGATGATATGAATGGGGGGAGAGTCTGCCTATTTATAGGGGAAAAGAAATGCGTGAATTAAATGCAGAGGCATTTAATCCACTTTCCCACTCCCAACCACTGTCGTCCACCTATTTGCCACCTAACAATTCTCCCACTTGAAGACTTGATTACAATCATGGCTTCACACAATCAATGCAGCAACTCATGCCTCCTCTCTTATACTTGTATTTCAACTGAAGTTGAACATAACTTCAGTTTGTCAGTGGTCACTGCCTTCGTGAACATATCAGCTGGATTTCTGCTTCCAGGAATCTTCTCAAGCATTAAGATTTCATCTTCCAAAACTGATCTGATGAAAAGGTACTGAACCTGTATATGCTTCGTCCTAGCATGATAAACAGGATTCTTTGCCAAATGAATAGCACTCTGATTGTCATAGTATAACGTACTATCATCAAACTTCTGACCCAACTCCTCAAGGAATGATCTCAACCATATCATCTTCTTGCTAGCTTCTGTCACTGCAACATACTTAGCTTCAGTAGTCGAAAGTGCAACAATCTTTTGCAACTTGGACACCCAACTTATTGTCATACCACCCAATGTAAACACATATCCAGTAGTACTCTTCCTGCCGTCTAGGTCACCACCCATGTCGGCATCTACAAAACCTTGTAAGCCTGAATCTGACTTTCTGAAGCACAGAGATGAACTGATAGTACCTTTCAAATATCTGAGAATCCACTTCACTGCTTCCCAGTGTTATTTTTCAGGATTACTCATAAATCTGCTCACAACTCCCACTGCATGTGCTATGTCTGGTCTGGTGCACACCATTGCATACATGAGGCTTCCGACAGTAGAGGCATAAGAAACCTTATTCATATAAGCATGCTCCTGCTCCGTCGATGGTGATTGGGCTTTGGTTAGTTTGAAATGACTAGCCAAAGGAGTACTCACAGCTTTAGCTTCATCCATGTTGAATATGCTAAGCACCTTTTTCACGTACTCTGCCTGAGATAACTTCAAAACTCCGTTCACCCTATCTTTCAAGATCCTCATACCAAGAATTTGTTTTGCAGCTCCCAAATCTTTCATATCAAATTCTTTTGATAACTCTCTCTTGAGCTTATCAATCTCTTCCAGACACCCTCCTGCTATCAACATGTCATCCACATATAGCAGTAGAATGATATAGGAACCATCAATATTCTTCACATAACAACAGTGATCCGCCTGGAACCTCAGGAAATCGTTGTTATTCATGAATCCATCAAACTTTTTGTACCACTGTCTTGGAGCTTGTTTGAGACCGTACAAGCTCTTCTGAAGTTTGCATACCATTTTATCCTTCCCTCGTACTTCAAATCCTTGTGGCTGCTTCATATAAATTTCTTCATCCAAGTCACCATGAAGAAACGCCGTCTTTACATCCAACTGCTCCAGATGTAAGTCTTCCTTAGCCACTAGTCCAAGTACTGTTATGATAGTGGTCAGCTTCACCACTGGAGAGAAAATTTCGGTGTAATCAACGCCTTTTCTTTGTTGAAAGCCTTTTACAACAAGTCTTGCCTTGTACCGTTTGCTGCCATCAACTTCTTCTTTGATCCGGTACACCCACTTGTTGTGTAATGTCTTCTTACCTTCCGGAAGTTTCGTCATCTTCCACGTCTGATTGGATGACAGTGAATCCATTTCATCTTTCATGGCAAACTCCCACTGTTTAAAGGTCTCATAAGCATCTGATTTATTTTTCAAAAAATAAACCCAAAATTTTCTGCTCGAATCGTCAATAGTAGTGCCATAATATCTTGAGTAATCTCCAAGGGATGTCACAGGAGATGGTCCACATACCAATGTTTTTGGAACCGGACCGGCCGGTTCGGCCGGTTCGACTGAGAACCGGTCGGTTCTCCAGTCCGGACCAACTCCAAAAATCAGAAAACCGGTTCAACCGGTCAAAACCGGTCAAAAATGGTCAAGAACTGGTTGGACCGGTCAAGAACCGGAAAACCGGTTCAACCGGTTCAACTGGTTTTCCGAATTTTTTTTATTTATTTTTTTAAAATTTAAGATTTTTTTATTTTTAAAACTTTAAATTTATTATTTATATATATATATATACATTATTATTTAGAATTTTTACTTTATTTAAAAAATTATTTTAATAATTATTGTTTTTTAAAAATTAAATAATTTATTATTTAAATAATTTATAATTATAATTGTTATTTTGAATATATTTAAATGTTTATTTAGTTTTCAAAATATGTTAAATATATATATTTTTGTCTATTTATATAATTTTTGAGTTTTTAAAATTTAAAATATATTATTTATTATATTAAATTATATAAACGATTTTCCGGTTCGACCGCCCGGTTAAAACGGTCCGACCGGTTGGACCGTTTTTTCCAGGTAAACCGGTTCGATCACCGGTCCGGTAATGAAAACACTGCCACATACATCAGTATGTACCAGCTCCAAATCTGCCGATTTCGGTTCTCTAACCTCTTTTGAAAAGCTCACCCTTTTTTGCTTTCCAAGAACACAACTTTCATACAATTTGTGTTCGACAGTTTTTAACTCCGGTAGCTTCCCTTTTGATATCAGCATCTTCATTCATTTCTCACTCATATGTCCAAGTCTACAGTGCCATAGACTTGAGTTAGCTCCAGCATCCACAGCTGCTAACATGTCTCTGCAACTGGAAGTCATGTAGAGGGTTCCAGTTTTCTGTC
Organism: Henckelia pumila; assembly: GCF_033568475.1. Taxonomy (NCBI): domain Eukaryota; kingdom Viridiplantae; phylum Streptophyta; class Magnoliopsida; order Lamiales; family Gesneriaceae; genus Henckelia; species Henckelia pumila. The sequence continues at coordinate 1,575,547 of NW_027331883.1, forward strand.
CTCGAGCAACAATCATGACTCCTTTGCACACTTTCCAAGAGCCATCACCAAAGGTCACTTTATGGCCTTCGTCATCGAGCTGTCCCACTGAGATCAGATTTCGGGTCAACTTTGGTACATTCCTCACTTTTTTGAGCTTCCAGATGGATCCGTATGACATTTTCAAACTGATATCACCCATACCAGCTATTTCCAACGGTTTTCCATCAGCCAAGAAAACTTTTTCGTAATTACCAGCAATGTAATTACTAAACACCTCACGATCACCGGTGGTATGAAATGAAGCTCCGGAATCCATAACCCACCAATCAACCGGGATTTCCATGGATAGTACTAAGGCATCATGTGCATCCTCAGTAACAGCATTTGCATTATTCTTGGGTAATCTACAGTCCTTTTTCATGTAACCAGTTTCACCACAGCTCCAGCACTTTAATTTCTTTTCGAATGTATTTTTGTCTTTTTCACTCCTTGATTTGGATCTGCCACGCCATCGGTTAGAACCTTTTTCGCTACTCCTGCCCCTACTTCTGTTTTCGAGATTTAGGGCAGATCTCGATGATGTTGCTTCTCCCGAATCCCTCCTGCGAACTTCTTCACCAAGGATTCGATCTCTGACATCATTGAATTGTAAATTTCCTTTTCCAGCAGAATTGCTAACCGCTGCCCGCATCGGCTCTCAAGCATTTGGTAAAGACGCCAAAAAAATAAGTGCACGGATCTCATCATCAAATTTAATTTCAACCGATGTTAGCTGGAAAACAATCGTGTTGAATTTATTTATGTGTGCCGCCACCGAAGCACCTTCCTCCATCTTCAAGTTGAATAATTTTTTCATGAGGAACACTTTATTATTTGCTAATGGCTTCTCGTACATGTCCGATAAAATGGACATCATCTCCTCCATGGTTTTTGCCTCCGCCACTTTGTGTGTCACGTTTTTTGTTAGAGTCAATCGTATTATCCCTAACACTTGTCGGTCAAGAAGCTCCCACTCATCATCCTCCATCTTTTCTGGCTTCACCCCAGATAGAGGTTGATGTAGCTTCTTGCTATACAGATAATCTTTAATCTGTAACCGCCAGAACGTGGAATCTGTACCGTCGAACTTATTGATTCCAGGTCCCGATCCGTCATTTTTGGCCATCGCTTCACCTGCCTAAATAAAATTTCAAAAAATCTTTTCTGATGTGGAAGATCAGAAAAAGCTGCAACCACAGAGCGTACTCGGAATTTTAAGAAATTTTTCACCAAGGCTCCCGGACACCGTAACAGCTCTGATACCAGTTGTTATGGATTATGCCGGAGCGAACATGACGATAATAATAATTGCAGAATAAAACAATCAACAAGAACACCAAGATTTACGTGGTTCACCCAATATAGGCTACGTCCACAGAGCTGCTGCAATATTTATAACCGAAGAAATATTAAAAGTGTATAAAAAACACTATATCTCACCACACCCAAACCCCAAGTATTACCGAGAAATAATTCTCTAACTCACAAGATATCTTCGAAAAAAAAAACTCACTTTTTTTCTCTCTTTTTATTTTCTTCTCTCTTTGTTAATACAAAATAAGAGAAGAATGGGATGATACGAATGGGGGGAGAGTCTGCCTATTTATAGGGGAAAAAACGCGTGAATTAAATGCAGAGGCATTTAATCCACTTTCCCTACTCCCAACCACTGTCGTCCACCTATTTGCCACCTAACATACATACATATAATGATATGTATAAGGTTGTTGTGTGAATTTCAGAAAGCCAATAACTCTCTTCGTGTCGGACCAGCTAAACCAAGTGTGTCCAAATCCAGATCGACATCGATTGAGAACAGATTGATTTTGGAAGCCGACACGGCATATAATGTAAGTTTGAATCATTTTTTGGTGGGAGGCCGGTGCTTTACGTAGCTCCTCGAGACAGATCCTGTGAAATCCCAAAACTTGGTCAGCAAGATTTCACAAATAAGGAAGGATCTCTCAAATTATGCAAAATATACTCTTACCTTTCTGATGGCCGAGATCTTGATACTCAATCAGCATATTTTCAGCAATTGAATCAAACAATAAAAATGCAGATTTTTTTTTCCTTCTCCAATTCGCATGGAATAAGGCAACCGTCCCTCGGCTCTCAAAATATTCACGTCCAGAGCAATTCTTTTCTCTATATTTTACCGAAGCAATCAAGCAATTTGAATCAAGAAAATTCTGTCAACTTCATGCCTTATTCACGTGAATAAAGGCTGTCATCTTCCTCCTAAATTACTATTGGTAGTCAAAGGTTGGCACTTGTTCCTTCATAGCCACGTGGGGATAAGAATTGGAAAAGCAATTTTGACATCAAAGTTTAGGCTTGAAAGGTACGTCAGAGCTTGTCTTATTACTTTGCCAAGGTTTCGAATGCTTAGTAGCTAAGCATCACTAATGTGCAGATTTGTTCTTAATTTCTTAGGTTAGTGGCTTAGGGATTTTGGAAGAATTATTTCTCGGATTCTTCAAATTTTCAAAAATTCAAATCTGAATTTTCGAGGGTCTTGCTTCTAACTTGCTGTCAAAGTTTCACCTGTTAATTGCATAAATAATTTCGGTAAGTGGGCTTACATTTTAAAATAATATGTATGCTTTAAAATTTCGATCGTTCATGTTAATCGTTGGAAGTTTGTTATTTAATATTGTTCATGATGGTGTTTTGTTGGAAATATGTTTTGACACTGTTAGGACTCAAATTATGAGTGGAAAGGGAATTTCCGAACCATGTTATGTTATGGCCCTGATACGGTGGGTATAATAACCGTTCTATGACCTCACCCCTTAGAGGGATACATATAGGGGACTGATCATTTAGCCACGAGTAATGAGAGGAATTTCAGTGTCTTGTCAAAGATTATGTTATGTCATGTCAAATATGTTATGATGTTATTTATGCTATGCTATGTTGAGACATGATATGAAATGTTTATGATTTAAATTAATTCATGAGTTTTTGAAATAAATATATATATGTATATATTTTGGTATGATCGATCGGCCTCCACTTGCTGAGTGTTTCCCAAAACACTCACCCCTTACTTTTCCCTCCCAGATTATGAAGATGATGATGTAGAAGTTCTTGAGCAAGATATGTTTTGGGGATGGTGATAGATGATCAATAAGGCTAAATTTCGTTATTTTTATTATTGGGATTTTTGCTTTAATATTTTGTTATTAAGTTTTTAGACGCTTCCGCATTGGTTTTGTTATTGTTGGATTTATCGAGTTGTAAAGACAATATTTTGAAGTTTATTTAAGATAATAGACTGGTTTGGTTTATACTGTACTACGAGGCTGGTTGTTTTATAATTTGTGTGAATTTGAAACAACGCCGGTGGCACGTCTCGGTCTCGGGGCGTGACATTTTAGTGGTATCAAAGCCGCCAGGTTCATAAATTCGGATGGGATTCCGTACCAAAAAATTTGACTTTGTCAAATTTTGACCAAAGCCCTGCGTATCCTGACCCGAAACGATCTTCTGAATTAAACTCATACTTATATGACTAATGACGCTTTTAGCCCGAATTCAATCGTTTAAGCCTCCGAAATTGCGTTTTTGCCAATTTAGGAAAGTTTTTGGACGCTTATAACTTCACCTAGAAAATTTGAAATCTAATTCCGCGAATTTTCCCACGACACCCTCAACTTGTAGTTTCTGCCCATAAAGAAATCTCAAAATTTTCCATTTTTAGAAATATTGCCCGAAAATCTTGTCCTATATCAATTCTGTCTGAAGTATTCATCAATGTGAATTCTGACCTGAATCCATTCCTCTTTATTCTAGGAAGATGGCTCGCAAAAACGTAGTTCGAAGCAAGGATCAAGTTATCGAGTCATTGAGGACTTCACTATATGTGGAGCAATACGAGAAAGAGGAGATGATGGAAGACATGAAGAATCTAAAGGCGAACAAGAGTGAGATGGAGGAGCATCGGGACCACCTCGAAGGCGACGTCGAAAGGCTTGCATATTATCTTGATAAGGAAGAGAAGGAACATGAGGAGACGAAAAAGAAGTTGGAGTCGTCCCTAGCTACCATCATTTTCCTCGAGGACCTACGCAACCAAAGAATGATGGAAATGTTAGAACTCCAACACCAAGTGCAAGTATTGCAAAACGCTGTGCAAGGTCATGATGAAGTGAACGCAGCCCTGCTCGAGCATATCAATCACCTACAACAAGTAGACATGGTGGCAGAAGAGAACCCCGAAGATGCTCCTGCAGAAGATGAAGCCTCGGGCGATGGAGAAATCATAGATTAGGCTTTCATCTAGCTTAGTCCTTTTATTCAGCATTGTTTTTGTTTGATTCAGCATGATACCTTAATGTTTTGAGACTTGTTTTGTTTTGTTTCATTTATCTTCATGACATTTTGAGAATCAATAAAATAACTTTTATTCTTGGGATTATTTATTGATTCATTTTATTCTGCTATTTCCTTTCTTTTTAAGTATCATGTTTCGCCAAACTCTTAGAACTCCCTTACTATAGGAAATGGCCGGAGAACTCCCAAGAAAACGCAACAACAATCGTGGGGATAATGTGAATCCACCTCCAGGAATCAATCTAAGCCGAGAAGATCTTGCGGCTATCGCAGCAATTGTAGCAATGACCCTCCAAGGGATGGGAAATACCAATGGCAACGGCAATCCGCCACCTCCCCTACCTACTCAGAACGAAGTTAAATTCCATTATGAATCGCTCCGTAAGAACCGAACTAAAATTTTTAAGGGAGATGCTGACCCAGAGGTGGGAAGAAATTAGATGAAGAAAATGGAGGACCAATTGCGTTTACTTGAAGTCCCTGAATCACTTAAAGTGGAGGTAACAATTCCTTTTCTGGAGGATAAAGCAAGGAAATGGTGGGAAGCTGTCTCGCCTGCTATGTTAGCTGCTGGAGCAATCACATGGCAACAGTTTCGCACTGCATTCCTGAAGCAATATTTTCCAGCTGAGGTTCGAATTCAGAAGCTAAGTGAATTTGAAAACCTCACGCAATATTCAGATATGTCAGTGGTGGAGTACACTTCTAAATTCAATGAGCTTGGATCTTATGCCCCTACCATTATGGGAGATGATTATCTGAAACTGCACCGTTTCAAAAAGGGGTTGAATAGCCAAATCCAGTCGGCGTTAGCAGTTTTTCAGCCTGCCAACTTTGCAGACTTGATGGGAGCAGCTATCCGAGCTGAATCGGATATCAAGCGTCGGAAAGACGACTTCAAGAACAAACGACCTTTGTCTGGTCAATCTTTTGTAGTCGGGCCAAAACCCAAGCGCCCGAACCAAACTGGTGGACCATCCAAGGGAAATTTCTCTGCTCTGAGTCGACCATTGATCAAACCGTGTCCTACCTGCAACTTCCATCACGAAGGGGAATGTCATCGAAAAACTGGCGCCTGTTTCAATTGTGGGAAGTTGGGACACCGAATGACTGATTGTCCTGAACCAGTAAAACCAAAGGCCGGGCCAAATACTAGTACTGCGCAGGCCCAACCTAAAGAGACAAATCCCAACGCCCGTGTGTTTTCTATCACACAAGAAGAGGCCGAGGATGCGAATGAAGTCGTGGCAGGTACCATTTTAATCAATACTAAGCCTGCATATGTTTTATTTGATTGTGGTGCCACTCATTCGTTTATATCTAAGAGATGTACTAAGAAGATAGGGCTTGTCCATGAGAAACTAACTGAACCACTGAGAGTAGCAACCCCTACTAACAAGATAATTGAGACACTCAAGATACATAGAAAATGTAAGGTGTGTGTCTGTGAACAAATCTTTGATGCTGATTTGGTTGAACTCAACATGGTAGAATTTGATGTCATCCTTGGGATGGATTGGTTGTCTAGAAATCATGTAGTGGTTAACTGTCGGGATAAGAATGTTAAACTTCGAACCACAAACCTCGAAGAAATTATATTCCAAGGCAAGACCAAGACACGAAAACCCCTCTTGTCGGCCTCCCAAGCATGGAAGGCGATAAAAGGTCGCGAAGAATTTTACCTAGCTATGGTGAGCGAGGTAAAAGAAGAGCCAGAGCTCAAACTAGAAGACCTTCCGATTGTACGAGAGTTTCCGGATGTCTTTCCGGAGGAACTACCCGGAATAGTTCCAGACCGAGAGGTTGAATTTGAGATTCAGCTAGAACCTGGAGCTGCTCCAATTTCGAAAGCTCCTTACCGAATGGCACCAGCGGAACTCAAGGAATTGAAAGAACAACTGCAAGAGTTGCTGGACAAGAAGCAAATTAGACCGAGTGCATCCCCGTGGGGAGCCCCAGTCTTATTTGTCAAGAAAAAGGATGGAAGCATGAGAATGTGTATAGATTACAGAGAGCTCAACAAGATCACAATCAAGAACAAGTATCCTCTTCCAAGGATAGATGACTTATTCGATCAACTTAAAGGAGCTACTGTTTTCTCCAAACTAGATCTGCGATTGGGCTATCACTATTTGAAGGTCAAGACAGAAGATATTCCAAAGACGGCTTTCCGAACAAGATATGGGCACTACGAATTTTTAGTAATGCCGTTCGGCTTGACAAATGCCCCTGCAGCATTTATGGACCTCATGAACCGAGTTTTCAAACAGTTTCTTGATAGGTTCGTGGTGGTTTTTATTGATGATATCCTAGTATACTCACCTAGTGAAGAGGATCACAAAGAACATCTCCGCATTACACTACAAACCTTAAGGGAGAATAAACTCTATGCCAAATTCAAGAAGTGTGAATTTTGGTTAAGGAGTGTGGCATTCTTGGGACACATTATCTCAGCAGCCAGAGTCTCGGTGGATCCCAAGAAAGTTGAAGCAATAACAGACTGGCCCAGACCCAAGTCAGTGACCGAAATTCGAAGCTTCCTGGGGTTGGCTGGCTATTATCGAAAATTTGTTGAAGGATTTTCTTCAATAGCTATACCTCTTACGAAACTCACCCAAAAGAACGTAAAGTTCGATTGGAACAAGGACTGTGAAAAGAGTTTCGGAGTCCTGAAGGAAAGGTTAGCATCTACACCAGTACTAGTGCTACCCGAGGGAGGAAAATATTTTGCAATTTATAGTGATGCATCAAAGGAAGGTTTGGGATGCGTGCTAATGCAAGAAGGGAGAGTGATCGCCTACGCATCTTGACAGCTGAAACCTCATGAGCAAAACTACCCCACTCATGATCTCAAGTTAGCAGCAGTGGTGTTCGCACTGAAAATTTGGAGACATTACCTCTATGGATTTTCACTGATCACCAAAGTCTCAAGTATTTATTCACGCAAAAAGAGCTGAATATGAGACAAAGAAGATGGATCGAACTCTTAAAAGATTACGATCTAATCATAAGCTACCATCCAGGTAAGGCCAATAAAGTGGCTGACGCCTTGAGTCGAAAAGACATGAGCAAGAAGATTCTAGCTTCATTAACGGCTCAATCGTGTCTCCGAGAAACAGTCAAATTGAGTCAAGAGCTAGATTCATCGTTGGCTAATTTCAAGGAGGGAAAATTACCAGACTTTCAAGTGGATGATAAAGGAGTCCTATGGATGAAAGGACGTTTATGGGTACTGGACGTCAATGATCTTCGGAATGAAGTCATGTCTGAAGCACACAAGTCAAAGTTTTCAGTACATCCGGGGAGTACAAAGATGTATAGAGATCTAAAAGGGAATTTTTGGTGGAATGGAATGAAGAAGGATGTCGCAGAATTCGTCTCTAAGTATCAAGTATGCCAACAGGTTAAAGCAGAACATCAGCGACCTGGAGGGCTACTCCAACCATTAAAAATCCCGGAATGGAAATGGGAGCACATTTCCATGGATTTTGTGGTGGGACTCCCTGAATCAAAACAGAGGCATGATGGTATTTGGGTTATCGTAGATAGACTCACAAAATCTGCGCATTTCCTACCAGTACGCATGAAATATAGTTTGGACAAATTAGCTACGCTATATATGGATAATATAGTACGGCTACATGGGGTTCTAGTCAGTATCTTGTCTGACCGAGATCCAAGATTTGTATTGCGCTTTTGGAAGAGCTTTCAGCAAGCTATGGGGAGTAAAGTCACACTCAGTACGGCTTATCACCCTCAAACTGATGGCCAAACTGAGAGGACAATCCAAATCCTTGAAGATATGCTGCGGGCATGTGCCTTGGATTTCAGCAGCAATTGGAGCAAACATTTACCTTTAATTGAGTTTGCTTACAACAACAGCTACCATAGCAGCATTGGAATGGCCCCGTATGAAGCACTGTATGGGAGAAAATGTCGTTCTCCTCTTTATTGGGATGAAGTCGGAGAGAAGGCTGTTATCGGACCCGAAATTATTCAGGAGACAGTGGGAAAGGTTGCAATAATCAAGGAGAAACTTAAAGCTGCACAAGATCGCCAGAAAAGTTGGGCGGACTTAAAAAGGAGACCTTTGGAATTTGAAGTTGGCGAGAAGGCTTACGTCAAACTTTCACCTATGAAAGGAGTCGTGAGATTTTGCAGAGCTGGAAAATTGAACCCGAGATATGTGGGACCATTTGAGATTCTCGACAAAGTGGAAACATTGGCTTGTCGACTAGATTTACTACCTGCTATGTCAAGAGTTCACAATGTGTTCCATGTGTCGCAGCTAAGAAAATATGTTCCCAACTCAAGTCATATTTTGGACGCAGAGCCACTAGTGACTGATGGTAATCTGAATGAAGAGCTTAAATATGAAGAAGTCCATATTCGAATAGTGGATACCATGGACCAAGTTCTTAGGCAAAAGACCATTCCTTACGTCAAGGTACAATGGTCAAACCACACTGAAAGGGAAGCTACTTGGGAGTTGAAAGAAAAGATGCAGGAAAAGTATCCTTATTTATTTGAAGAGCAAGTTAATTCAAGTTTCGAGGACGAAACTTCTCATAAGGAGGGAGGGATGTGAAATCCCGAAACTTGGTCAGCAAGATTTCTCAAATAAGGAAGGATCTCTCAAATTATGCAAAGTATACTCTTACCTTTCTGATTGCCGAGATCTTGATACTCAATCAGTATATTTTCAGCAATTGAATCAAACAATAAAAATGCAGATTTTTTTTTCCTTCTCCAATTCGCACGGAATAAGGCAACCGTCCCTCAGCTCTCAGAATATTCACGTCCAGAGCAATTCTTTTCTCTATATTTTACCGAAGCAATCAAGCAATTTGAATCAAGAAAATTCTGTCAACTTCATGCCTTATTCACATGAATAAAGGCTGTCATCTTCCTCCTAAATTACTATTGGTAGTCAAAGGTTGGCACTTGTTCCTTCATAGCCACGTGGGGATAAGAATTGAAAAAGCAATTTTGACATCAAAGTTTAGGCTTGAAAGGTACGTCAGAGCTTGTCTTATTCCTTTGTCAAGGTTTCGAATGCTTAGTAGCTAAGCATCACTAATGTGCAGATTTGTTCTTAATTTCTTAGGTTAGTGGCTTAGGGATTTTGGAAGAATTATTTCTCGGATTCTTCAAATTTTCGAAAATTCAAATCTGAATTTTCGAGGGTCTTGCTCCTAACTTGCTGTCAAAGTTTCACCTGTTAATTGCATAAATAATTTCGGTAAGTGGGCTTACGTTTTAAAATAATATGTATGCTTTAAAATTTCGATCGTTCATGTTAATCGTTGGAAGTTTGTTATTTAATATTGTTCATGATGGTGTTTTGTTGGAAATATGTTTTGACACTGTTAGGACTCAAATTATGAGTGGAAAGGGAATTTTCGAACCATGTTATGTTATGGCCCTGATACGGTGGGTATAATAACCGTTCTATGACCTCACCCCTTAGAGGGAATATATATAGGGGACTGATCAGTTAGCCACGAGTAATGAGAGGAATTTCAGTGTCTTGTCAAATATTATGTTATTTCATGTCAAATATGTTATGATGTTATTTATGCTATGCTATGTTGAGACATGATATGAAATGTTTATGATTTAAATTAATTCATGAGTTTTTGAAATAAATATATATATGTATATATTTTGGTATGATCGATCGGCCCCCACTTGCTGAGTGTTTTCCAAAACACTCACCCCTTACTTTTCCCTCCCAGATTATGAAGATGATGATGTAGAAGTTCGTGAGCAAGATATGTTTTGGGGATGGTGATAGATAATCAATAAGACTAAATTTCGTTATTTTTATTATTGGAATTTTTGCTTTAATATTTTGTTATTAAGTTTTTAGACGCTTCCGCATTGGTTTTGTTATTGTTGGATTTATCGAGTTGTAAAGACAATATTTTGAAGTTTATTTATGATAATAGACTGGTTTGGTTTATACTGTACTACGAGGCTGGTTGTTTTATAATTTGTGTGAATTTGAAACAACGCCGGTGGCACGTCTCGGTCTCAGGGCGTGACAGATCCTCATTGCTTTTGGAAAGAAAATTGCTAAGACTCAATATGTAGTGTTTGCAGAATTGGTTGCAATTAGGGAAGGTGTTCGAACATTGCAGGAGCTAGGCATTGAATTTCAAGAAATCAAGTCTGATTCTCTATTGGCGGTGCAAACAGTCACCAACCCAAAAGAGGATCTCGGTTATTCGGGAGGAATTGCTTCTGAAATCAAAGACATGCTAAGAGCTAGTAACGATATCAAAATATTTCATGATAGTCGTTCCGAAAATGTGATTGTCCATTCTCTTGCAAATTTTGCTGTTTCTTTCCCATCTCCTTTTTGTTTGAGAGCCCGGAAATCTTTCTCTTTGGTTGAATAATCTTGTAATGAACTCTTGAACTTCATTAATAATATTACAAAATTCTTCTGTCAAGAAAAAATATACATGTATAAACTACTGGATAATTAGAAAGGAAATTGTGAAAACTACGAGATCATTTGAAGCTTATTATAAAATCATAATAGAAAGAATAGGGTGTGCAATACCCAGGAACCATGAAAATGAAGATTTTGATTGCCCGGGCTTGGAAAAGAAAACTTTGTTCCATCTAGTGAAGACTCACAATCTTGTTGCAGAGGATAATGTGATGCATTTATAGCACCAAACATAAGACCAGAAGATCTTACCATCTAGTAGACGAAATATATTTAGAACGTAACTAGGTAGATATTCACAAATGATCAACTAAACCTCGTGATATTCAAATACATTAACTTGCTAGATATTGTTGCGGATGCACTAAATGTTCTTTGTGGTGTTGTATTGCACTATAATCAACGAGACCCCGATGTTAATATGTACCACTTATCATAATTCCAAGGAAAAGAAGAAGAAAATAGATTCATAGTATCAAACTCAAGCGATGAAAAATATTCCAAGGAGTAAGACTAGATTAATCGGATGAAATCCTACAAACCCATGAGCTTGATGTATCCACACGGAAGGAGAACAAGAAGGATGATGGCAAGATCAAAGCTGAGGGGATAGCTTTGACAAGTCAAGTTGAAGCTAAGAGCATATTGTCACCAAACCATACTACATGACTCTCCTTTATAGGAGGGGACTCTCTTAAATTTAAAGTTAGTATGTAAAATTTGCATTAATTAAATTGTCTTTTTCTGTGTCCAGAAATTTAACGAAAATATTCAAAATTCTCTATTACAAACTCAACTTATGAAATTATTCAAACAAACTCAACTTATAAAATTATTCAAAATATTCTGATTATATATGCTATTCATTATTATGAACATGAATCATGTAAATTCAAACAATTTAGGTAATATTATATTGCTATTTACATATTATAATCGAAAATCAAGAGAAAAAATCAAAAATTCAATGCGTGTAATCTTCCTTGGCGATTCTTGTATTTGAAGCAAGTAACCTTATAACAATTTGTAATTAAATTGAGCTTAATTATCTTGTAGATTTTTTAACATGCATTTGACATTATTTGTATCTAATTCTATTTATATTTAAATAAATTAAAAAAAACAAATCGTAATATAATATAAATTATTAAAAAATTGAATTCGTGAGTTCCTTTATGCATTTATATATGTTAGATTACATTGAGAAAAAAAACACCACTGACAAACATTACACTTTAATTTACTTTAAAATAAAAGCTTTACTTTTTTTATTAATTAATAAAACAATTTAATTTTATTTAAATCCATTAAAGTAAATTAATAATGTATAATGTTTGTCAATGGTGTTTTTTCTCCATATAATCAAACATAAATGCATGTAGAAAAGTTATTTGTTTTTAATAATTTATATGATTTTGCGATTTGTTTTTATATAAATTTATTTAAAGTTAAACATAATGAGAAATAAATAAAGTCGAATATTAAGAATTCTAAAAGATAAGCCAAATTTAATTAAAAACTATGATAAATTTAATTGCTTTAAATGTAAAAAATCGTCAGTGAAGATTACATGCATTAAAGTTTTTTTATTTTTCTCCTGATTTTTGACAATTTTTAAATAGTATAAATAATATTACGTACCTAGATTGTTTGAATTTACACGAAACATGTTCAAAATTATGAATAGATCATAATTAAAATATTTTGAATAATTATCTAATGTGAGTTTGAATAGAAGATTTTAAATATTTTCACACAGAAAAAAGATAGTTTGATGCAAATTTTACATACTAATAATTTATACATGATGTACATATAATGCATTATTTACCAAAAAATCGTAAATTGACGATCATCCAGCTTCATACATACGTGAAATTTCGATACACAAAAAACAAACCATCATATTATTCCTTCAAATAATTTACATGAAATAACATTATATTAGATGATTTGTTGGGAATAAAACAATAAAAACTAGTGTCTTTTTTTGAAAATTAGTAAAAGATATAATCAGATTACGAAAATAAATTTTATTAACCCCAAATAAATATTTGAAAGAAGAATAGTAGAGAATTGTATACTTTCAACACTGTAGATAATCGAGTGTCCTTCTATATAAAGGAGTGCCTCATATCAATTCCAACCACACAACTAATTAATCTCAAAGTATCCTTAATTCTCTTCAACATCTCCTGCTCTTCAGTGAGAACTTCTTTCTTCCCATAAATCAAACACGTCTAAATTTGTTTTTACTTTCAAATTTCTTTTAAAAAAAACTTCTCAATTTTCTTGAGGTGGTTAAAATATTTTATCATTTCTTATTTTCATTTTAAATTTAAGTGTTAAATATTGACTAGATCGGATTTTCAACAAGTTTTTTGATTGAATCATTATGTTCATTATCGTTTTATAACCATCTGCGTGAGCATGCAAGTGTTTTTTTGTTTTGTTTTTTTTTTTTACATTGAATTCTCGTTGCTTTAAAGTTTTTTTTTTTTGGTTCATTTTCTTTTGTTTGTGTGGATGTGGTTATTGCATGGGTTAAGAATTGAGATTAAAGATTTCAATTTTGTCTTAGATCTCGAATTCTGGATTTGATTTAGTTGAAATTATTTAAAGGAGCATTCATTGAATGAAGAGATGGTTAAAAAAACATTTCTAATAGAATTACTTTATTAGAAATTTAGAAGTCAGATCTTTGTGTGCCTAGCCAATTAAACAGACATAATTGATTTATGTTTTGTAGGTTTTTAAATAAAAATTCGAGTTTTCATACCCAAAGAAAAAAAACACACATTTATTCGACTGTTAACCATTAAAAAATCTATTTTGTGATCATGGATCGTGCTGTTACAATCTTAAAAATATCATTTGCGACGGTTTTTGCGACGCAATTTTCATAACAACGCGTGTTTTTTTTAGTGTTTACCGTTGGACGTAATGAGAATATTCATGGAATCGAGTTTGCGACGCTGGATTTATAAATGATATTGGATGCACCCGAGCGACTTTAAATTCTATCCGAAAATTAATGTGGATATTAAGAATTAAGAAACTGTGGACAAGAAAATGGTTCTTAAATTTTTATTTTTTATTTTTGGTGATCTTCAGTTATATTATATGCTTTAAATATGTGATTCTTTTTTTGGCGATGCACCATCGAATAGCTAGAAACTTAATATAATCAATGATTTTCATATGCCATAAAAAGTTTGGAACAAATTTTTTGAAAGACCGAAATGATTTATTAATGATGTACTTATTTTGAAATTATTTTGCAGTTATTAATTAAGTGGAAAATGTGGAGACCAAAGACATCAAACAAGTCTAATTCAAACCGTGCAGATATCAATGAAAGAACTTCTATGAGTCCTTATGCTACCCCATTTGTTTCATCCAGTGTTGTTTCAAATGATTCTGGTGGTATACCTTCCAAGTTTCTTGATTTATTAAAATATTCTTATATATATTGTAATGCTTGATTTCACAAAATTTTCTTTTCCCAATATTGCAGGAAACAATAAAGAGCTTCACGACAATATTCGCAAGAATTTTACTCCATATTTTCCTGGATCTTTTGAATCAAGAAATTCAACAAATATTGTCAATCTTCCAAGTGGCATTCAACAAAGTCAAGAGGGTTTGTCGAGTATGAGAAACAAATCACATGTCTTAACCAATGAATATTCACAGGTACAACGAACTACTCAACTAATCATCTAAAATTTCAATAGAAATATCTTTTCAAAGAAACTTGTTTGCATGTATACAATAAATAATATTTATCTGCAAATAATATTAAATATCTCTACTATCTATTTTGTTGAGAAATCCTAAATTGTAATTTATCGGTCGATGCAGTTACACTCACATGGGCATTTGGACATCACAAAAAGTGGGGGTATAAGTTTTTCAAATAAGTAAATTCCATTAATTATTTGCAATGCGTTGAATCTAGAATCTTTTCATCATATTTTATGATTTCAGGGCCACCGTTGTTTCCGAATAATCCATATTTGATTCCAAATAAGGGAAATACAAGACGACAGATTGTCAATTCTTTTGGTGGTTTTGTTAGTACAGATGATAGTGGTTCGAGTTCTATTGGGTTGGCTAATGTCCCTAGTTTTGCTACCGGCTTGAACTTGTCTGGTATCTACTATACATTCATCACATATGATTTCCTAAGTAGTACAACAATAGTGGTAGAATCACATTTGAAAATTGAGAAGTTTAACATGACATGTTCTATGTGGATAATCTAATCCATATGTTAGTTTTTCATGTTCGCTTAGCAATAACAATATTATTGCAAAATTTTACGTAAGTCGCAATGAAACATTCTTTGCTTTCATTTATGGATATACAACTCATGAAAAGTAAATTATTGCAAAATATATTTATCAATTTCATTATGTTATTCAAGTAACATTTGAATCACTTAGCTCCTTGTATGACCCCAATCCCTGGAAATTCTCATATCGGGGCGGCTCCCATGCCACTTTCACCAAACCAATATAAAAATGAGACCGTTCATTTTAGTTTTATGGGATTGCTAGATGGCCCAAATGGCGGTGATGATGTTAATGCCGACATCAATGACTTAAGCCGCTTATCCGTATACTATTCTTCTGTTGGTGATCCCCAAGGTCAACCAGGTAATTATAATTAGAATCAACTTATAATTTTTTAAAATTATTGTATTTCTATAGTAATGGGTGTTTTCTTCTTCTATTTTTTTTATTTTTTACAGGTTTAAAGCGAATCAATAACTTTAGTTTTTTTCAACGTCAATATTTTGACATTCCAAATGAAAGTTTTTCCGCTTGGTCACCATTTCAAGGTGCTTTAATTCTCATAGCAATAAATTTTAATAAGTTTTAAGGGTATTTATTATGGGTGAATTTTGAAATTTAAATACCATGTAGTACCGAGATTATAGTTTAACAAAAAACTTCCAAAATGACATTGAACATCAAATTTTCAAATTTTATATAAGCTATTTACTCAGATAACATTCTAATACTCTATCTATAACCTCAAATTACTCTGCAAAAATTTCATAGCCAATTAAAATGTTATATATTGCACATGATAGATACCAAACACTCCGGATACTTTCAAACAGTTCTAGAATTTCCTAGATACAGTTCCATGACAATATCTTCGTGTCGTTAATTTAATATCAATAATGATTTCTACCATGTCCATGTTCTTTTTCCCTAAATATAAACATGGTGTTTTTTAATGTACTTACCTTTTTTCCATTTTGGATCGTAGGAAATGAGACTCTCTAGTCTCTAGCTACAACACGTCTTTAATAAATCTACTCTTATTACGGACTTAAACCATCGAAATTAGCGACAAAATAAATTATTTCGTCGCTATATTTTGCGACGAAATTTGGAAAGGGACGTTGATTGATGTGTTTTTTTATAGTGCCCAACTTTCAACTATGTCTAGTTATTTCTTCATTTGGGTGTGGGAAAGATTTTAAGTATGAGAAATATAAATTTAAAAATACATCCTCGTGAATATTTATGTAGGCTGATATATATATATATAATATATATATATTTGTGTATTTTAATTTACCATTTTTTTAATTTTTGAAAGCTTGTATATGTCATATATTGTTGTGAACTATAAAAAAAGACTTTTAAGTAATGGACAAACCAAGAACACTTTAGTAGAAAATATATATAGTATAATAGATTCGCACACACATATATCATCTATTTTTTGCTTCAAATCTATGTAATATTTGGTTTGAAAATCATGCGTATGGAAAATTTTGAGTTTTTGCTTGGTTTTCAAGTGTTTCAACAAGAAAATGAATCGATGCCAATTTCATTCGGTTTCGATATGTGTAGTCTTAATTCAATGGAATTTATCATTACTTCTGCTTGACATATGAATCTATAATTACCTTTTTTGCCAATATGATAGGTGGTCTTAATTTCGGAGGTCTCATTGATTATAACAAAACACAACGCCAAAAAGAACATTTAGTGCAACCTCAGCAATATACAGTAAGTTGATGTACTTGAAGATGAGGTTTACTTGAACATCTGTAAGTATCAACCTGATTGTTAAATACCTTTTTTCTCCTAGACGGGAAGATCTCTTGGTTTTATGTTTGGTGCTATAAATGCATACGATAATTCACTTCAACAATGTCGCGATTCTTCAATAACTGGAACCGGGTTTTCTTTTCCAACTTCAGGCAATTATCAAGATGGTTCCAGGGTATGCACAACCTATTCTTAATTTCTATTGTGATTTAAGCTTCGAATGATCAGCAATTAAGTTGTGTAGGTAGAGTTTGGGAGAATTTCTTAGAAGCACTTCTCAGCTTTTCTATTAACAAAAATTTGAAATTTTGTGAAATTTTGTTAACGAAAAATTGATAAGTGCTTTCTAGAAGCTCTCCCAAATACTAACGTAATTTCATTGAACTTTCTTCATTGAATTTTTTTGGCCCTCGATGACCAAGAAAATATAGGATATTGTATCTCTAATTCTTTTTAATTCTACGATCATCTTATGCAGCAATATCAACATTTTCAGCAACCTCAACCTCGATCTCAACCTCTCTTCTATAATCCGTTGAGAGGTAAAGAGGTGGTGCAAGGCTCTCTGCTTGGATCCGATGACTATGGACTGCTTGGTCTATTAAAGATCATAAAAGGGGCCAACCATGCTAAAACCACTCTTGCCATGGGAGTTGATCCACACTCCCTTGGCCTCGAGTTAAATTCTCCGGAGCCTTTGCATCCAAAGTTTGCTTCTCCATGGTCTGTTGAACCTGCCAAAGAAGGAACCAAATATGATATTCCTGATTGCTACAATTCCGAACAACCTCCTCCACTAAAGGTGTTCTTTTATTCCTTTCATTGGCTAAATAGTGTAAACATATTCGGCTAACGTTGTTATTTAACTAATGCATCGAGTTTTATTCGTGCAGCAAAGTCTTTTCAAGAAATTCGATCTTGCAGTGTTATTTTACATTTTTTACAGGTAAGTAGATGGATTTGGGTCTTTCTGTAATTTAAAGTTTAGGTTCGGTTGTGTTTATGTTCGTGGATTTTGTCTCCTATATATCTTGCAGTATGCCACAAGATCAGGCGCAACTCTTCGCGGCAAATGAATTGTAAGACTTTTGCATCGAGATATTTGACTTACATTTCTCTCTTTTTTTTCAGTGTGTGTTTCATTGTAGCTACAACATTTTTTTCTAGATATTTATGTAAATTTACATGCTTTAAGTTTTCAATTTCTTTGCAGGCATGACAGAGGGTGGTACTTTCACAGAGAGCTTCGCATGTGGTTCACAAGGGACCAGAACTCGGTCCCTACTATAAGGAATGCTACTTTTGAAGTAGGTAGCTACGTCTGTTTCGACCCTTCTACATGGCAGACGAGAAGACAGGTTAGCGATATTAAATATCGAGTTGCCTCTCAAATGAGTGTCCGAGTTTGTGTAGACGGTGAACGTATGACCTATGTCCATGGGTTCGATACCATTACCAACACATTTTCAAGCACGTTTGTAGCACAAGATTTGCACATGCATATTGCACAAGATTTGCACAATGCATATTTTACCTGACAACGTTTGATCGATGATCACGGGTTCATTCCATTGTCAACACTTTTTCGAGCACGTTTTTAGCACAAGGCTCGTACAATGCATTTTTTAACTGGCACATCGTATAATTTTTTTAAAAAAAATTAATTTTGATTTAAGACATTGTGTTTTTGACATTATATGTAGAACACTTTTCCAAACCCGAGAATTGTAGTTTACTTAGTTAATTTTTTCCCCTTGTTTGGATGCAGGAGAAATTTGTTCTGTATTATGAAATGATAGAGCAACGGCCTACGGTTCCACCGTAGGGATGATTTGCAATATCATTTCTTCTTCGAGCTCCTGCGCAGGGTTGATATTAATTTCATTCTATATCGTGTATTGTGATTTATGCATTGTTAAATTTCCTTAATAAAGTAAAAGAAATACAATTTTTTTGGGAGGCTGTTGTGTTGTGTGTAATTATATTAAAATTTTAATTTAAAACTATGCAATTCTTCCTTTTTTTGAAAAAAAAAATAAAATGAGACGAGTTAAAAAAAATTAAATTGTGCAATTCTTGTGCATCCACACTATTGTGGCATGAATTTATGTACACTTGAAAATTGAAATAATTTTGAATTTCAACCACATTTTAATGGCTTCAAATTTTTAATGTCTCAATTCATTAAAAAAATTTAAACCGACCGATTAAAAGTAATCTATACAAAGGGTTCGAGAGACAAAAATATATGGAAGGTATAGAGTGAATTAATCAGACTCTTATCCGTTATTAGTAGACAATGATCAAATCAAATACAATAAAAAGGTCGGAATATTCGATTTTAAGGGTAAGAAGGTCAAAATTTAAATTTTTTGTATTACTGTTTTTTTATATATAAAAAAAAATTAACCAAGTCTTGATATATATATCGATCTTTTCTGGAACTCGAAAACATGATGCTTTTAGTTTTTGCTTTTTAAAAAATAACGGATTTGATGAACAATAAAAATAAAGGAGTAAGGTTTTGCTCAGGTCGATACTTACAAAGTAAAATTAGTTATAAAAAGTAATATTTTTCAATTATACTGTGTTTGGAATCACGGATTTACATGTGATTTGGTTGAATTTAAAATTAAAAATATCGTTTTAGTGTTTGGTAAAAATTTCAAAACAGGATTGATATTTGATGGGATTTCATTTAACTAAGTGAAATTCTTACAAAATTGATCGGATTTCATGTGATTTCATAAAATTTGGGCTTATAAATAATTAAATTATTTTTAATAATAAATTTATATACATCAGTTATAAATTTATTTTTTCTTCAAAAAAAATTTACAAAATATTACTTATATAAAATTTATATTTTCAAATTCCAAAATATACTTTAACTTTTTGCCAAACACCAAAATATAATTTTAATTCCATATATTTAAAATTCAAATCTAATTCCAAATTTTAATCCAATTTCAAATTATATTTTTTAGGCATTCAAACACACTGTTAGTCCGATATCCTACATTATTTATTCATATACTACTTTGGACATTAAAGGTAACTTTTCGTGGGTCAGATATTTGATCCAGTATCACAAAGTTAAGCCATGAGATTTGATCTCAAATTTTTGTGAAAAAAAAAAAAAAAAATCATACCGAAAAGACGGAAATGACAGGATTCTCGAATTTATTTATTGCCATGTTCATGGTATTGAAAAAGTTTGCGCCTATTTTTACCAGAACTCATATTGAATTTAGACCAATTTGGAGTCAAAGAAGATCAAACTCGATATGAGTATACTCTTTGAACACCTCTATTCTACATTCACAAAACTATGAATATAATCATTGTCTATTCCGGAGCAATAATTTGCCCTATCCCTCTTTCAGAAAAAAAAAATTGATTATGGAAATTTCGATATCTTTATTTTTTTGGGTAAAGCAACAACTAGCAAGATGGTTCGGGAAATTACGAACCCAACCCGCGCTAGCTTGTATGGATCAGAAAGTTGCTAGGTTCGTTTTATTTTTCAAAGGTCTGGCCTATATCAAAGAATGATCTGAATAAACATCATTAAACATTTTTTAAAAAAAAGAAAGAAAAGAAAAAAAAAAAAAAAAACACACAAACACAAACACAAACACACACCGTGATTCAAGTCTCGCATTGATCAACAATATCAACGAATAGGAACGACTAAACTTGCAAGTTGCAATATAACTTTTTTACATGGAAAAAAACATGGGGGAACTATAACTTTCAGAAAAATAAATGTAAACACGTACAAAATTAAATAGAAGATTATACTTGTTCCCCCACAATGATGTAATATTTGTGGTTGTTAAACGTGGGCCAATACGAGTTGAAATTTGAGAGGTTAAAGAGTTTGGCGGTTTGGCCCAATTCAAATCCAACATATAGTCAATTCTTCTAAGCACAATGGTCAAAACAAAAATTAATTTATAATCACACAATAAAATATATTTAAGAAATAAAACAATTTAAATTCTGCTAATTATTAAGATCGATATTTAACAATGGTGTACAATTTAAATTCGTTAATTATTAAGATCAATACGAAGTATCTTCCAAAATACACTAATTTACTAATATTAATTTTATTATTAAAAAAAATTAAAACAATTAATGGGATAGATATGGTAGGTCGCGGTGATATGAAGAAAAAACTAGGGTAGGGGAGCAGACAATAACGTACAAATCCATGCACGTGATGCGAATTCCCAAACTGGCCATAAAAAGTAGTGCTGCCATTTCTGTACTTTGCCTGCTTTTTCTTATTCATGTTTTATTGTTATTATTTTATATATAATAAAATATAAATTAACTTTGCTGATATGTCTTTTCAATTCTGACTCGGACATCCCTGCTCCAAATAGGGCCCCACTACCACAAATTACAAATATATGTACATACACACATTCTTCAATAGATGATGATAATGATATATATAATAATCATAATTATTCATACCAATAATAACCATGAGCAATATGGCATATTCAACAATTACATAATACGGCTCTTAAAAATTCAATGAATACTTACATAATAGTCACAATACCCACACCTAGATAATTTGATATTCTACGAAAATTCTCATGGCATCGTTTAATTCGTTAATTTTTATATCTCGTTTGACTTAATTCTTCAAAATTATTAGTTTTTTTATATAAATAAATGTTGTTTTTATTACAGAGATATGGATCACATCAATCATTCTCATGAACATAAGTATATAATTGTTTCATAAAAAAACATATTCTTGATATTGCATTCAAGTACTCCTTAATGTGACATATAATATAAGTGAGTGTCTTTTAATATTATGGGTGTATTTGAAATAGCTTATGAAAAATACTTCTCAATTTATTTTTTTATAAAATTTCAAAAATTTGTGAAAAAAAAACTGTGGAGTGCTTTTTAAAAGATCTAATAAACACTACCTCTACGTGTAAATGTGACTATTTAGTAAAAGAGATTGTATATAATAACTAATAGAAAATATGCATACGAATTTAATTTTTTGAATTTAGATACATAACACCATAAACTTCCAAATCATTATTCGTAAATAAATAATGCATTTATTTAAGATTTTATCATCATCAGATTCATCGAATATTTCGATTGTATTTATAATTAAAAATAAATATTAAATACAATCGATAAATTTGAAATTATTTCGCGTAAGTTAATTAATTTCCCCGCCATGATTGAAGCTCCAGACGATCACGTTCCATTATTGGCGACGCCAAATTCTTCGGCCGCGGCCGCATTCACACGGCCTTGTCGACTTATTTAATTTCTGTCGCTCACAAAAACAAAACCAAAAAAATAAAAAATAAAAAACATTTTCTCGAGCAAGGTACAAATTACAATAATTTTTATTGACCATTTCATTTTATTTTTCATATGGACTTGGACTTGGTCATTTGAGATCAACGTTTTCATTAATGAATGTGCGACTTCGGTTAATATTTTATTGATCCGCACATCTTTTTCCTCACAATTTTGATAAATTTTTTTTTATTTCATATATGATTTTCTTTTATCGGAGCTCATCTTCTTTATCGTAAATTGCTTATGTGACGGTAGTGAAATTGAACATGAATTTTTGTAATGAATTGCATATGTGTCATTATTTATTATGATATTATTTAACGTTTAGGATATATAATTAAATAATATCCAACTCACATGATATAATTTCCTGTATCAGCTGGTGTCCATCAGAAATCCCCATAGAGCATAAGGTTCACATGCACGTTTTTATCTGTCTTTAGCTTTCAGCCAACAAAACTTATAATACCCGCAAATCACAATCTTTTTACATATATATATGTTTTGTTTGGATCTCTTTGGACTTGCATTATTTTAAAAATCGAATCGGCTCAGACCAATTCCAGAAATATATATTTCCCAAATATATATATTATGTCAATAGAAATAATAATAACAATGATAATGAGAAAAACAAATTAACCAAAAGAACTGAAGGAAAAGTAGCAGTTGTTTGGATTGTAAAAGAGGGGTCCAAATTCTCGTAGATTCTTTTGTCAGGTTTTGCTTGTGATGTACACATTGCTTCTTCTTTCTTCTAGTACTACCAGATTTGATCAATCCAAACATGATTTTTGTCTCCGTTTTATATTTATATTTTACCACCCAGCAACCAATATTTACATTTTTATACGAAATTAAATTATCCAATGGTTGGAAACAAACAGAGCTCGGAGAAAGACGAATGACACAAGATTGTAATTAAAACTAAAAAAACATTTTAATCATGTCACGTCTAGGTTGCACCTTGTCTCTCGCAAATACAACTGCACAATATGTTAACCAACATATTAAACTCAAAAAACGTGAATACAATAAAAACAATACAAGTAAACAATAAAACAAATGAAAAAATAATAAGAAAACTTCAAAGCAAATTAATAAAGGTTTTTAGATAAGTACAATTTCTTTAAAATAGATTTGTTGTCTCCACAATGTGTTCGAGGATCAACACGTACAGACGTCTGTTTCTCATGATACAATGATTGAACCAGTAGCAAACTAAGCATAAATTCACTACTTGGACGAACTCAAATCGTACATTCAGTTTATCACCAAAACTTAACGGATGCCAATTTAGAAGCAAAAATATGACATGCAAGTGAATACTTGAACGAGATCTTGAATATCTTTTGCGTGTGTGGATCGGATTGAGGAAATGAAGACACTATTTATAAGTTTAAAAAACACACTAAGACATTGTTTGGTTTGATATATTATTAATCTATGTATAACTTGTCTCAATTAATTTCGCCTTATTTTCGTCATATTATTTATATATTTATTAATTAATAATTTTACATCAATTAAATCAAATAAACTATAATCTATACATCAAATCAAATAATGTATTAACTATTTTTTCTTATTTATTTTTAATTTGCATTATAATACTTATCTATGGATTACTTATCCTATCACTCAAACCAAACGGTGCCTAAGAGTAATGCAAGATTAATTAACTCAATTAATATTGTAATTAACTCAAAAATATGAATAGTCAAAAGTCTCAAATTAACTCAAAAATATGGAGAGCCAAATGACACTCTTACATTCATGAACCATAATTTTCATTTAGAATTTTAATTTAAAACAAAATTTCAACATAATAAACCCTTATGATAACTGTTTGATCCACTTAGCTGTTGAAGAACGCGGCGATCAGATCAATTAGGATTGATACCCGGTGCAGCGGAAGTTTAAAATTTTTGTATGGAACGATTCCATAATAGGTATCAACCTTACGATTAAATTGTGTGTGTAAAAATTAAATAACAATTATAAAATTTTTACCTTTAATCTCGAATCGAGATTTTGGACACCAACAGATTTCTCTGCTCTTGTTGTATATTCCTGGAACTGATGGACGAACTGTTCTTCAATCAGGTCCACGAACGGATATTTAATCCCTCTGATAGATTGCACTAGAAAATCTATCAGAAGTTTCTACGAAGAGATTAACGAATTTGATCCGTTAAACCAGACTGTAATTCAAAATCACAGGCTGGATTTTATTTCGAGCAAAGGGAGAGGGGGCGGCCACCTTTTAGAAAATTAACTAGGGTTTTCGAACATTCTTGTGGCCTATTGTATGTAATTTCTGTACTGCAATAACTTATTTATAATGTAGGCCACTAACAGCTTAGGGCCCATTAGTCATAAGTTCAAGCCCGACAAGCAAAGCCCGCATGTTCAGAAATTAATATAAAATTCATCGTGACTCCGATTGATAAACCGATTTCACCAATGTGCACAGAAACCATTTCTGCACCTTTTAAAGTCAAGATAAATTTTTTTGAATCCGAATTCAGTGATTTCCAAAAATGGCCATCACTATGTCATTTTAGGAAATCTTACTCCTCTACTCTTAAATAAGAAGTCCAACTTTTTTGTTCATTAAATTTAACTCTTTAAATTTAACTATCTCAACGGGGATTAAAAATCCATTACACTGTGTGACCCTCAATGGTTCAGGGATACAGCTAGCCGTGGGCTCACAACTCCTTGTGACTCGGAACAACAATTTCCGACTTGCCCATCGAATCATGGTAAGAGCGTCTAGCAACATCGCCCCATGATTCCCTAGGTATCACTGATAGTGCCTACAAGAACCAATAGATTTTGGTTAGCGTACAGTACGGTCCCTTCATCCATATATCCCGATCGAATCAACAACCATTGGTATATCGAGAGTCGCTCGAGATTCGATAACTATGCAATACATCTTGAAGATCAAATAGTGACATCGCATGTGCTACTAAGAAACCATTTCTTAAATCACATCATGTACTCTGGCCAGAGATTTGTCACACTAATATCTCCTCAGATCGCATAGGATATCCACACTCGCAAGTATGTGGTGAATCCTTGACAACAAAGCATCGACTCCTATATGTGTCGTAACTGTACCCAATCCCGACACCTGATGACCCCAATAGAGTCGGTAAACGAGTCAAAGCACAGTACTAGCATATAGAGTCTCAATGATGTTTCAAGTAGTAAGGACTAATGGTGTACAACCAAAACCGCGGACTACATCCACTCGATAAGTGATAACCACTTGGAAAGTCCGGATAGGGTAGTTCGATCATTCATCGTATGAATATCCATTTGCATGCTTCGAACATCTCTATGTTCCTTACCAATGAAACGTGGTACTCTGCATCGCAAATGCTAGTCTCAAACTCGAGCGATCCTTATCCTTATTTTCGGACGGCTCAATCGACTAGGAACAGTTTAGAATATACAGTGACTATAAGATGTGTTTCATGATAGACATCCCCATGTTCTACCACATCTTACATACACTATAGTATATTCAAGGTCTTTATCAAAACAACAATAGTATATCACAATATAACAATATGAAGAAAGATAAAGTCATTGCCTTTAATAAAAGTGTAAATTATATTAAACAAAAGATTGTTTATACAAAGAGTCATCAAAGCCCTTAGCCACAAGTTGGCTTACCGGGCACCCACTCTTTCATTAGCTACCTCATTTTACACGAAAATGATAAATTCAAGTTCTTATAACAACATATTATAAACAATTACAATTTTTTAACATATATTTTTCAGGCCCGTATAGAACAAAAAGTATTATGAAAGGTTATGGGGCAAAAAAAATCTTTTTAGTAATTTAAAAAAGAAAAGACTTAAGTTATCGTTTAGTAGGTATGATAGAGATAAATAATACATAAATAAGTAATATAATGTAATAAAAAATAAATAAAAATAATAGTTAATATAATATTTAATTTGATTGATAGATTATATTTTATTTGATTTGATTGATTAAATTTTATGATAAACATGATAAATTATCATTTTATCCTTTAAATAATAAATAAAATATGAATAATATTATTTATTATAGATAATATATTAATTTAAATTGAATGATTTGATTGATGTAATATAAATAATTAATGATTTGATTGATGTAAAATAAATACTTAATAAATAAATAAATAATATAACGAAAATAACGCAAAATTGAATAAGATAAATTATGTATAAATTAATAATATAGATTACCAAACAGTACCTTAGCAATCGGGTCGGTGACAACACATAAAACCTCATCCACATGTACTAATAATTAAAAAATTAATGGGTAATTGTAGCCTCTAGTGGTGACAATTGGGAAATGCTTAATGCTGTTACGATGATATGATTAAGGAGTAATGATTAATAATCAATAACATAATTTTGTTCTAAATAGTGATCCAATGAATTTAAGATTCAATAAATATAGATTCAACCACCAGGACTCAAATTGAATTTTAAAATTTTATTTGATGAATTAAATGTGAATTAATTTATCAAAATGCATAATTGACATATGTGGTTATATATTTAATTCGGTTTATCTGTACTTTTGTAATTTACATTAATTGAACGACATCCAATCATTCGAATTATCATAAGTTAAAGTTGTAAGCTAACAACAGTGAATTATATAAATTATTTAAGAAAAATTAGTGCAATCCATTAAATTCTATATACTCTTAATTTATACTTAATTGATGGGAAAAATAATAATATATGATAAATTTATTTTATTTTTTAAAAAATAAAAATAGTGATGCTCCTCGTATCAAGGGTGACTAAGCATTGTGTGATTAGGGAAAATAGAAAACACAGGCAAAAAAGTTGGTTCCTATCAGGTCGGTGGCAGATAGCCTGTCTTAGCTATTCCTAATTCCTATTTCCCAATACATGATGCGACGTCGCTCTGACCAGAACAACTGGCTCTCTTTGTTAATTTTTTTTAAACAAGCGATAATTACAATAATTATTCATGATATTTTGTTATTATTTAGTTAAATTTGATATTTTATCGTGAAATTTTATATTTAATATATCATGAAATTAGGTAAATTAAATTATTGTATATTGAGAGAATGTTTTTTAAACAAGAAAGAATGTTAGAACGAATGTTAGAATGAATGTTGAACTAATATAATATATTAATAGGGTATTTTGCGAATAAGAGTAAAAAATGGAAACACAAGTAATCATTACGTTGGAAAATGTGCAAATGAATCTTTTTGTAAAAATCGTAAATAAAAATAGCATAACCCCTTCTCCATTTGTAATATTTGTTTTATATCTGTCTATCTATATATATATATATATATATACGGATTAAAAAATTAAATTTTTATTATACTAGCTAAATTTTTAATTGTATTCTTATGTAAGGCGTTTTATGTAAATATTTCTATTTCTATTAGTTAATTAATTATTTATTTATAATATTTCCAAATTATAAAAGGATATATTAGAAAAATAATAGAAGAAAAATGGCTAAATATGGTACATATCAATGTATTTGAACTTTGAAGCAAACAAAAAAACATGATATATATAATTGAAATGAAATGCGTGTCAATTATGTTTTTAAAAGTTAATAACAAGTTTTTGCTCAAAAAAAAATTAATAAAATATTTTTAAAAATAACCGACCATCGCTTGAAAGTTTTATCTAGTAGTGTCGGCAAGTTTGCATAAATTCAAAGTAAATAACTAAATAAAGTGTTGTAATATTTTATTATAATTTTTTTAATTAATATTACCTGTACGATATATAGTATTTGATCCAACATCACAATAAATACAAAATAATCATTTAAATATTGTCCGGTTTGGATTTTTTGCAGCTCGATGCCGAAGCTACCTCAAAAGGTCACTAATTATAGCGAATGTGTCATTTTCTCATGCTTTTTAATTTTTTTTATAATTTGGTTAATAACTACGCTATATGATGAGTTTGGATACAACTTTTGTAGTTTTGTAAAATAATTAAATAACTCCAACATTTTAAAGTGTTGTTATTTAAAAGAAAAAGGAAATAACAGTGTTGTTTTGGATAAATGTTGAAAGATATTTTTGTTTTTATTTTAAAATAAAAATAGAAACATAAGTTAAAAGCTAAAAGGAACAGCTTCTAAGAAAATCATTTTTAATTGTTTTTTTTAAACAACTTTTGTTACCAATTCTGAATTTTTTCATTGATTCGGCCAAACACACTCATAACATCTATATCATATTCATGTATAAAACTTGAGCCACTTATAATAACTGTTTTGATCAATCAATGTCAAACCAAATCAAATTACACATTGATCCTATGAAAACAATAAATCATTTCTATTGATAAAAAAAATAAAGATGTCGAAATCAAAACCACACTCTCTCTATTATTTGATAGAACCCACTATTATTGTCAATTTAAATTAATCGCAATTATCAAAATAGTTCCGCTCTATATATTTATTTATTTTATTATTTTCGCCACTTTTCACTTACTTACGTTTTATTTATTATATTACATATGTATCGTGTGATTATCGATCGATCGCTAGTTTATTTAATCGGCTAACCGACAGCCCAAGATCAGCTAGTATACAACGAAAATATACACGTCAATAAGATATTGGTGTCTGCCTGAAAATGATCTTCTTTGTAAATCGTTTTCACTTTAAATAATGCGATGGGACTCATTTGGCGTGGCATTACTCTCTACAACTTTGGATTTATTTTTTTTAAAAAAAAACATAGGATTTCATCAATAACTTTGGTATGTTACAAACTGGTTGACGTCTTCTCCTGTATTTAAATTAATCCCCATGTATTTTCAAAACGCTCAATTTTTCGAAACCAAAATATACGAAAAGGGCCATAATCACAACATTTAATTAAGCTAAGTATGATGTTATGTATACTTACAAATTTGACAAAGAAGCCGTTTTTATATGTTATTATATATATAAACTTTGGAAAGATTATAAATGTCACGATATTTTGGGAAAACTGTAAATTTGGTCCTGCATGTTTTGATTTTTGGCAATTTCGTTCCTTTTTATTCGAAAATGCTTACGTGACACTGTACACGTCAGCTTCACATCAGCACTGAATTGGTGTCACGTCAGTGTCACGTCGAAAAAAAGACTAAAATTGCCAAAAAAATAAAGATAGCGAACTAAAATTGAAATCTAAATCTAAAAATATAAATGACTGAAATTGCAAAGTAACAAACATACATGACAAAAAAACAATTTTTCCTGATATTTTTTAAAAAAGTTTTTTAAGAAGCTAGATTTTTAAGTTAAGTGGAATCATGTGTTTTCTTTTTTATTCTATGTAGTCAAATGTGACTTCTTCAAAAGTATTAATATTTAAGGGTAAATTATTTTAAAATCCTCAAACTCAAACATTTTTTTCTCTTAACTTCCTACACTCAAATTTCTTTGTTTCAACTCTCTAGTGGTCCCCAAATTTGTCTTAACAAAGTGTTTAATATTTAATCCTTTGTACGTGGCATTGTTTTACCTATCGAACCAGTTCAGGCCAAGCAGAATTATCGGTTACGCAAGGTTTTCAGCCGATATACTCTGGATTAGGGTCCAACATGCTTCCGTCAGATGAATTAAATTCAAAAACCTTTTGATCATAGTGTCGTCGGGTCATACCTATCGAGTTTTACGAAATGCTTCTCACACTCCAACCACGCAGTCGCAACAGATGGTTTCTGCACAACCTCCTTCAACGACACCCAACACAGCCTTAATTCGTTTTCTACCTTAAGGCGTATGGTATATGAATTTAATTATAAAATATGAGCATGAAAGAACAAGAGACTTTTAGAAAAATTATTCAGACATAATATTATTACATAAATCAACTCCTTTGAAGAGGAGAAGACAACTTGTTTAGCTACTCATAGTAGCCTTGTTCTTGAAATACATAAAAGGAAAATTTAATACAATATAGAGATAAATATTACAACAATTTATTTGTAAGAAAACTGAAGGGAATGATCGATATCTTCAGCTTCCTTGAACGCTTGTATTTATAGCTGAGGTTCCACTCGTTTCACCGAGAAATTTCAGGGAATCTTACAGCTGTTTGTCTTATCCTTCTATGCCATTATTAATGGCATCTTTAGCTAGTGGATGAATCACCTGTTATTCACCTTGTCCTGTTATGCCATTATTGATGGCATCGTTTGTTGGTGGAGGAGTCACATGTCGTCATTTTTCTTTTGGCTCTATCCTCCTCACATGTCTTCTTTATTCTTGTCGGGGCATCTTCTGCTTTTGTAGTGGTCCCATGAAAAAACGCATCTTTGATGATCCCTGTCCACCTTTGCTTGTCTCTATAAAATCTTTTTGATCCGTTCGGGGTTTGAATGTTTTTTCGAACTCTGGCTCCTTCTGATCAGGACATTCTGGGCAGATAACCTCTGACCATCTTCCTATGTGAGCCATGTTACAAAATTTTCGGCGAGTTTCTTTAATTCCCGGCAGCTTGTTGTTCCACAAAAAGTTTCTCTTCTTTTCGAAGAGTTCTTTCGCGAAAACCGTAGTTTTTCTTGTCATTGTATTTAACATGAACGATCCATTCATAGAATTCTGGTAAAAATTTGAACGGAAATTTGACTTTGTCTATCTCGGTGAGACAGACCCAAATACCCCATGCCCTTCTGGTTGAGATTTCATTTTCTCCAAAAGTGGACACCAAGGGTATTTCTTCAGCTTTAGGATCCTTGATAAATTTATGGCTCGTCATATCAGGTCTCCTTAGCTTGCTGAAATGAGAGGGTTCGTGTGATCCTTTCCATGTTGGTTCTGAAGCTGCACTAAAGAAATATAATTCTAGCACATCTCCTCTGGACAAATGATCATTATTTGCCCATGTTTCTTGAACTGCTTCCTGGATCCATTTTGGTAACTGTGATATCTCCGGAAAGCTTGGCGACGTTGTATAAACTGAGGCCAAAGCCCAAAATTCATACCAGAGCTTTACATTCTTATGATTGACATTGTTTTTTTAGTCAAACCCTTGGATATATTCCTGCAACATCAACCCTGCAAGTGTTCGGATTGATTTCACTCCTTGTTATCAATTTCTCCCACTTTTGTTGATAAACCTGGAATTGAGAAATAATAGCTGGATTAGTATCAATCTTAGATTTACCCTTGTCAGTGTTGGGCCTAAGATTAATCTTTTCATCTTTTACCCCAGAGGCGGAGGGTTGACTTGATGAGTTATTCTCATCAATTGTTGTTTCATCCAATTCATCAAAAGCTGATGATAGATTAGCACTTGTTTCTTGGGTTTTGGAATCCTCAACCTTTTGTTCTACAACAAGTGGCTGTATTTTTTCTTCTTGTAAAACCAATAGTTTTAACATTTCCTGTTCATGAGAAACCAATGGTTTCTCTATAACCTTAACAATTGACCCTTGAATAGCAGCCCATAGTTGAGTTTGAGCTTGCATACATCCAGTAATACGATTAGATACTTTGATCTGATCAGCTTGCTGTAACCTGCCAGTCATTTCAGCATTAATGACTAACTGGTTGAACTCGGTTTGAAGCAACCCAAGGTGTTTTCTGAGATGCCTCTGCATTTTCATGATGGAATCCACGTCACTGCCTTCCATCTCTTGTTAAGAAATCTGCAATAATATTTTCATGAGATTTAATAATAACAATATCAAAAATATAATTTTGACATAATGCTTGTCATCTTAATAACCTAGCTTTCTCGGGTTTGGATTCAATCTTATTTCTTAAGAAATCTTTTATCTGGGTGTTATCAACCTTCAACGTGAATTTTTTAGCAAGTAAAAATAATGGCCATTTTTCAAAAGCCCTTTTAACTGCATAAAATTCTTTCTCGTTGATATGCCATCTGATGGCCTCAGATTCTGAAAAAAGACCGCTACAATATCTGCATGGTATTTCTCCATCCGAGGTGATCTTGGTAAGGACATCAGCCCACCATTTGTCACTGACATCCGTGAATAATGCCAGATCATCTTCATCTACGGGTATAGCCATTTTTGGGAAATTCTTACATATCTATTTTAATTGGTTTACCCTTTTAGTATGGTCATCGGTCCATATAAACCTAGCATCTTTTTTTAACAAAGGACTGAACACTTTTCTGTACATTACTAGGTTGTTTATGACCATCCCTGCAAAATTAACTACTTCTATAAAACTCTGGAGTTGTTTTACATCTTTGAGTTTATATGGAAAATTCTTTACTTTTCCACAATATGGGGTTGTAGAATTATTCCAGTTTCATCAATCTCAATACCAAGAAATTCAATTTTCCTTGTTGATATGATTGCTTTCTTTTCAGATAAACGAGTCCTTCTTCTTTACAAATTTTAGAGAAAATCTCTAAGTGTTTAACAAGTTCGTCTATATTTTTTGATGCTATAAGAATATCATCAATATAAACAAACATAAAGTTGAAATAATCTTTAAAAAGATTATCCATATTTCTTTGAAATATTTGGGGTGCATTGGCCAATCCCATAGGCATAACTTCCCAAATATAGTGTCCTTATGGAGTAGAGAAGGCTGTGAATTTCTTACTGCCTTCTTCCATTCGAATCTGGTAAAATCCAGACTTACAATTAAATTTTGAGAATACTCTAGCATTTCGTACACAGCTAATTAGATGTTCTCTTCTAAGTATGAAATACCCATCAAACTCCAGGATTTTATTAATACCTTGGTAGTTAATAACTAACCTGGGTTTTTCTTTTTTTATTTCACCATGATTTTTGACCAGAAAACCTGGGCTGCTATATGGTGAAACTCCTTATTTGATTAGACCAAGGTCCAAATGTTCCTTGATAATCATTCTCATATCTCTTTGATCTGTTATGTTCACCGGGATAGGCTTATATAGTTATATCTGACGAATTCATACTATTTTCCTTCCTTTAGAGTAAGGCTGGCTTTGAGCTGATTTCTATCCCACCATGCCAAAGGATGCTCATTATAACTTTCTTTGAGCTTCTTTTTGACATCTTCAAGGGATACCTTATTTTCTAACTCTATATCTCTGTGATTTAGAGTTACCTTGAGAAGCTCCATATCATCTGTTTGGAGTTCTTGTTCTGTTGTTATTTTTAACATGGTTTCTCCAAACCTTCTTGGATCTTTCATTTTTTGGTGAAAAAGTTGTCCTTTATCACCACGCTGGCTGCGAAATATTATCGGTAATTGTCGATAAAAAGCAACCTTGAGTCTTTGAACAATAATTTTATAATCATAATTTGTAGTGAACATAAGTCTTCTTAACTCATTGTCTTGTGTGTACTTCTTAAACATTTGTAAGAAGTTATTTTCTAGCAGGATATCAGCTCATGTATCATGGAAATAGATTGGTGGTGTCTTTACCTTGTACCAAGGTGTTTAACCTGCTCCTCCCCCAAGGATTTCTGCTTGTTTTATTACTTTACAAAGAATTAAAATTCTGAGAGAGAAATCTCGTCCAGCAATTTTTGGCAAGTCCTCTTCACATTCTTCAGGAAAGACTCCTTTTTTTGCTGTACAAATTTCTGCTCCCGAGTCAATATAAGCTGCAAAGTATTTAGCCTTATATTGTTTGTATAACATCCCAATTGGAATGTAGATGGAGAAATGACTTGTTGTCATTTTACTTAAAGGGATTACTAAATGGTCCTGCCATT
Source organism: Henckelia pumila (assembly GCF_033568475.1). Taxonomy (NCBI): domain Eukaryota; kingdom Viridiplantae; phylum Streptophyta; class Magnoliopsida; order Lamiales; family Gesneriaceae; genus Henckelia; species Henckelia pumila. Next base: position 1,609,527 of record NW_027331883.1, read on the forward strand.
TTTAGTAAACTATATTGTAACTCAGTAATCCGATTAAGACTATTTAGTCTTAATACTTCTAAGGCCTCAGTAGGTAGAGTATTGTAACTCTTTTCTACTTCTTCAATGCGTTTTAGTAAATCATGCTCATGATTTACTAATCTCAAAAGTTGCTTCTTTCTCTGTTTGTGAACGGAGTTCTCGAATTTGATTAAGGGTTGTCCCTTATTCGATTCTCTTGGTTTTCCATCTCGTAGAATTATTATTGAATCCTCAAAGTCTTTTCTTTTATCATGAACTCTATTCCCTTTTCAAGGCGTTTCCATGGTTTATGATCCTCCAGGAACTCTAGACCAAGAATGAGCTGATCCACTTCTTTTCCTGGAATTTCCCAGATTTGAACTTCCAATTCTCCAATATTTATCACTCCTTGGTAAGTTCCTTTTTCCCGTTGTTCCAAATAGTAAATCGAGTTACTAGGGAACTGGTTCCAATGACTTGTAATTTCGAATATTATTTTCACTTCTTTCCATCATTCTAGAGATCTAAGTTTTCCTATTATAGAAAACTTTTTTTCTTCTGGTGGAATTTTTTGAATAGGAGATTTGTCTCATCTCTTACTTGTCATTCGGTTTCCTTAGAAAGATAATCTTCGAGGTTCTATTTTAAGATCTTTATATAGAACTGGTTTGTTTTGAATTTGGATGTCTGTTTCCTGAATTAAAGGAAACTCGATTCTTTCCTGGTATATTGCTTGAGCAACTTTCCCAAAGATCTCTGGAATTTCAATGAACTCATTTCTAATAAATAATTCAGAATTATTCATTTTCAGATTCTTCTTGGCTAAACAACATATCTTCTTCGTATATGCTTTCATCTGAGGGGATATCCTCAAATTGATATATTTGGACTAGATCTTGAAAGAAGACCGCATCATCCATATCCGGCGTTGCTTCAAAGAGTTTAACTTATTTTTTCTAATTTTCTGGGCAGTTTGTAGATATATGTCCTCTAGCTCCACATGTCCAGCAGTTGCAATCTTTGAAACTTTCACTTGCTCTTGTACGAGTTCTTCTGAAAGTTATTCTGAAAGTTATTCTAAATGGTGTTTTTTCCCTACTTTGTGATGAGCCTGTTGCTGGGGATGTTCTTGTAGGTCCACTTCTTCTACCCGATCTATAGGATCTGGCCTTTTGTTTGGACCAAAATGTTATTGGTTTCCAAGAACTTTTCATTCTTTTATTATAGGGATTATTTCTAAATTTCTTCCTTTTAAATCCATGTGATCTGTTTCCAATGATCGTTGGAAGATCATTTTCTTTACAACATAAAGGTGTACGTTTATTTATACCCCTTATTTTCTTGTAGTTCTTCTGCAATGCTGCCATATGGCACCATTCTGCCAATTTTTATTTCAAAAAGGAGGCGCGTCTTACCAATGTATCAAGATTACCTGGAACGTATTCTTTAATCAGCATTTCTCTCAAGGGACTTGACATTTTTGCGAAAAATAGCTGAATAGCTACATTTTCCTCGACTCCTGAATTCCATCTATATTTAGTGAATAACATAATGTATTCATCAACTAAACAGATATCATGTAACTCGAGGCTATACAGAGTTTGATTATATCTTCTCTTTTTCTCTGTATCTTGATTATTGAAATAGTCTACCCCTATGAATTGTGCTTTAAATAGGGTGGTCATTCTTCCTCCAATCTCGCCGAGGGATTCTCCTGCTAAGATTGATTTATTAGTTTCTGGCATAGTCATCTCCCAAGCGATCTTGACAGATCCCATTAGACTCATTTCTAGAAGTTTAATAAATCATTCTTTATTGAGATCTAATGTTCCTGCTGCTATTCTCATAGTTGATGTCCAGTCATCTATGAGATCTTCTCTGTTTTTGAAGTCCAGAACATCAAGGTTTAACATAACCCCATAAGGATGTATCGGGTCTAAAACAGTTTTTCCATAAGGAGTTTGATGTAGTGATATCTTACTCCTTCTTGATCTGGTTCCTGCTGGATGTGAATTTTCTCCAACATGGAACTCACTATGTGGTTCTTCTGTTTTAACCACATATCTTGGGGGATTCCCTATGGGTTGTTCACCTTCAGGGGAATTTATTTTTAGATCTACTACTTTGAGATTCGCAAAAAACTCCGCAAGATCTTGTAGATCCTCGAGATTTAATCTTTCTAAAGTAGTCATCAGATAGTGTTTTTCTCTGATACTGCTTTTATAAGATTAATCATTATTTCATCATCAGTTAAAGGTTTTTGAACCACTTTGGTTTTACCTTTCTGATGTAACAAAGGTTCGGTACCAAACGAAAGTGGTAACCTTCCTCCTGTATTTCCTTTTCTAGAACCAGAAGTGTGTTCTAGATTTATGATTTTATTTTGAAGATCCTTTAGAGTTCCAAGAATTTCTTCTTGTTTCTTAATGATTTTATCAATTTGTCGAGGTATTTCATACAGCTGCTTGCTGTAATATTGTACCGTCTTTTGAATTTCTCTAAGATCTCCGGAGAGTTTAGAGGAATCTGGGGTAATCTCTAAAAATTGAGAGTTAGAAATCACCTTTCTTTATCCCTTCAAAATTGAGAGCATTAATCACAACATGTTGTAAGTAATCTATTGTGAATAGATTAACTTGTTTATAGGATTTCATATAAATAAAATCATCTTGATTCAAACCTTCGTTTGAAGTCATCTTTTGTAAAAATCTTCTCCTCAACAAAGAAAAGTATAATTAACGAATAATATAAAGTCTGAATAATTAACCTAAGGCTTTGATACCATTTTTGTAGATTTTTCAAGTACCGTAATTGAGCACAATCATTGCATACATAAATGCATAAATTGGGTACAAGAATTAAACATTGGATTTGACCAAGTTTGGTGATCCTAGAGAGTTTTAAGAAAGAATTTTTATTGTAGGGATTTATAAAAAAGTTAGGTTTGGGTTTAGAAACTTATTCACAATTCACTCAATATTTAATACTTCTCTATAAATATGTTTAATATATATCTACATTAATATTTCGTTTTTTCTGTTAATTTTGTGAGTCAACAGACTACAAACATTAAACCTTAATATTGTTAATTTTGTGAGTCAACAGACTACAAACATTAAACCTTAATATTAATTAGTGTATGATCTTACATTGTTATTAATACAAATTAAATACAGAAAAACGTTTTCCGAACAAAAGTAGACCTTATTCCATATTGATTACGTTCTTTATTTCTTGGAAATCGAAAAGACTTGTTTCGAAAGCAATTAAATTTCATCGGAAGACGTTTCAACATTTAGTTTAGTTGTAATTTATTTATTTATTTTCATAAACAAATAAACGTGTACTGATGATCGATCCCTTTATATATATTTTTTTACACCAAAAGAAGCACTTATTTTATGGGATCGAGTTATGTACTTTACAAAATTCACTCTTATCATACAACAATACGAATGCAACATGGAAATTTTTTTTGAATAAGTCTATATATCTCGCAAGGATTTAATATTTTCGATTCTAAATTTCTAATTGGTCCGATGTGTTAATCTGCTAATTAGCTAATCAAATAATTACACATCTTGCTTCTATCCAAACTCCTTTATTAGTTTCAATATTTTATCAATTTCTTTGGAAACATGTTACAAAGTGTATGTTATGATTCTATATTTTGTCTAATACTAAACTATCCACTAAACAAATTTATAGTTAATTCGAATATTCAACTCAGATTATTCTCACTAGTGTATTCATCGAAATTTGAGATGACTAAACACAATTTTTAGCAACAAAAAGATATTTTATTATTTATGTTAAAAAAAAAACCGGAAAAACAATCTAACAATATTAATTTATTTTTACTTGTTTGTGACCCTTAAATTGATCGAATCACACGCTTCACTGAAAAGCCACGTTAGGAGAGAATTTCAACACAATTTCATTTATTTATATTTATATATATAAAAAGTGTATATTCATTATTAAAATTAAAATTAAATTAAATTTATTTTACTATTTAAAGTTTATATTCATCCGCAGTAGGTACAATAAAACATCCGCACTCTCTCTCTCAAAATGGCTTCTTCTTCGACACTCTGGGATCACTCGTAAACCAGAGAAACCATGGGAAAGGCTTCGAAATGGTTCAGAGCTCTGCTGGGACTCAAGAAACCCGATCCAAACCCGAACACACACCAAATCTCGCAGCCGCCGAAGAGAAAATGGAGCTTTGCCAAGTCCCACAAGGAGAAAGGTCGCCTCAAATCACAACACGGCGTATTCACGGACGATAATGACCCCAGCCACCACGCAGTCGCCGTCGCCGCCGCCACAGCTGCTGTCGCGGAGGCTGCCGTCGCGGCCGCTCAGGCTGCGGCTGTGGTAGTCAGGCTAACCAGCGGCGGCGGGAGGAATACCTCCACTGTCCCAGTATGCAGCAGTGGCATGAGCACGGCGGCGTCCGGTGGAGAAACTGGCGCGGGCCGCATGAGCCGGAAGGATCGGGCTGCCGTTACGATTCAGTCCCATTTTCGTGCATATCTGGTTTGTTACTTATTATATACTTTTTCAAATTACATTATTTGTTCAGATAAGATACACAGTTTCTTAGTGAAAAAAGTTGTCACTTTGAGGTTGGAACTTGCATTTTTTCTTGAATCTGACACTAAACTTCTTGGGGTTTGATATTTCGAGAAAAAAATCTTTGAGCTTTAGACTTTGGTATGGTTTTTTTTTTTTTTTTATCTTTCCTAAGTTAACATGAAAATTCCTTGTGTTGAAAAATGTATGAATGGCCCATTAGCAGGGAGATAGGGTCTAAGTCTAGGTTGAAGCCGTGTGGACCTGCATGAATTAATATTAGTAGTTGCAATGGAGTTATTTAAAGCAGTATCCTCTTTGAAAATGCAGAGGCATGGCGTGTTCATGCATTTATTGATCCTCAATATTCTTTCGTATAAAATGGTTGGTTTTAGCTAATTCTTGATGGGTTTTTGCACGTATTGTTATATAGGGATGTTTTCTTTCCTCTGTTTCTATTATTGTACAAACTTGGGTAATTACTTCTAGGCAATGTAAAACAGTGGATACCCCAGTCTACTGGTCGAGGTAGGCTTTTGTCTCAGAGGATTATATTTTGTATCTTTTTTTTTTAATGAGTGATAAGCGAGAATATGTTGACAAATGGGTTCCCCAGTCCCCACTCCACTAATCATTCGAGTTTGCACATGGTTAAGGACATAGTTCTTAATGAGTTGGTTATGTTTGTTAGGTCTGAAATAGTTTCATTTAGTAGGAGAAAGGATTTCAAGCTGCCCCATTAATTTTGTTTTTGAAAATGCTTTTTTCGATTCTATGTACTTTTCATTCAAACACATTGCGAATGCAAGTTCTAGTATGCCGATACTCTGTTTTTATGGGGTTCGGGTTAGTTAAGCACCAAAAGCTGGTATCTACTGGCCCCATTTGCTTGACATACTTGGGAGAGTTTTTTTTATCGTTTTAGTTTCGTTTGAGATTTAAAGTTATCAAAGTTGTGTATGCTTTGTATCTATTACTTTGTTTGTATAAAGAGTTTTAGCTTCACTTTTTTTTGCACTTTGTATCTGATGCCTGCTTTTTAAAATGTCAGACATTGACTTTAGAAGACTTCTGAAGTGAAATCATGTTTCTTGAGGCGCCAACATCTTTCAAAATTTTTTACGGTGTTATCTTGTATGTGTGTTTTAAGTTTGGTTAAAAATGTCATCAAATGCTAATTTCTTTCCGTGCTAATTTCACTTTTTGTTCTGATAACGATGAATAATTGTTGCTTGTTACAATTAAGTCGTTTCACTTTACACTTTGCTGTGTATTATATTTCACTTTAATGTTCAGATGGTTTGATATTTTCACACATTCGTCGAACTGTAATAAAATTTCAATTTTTTCACCTTCCGTGTTGTTTGGTTCAAATCTGCTTTGTTCCTACCTGTTTGATTTTAGGAACTAGTCCAATTAACTTTTGTTGCTGAATGTGTGTATAGTCAAGAACAGCTCTTCGGGCTTTAAAAGCACTGGTCAAACTTCAAGCATTGGTGAGGGGTCACCTTGTGAGGAGGAAGACTGCAGATATTTTGCGACGGATGCAGTCACTTGTACGAGCGCAAGCCAGAGCCCGAGCTGGGCGCTTTTTGATATTTGATTCCCCATATTCAAGCCTGAAATCTTCTTCCCACTTCAATTATCACGTAAGAAAATACTCCATTTTCCCTCTTTAACTTCTAAATTTTGAATTGGTCTTTGTGGCATGGCATGACTAGGAAGTGAGAGTAGGTTAGGTTATGGACCATTTATTTTTTCACTTTCAGTAAGTGAAAACACATACTACTTTATGAGACGAGCTGTTCCATGCTTCGCCAGTGTGTAAACAGTCCATGTGAAAAGTTGCTTCAATAAATTTAGTGGTGGGAACCTACTTCCAACTCCACTGGAGTTAATGACATGTAATATTTTTTTCCCATATGGGTGATTTAAACATTAGTCATGGAAAATTTCGTAAATCTTGTCCAATTTGTGTATATAAATTTTCCCCATCTACCTTTTTGACCTTTACAAGAAATGCCTTTGTTTTTACATTACATGATGTTGTGGTGGTGTGTAACTTTTTTTGCATTTTTAGGGGCCGCCAACGCCCGAGAAAATTGAGCATGTTGTTCGGACAAGGAGTATGAAGCATGAACAATTAACTATGCTCAAGGTGAACAAAGTCAACCTCTTCTACCCTGAATTCTTACCTTCTTTCTCTCTGACAGTGCGACTGAGCATTGATTGATGTGTGCATGCAGAGAAATGGATCGAAATCCAGTGGCAATGTCTCCTTTGATGCCGAAAAGCTACCAACAACCTGCAATAGAATGGATTGTAGATTGGGTGAAAGATCATGGGAACAAGGAAATCGAACAAGAAATGGTCCCACGGACGATGAGAGAAGTGATAAGATTCTTGAAGTCGACACAGGCAGACCGCATCTCACTCCCAAGTGTAAAATAATATTCCACGCTTCTCATCCTAGCCTTGGTTCTGATCTGAATTGTCAAAGCTTTTCAACATCCAAGGACTCCACAGTGCTTCAAACAGTTGTGAGTCCAACCTCTGGTGAAGTTCAATCTTTGAGCCCTCTGCAATATGCACAAGACGTAGACGAAAGTGCTTTCTGTACTGCGGACAACAGCCCACAATTCTATTCAGCATCATCCATGGGTGGCAGCTCTAAAAGAGGAGCATTCACCCCTTCAAAGAGCGATGGCTCGAGAAGTTGTCTCAATGGTTACACCGACCACCCAAATTACATGTCCTACACTGAATCATCAAAGGCCAAGGCAAGATCTCTCAGCGCTCCAAAACAAAGACTTCAGTACGACAGGTCAGGGTCTACAAAGAGATACTCCGTACATGGATGCCAAGAAACGAGGTTGAACGCACATGGCCAGAGAGTCTCTGCACTGCATGCTAACTTCACAATTAAAGCTTATCCGGGCTCTGGTCGGTTGGACAGGCTTGGGATGCCCATCGGAGAAGATATTACTGGTTTTAGTGGTGGTCATTGGCACAGATATTAGTTGCTTTTGGATTGACATCTTTTTACGTGCTGATATATTATCTGTGGTTTATCTAGCTTTTCTTGCCTCAACATGTTGCAAGGTAGATTTGCACTTTGCAGTAGTATAATCTATCAACGCTAAGTTACATATTAAGAAACTCCCAAGCACTTTTTTTACGCAAGTGAGGAAATAGCATGTTTGTTGCATGGTAAATGCGTGTGCAGGTTAATTTTTTGGCACGTTTAACGTCTTTATTATTTTATGTACACAACTCGATAACTATGATATGCCATGGGAAGCAACTCTAATTAATCAAGTCTAGGACTTGTGGAATATCTGCAATCTAATCAGCCGAAATCGCCAATTGTATTGGAGAACTCGGATAATGTTTATTTTTTGTCGATACAGACTCATAACTTATAAAGAATCTAAAAAATGTAGCACGATCATTGTGCAAAATTAATTAATCAGCGTGATGCAACCATGAGCAATTCAGGTATTTGAAAATTGAGGGCATCTATGCAGCTTTGTCTCGTAATGTAATATAATATGCATTAAAACCAAGAAATCAAGTGTGCAAAAACCCAAATCAGCGCAAAATGGTAAGGGAAAGGAACGATGTCTGAACCAACATTACAAGACAAAAGTCATGATTATGCCATGCAAAAATCAACGCTTGCCCCCACCACCTCCTAGCTTAGGGCCACCTCTAGGTCCAGCAGCCTTTGGCACGTTACCCTTGGAGCCTTTCTGCTTGGACAAAACTTCTGCCTTCTTTGCCTTCTTTTCATCTTTGGTCTTCTTGATTCTTTCCTTAATTTCACTGCAGTATATAATACAATATTAAAAATCATGAGGGACTTTGTACTGCGCAGAGATACCACCATATTGGGGTTTGAACTTTGAACTGTTAACGTACCGTAAGGCAGCTTCACGTGCAGCATCACGGACCTCTGGCTTTTCAGTTCTTCTCTTCTGAATAACTTCCAATGTTGCACCAACAATAGATCTTGAGTAGGGTTTCTTTGTGGCTCGGCGCCTCTTCTTCACAGCTTCGGCAGCAATGTCCTGAGTATCAGTGTGGAAATAACAGCACAAGAAGATCAGCCGAGGGTCAGGAAAACAAACTGAGAGAAAGAAGATGGTCTTGTATAGAAATTACCTTCTTATGTTGTTTTCGGTAAATAGCAGTCCAATTCAGTTTTGCTGGCCTCAGTCGGTTGTGGAAATACCTCTTGCATTTTGAGTTAGCAAAGAGGAAGACCTAAACAAACCAGAGAGTAAAGTCTCAGCAGAAAGAAACATAAATGGATGATGAATATAAACCACCTTTTTCTGATCCAACCTGAGAGTCGGAGCGAATAAATCTTATGCCTCTTCCTGGATATATTTTGGCACCACTGAACCGACAAAGCTCTGTCCTGATGACCCATGATAAACAGTAAGTTATGACCTCATAAACAACTTGAACTAAAAAATAAGCAGTGGATAACAGTAAGAGTTCCATGAATTCTTAGTAAACTAGAATGGAAATCTCAAGGCATTGAGGCCCCATAAAAAAAAAACCATTTCTGCCATCAACCTTTTCCGCAAAAAAAGCAAGGAATACACAGAGCATACGAAGATTGAGATTATGCCATCATGTACCATGGGCTGGAACTAAGTCAACACAAAGTGGTATGAGAACTGGCTCAAACCACTGACGTGGTGAGGATAATAAGACCATAATCATCATACGAACTCTTTGAAAACTAGTTAATACACTTTGAAAGCTCCAAAAGCACATGATTCTGCTAAGTACCTCACAAACCATAATAACAAATGAGTAAAATGCGATTCCAGGTTCATAAATATCTTACATTTCTATAAGTTTATGAGTATAAAAAGAAAAAATTCGACACTTTGCAGGCAAATCACATTTCAAAAATCCACTCAAACAGAATCTAATCTCCGCTCAACCTAATTTAAGCCACGTGATCCACCAATATCAATGCTTCCACGGAGCCTTGAAATTTTATTACACAAGATATTCTATGTTAAATTTCCATTACTCGAACCAAAATGGTCCACTTAAATCCTAAGACTTCATGATTAGAGCAAAGATACAAGGAAATGAAACACTGATTCTCATCGAAAACTTGAAACAACAGACACCCCCACAAAAAAAGATCTCAGAATAGCAAAAGGCTAATTAAAATTAAAACGCCAGAAAATTCCCAACACCGATAAAAACATCAGGTAAGAGGAAGCAACTTCACACACAAGAACCATAAAAGGTGAAATTTTGCATTCGATGGCGGTAGAAAGAGATCGAGAAACATACTTGAGAACCATTGTTGTCCACGGCTTGTAGAATCAGCGCGGCTTGCTACTCTGAAGAGATGCTGAAACCCTAGTTTCCCAGGAACTTATATATGGTCTCATTTCTGCGTGATACGGTGTCGTTGCATATCGGACATGGGCTTTTGAAGCCCATATTTCGAATTAGGCTCTTATGGGCATAATGGTTTCATTATTGGCTTGCTAAGCAAATTAATAGAAATATATTTTTTTAGTAATTTTGAAAAATATTTTCCATCTGAAGAAAAGGAAAAATATATGGTTGATTCCCTTATTATCACTAGAAAATAAATTATTCTGAGGACCATATTAGGATATAATTTTTTTTATTTTTAAAAATTGCCAATAAATTTATATATTTTCTAATTGGAGGACTATTTCAGAAGATTTATATACGTTTGTTTGTTTTGTTTTTATTAAACAAAAAACGAATTACGAGTTTATTTTGGTCAAATAATGTATAAGAATAGGAGAATCAGTCAAACATGATGAAATTGAATGAATTGGAATAACTAGGGACAGAACGTTACTTGAGTTTCGCACGTGTTTATACTTTATATAAAATTTTAATTAATATATATATATATATATTATGATTTTCTTTGAATATAAACCATTTGTATATGATTCATCTCATCCAATGAATGATTGTCATCTCATAGGTGGACATGGATGTGGGCACAGAAAATGAACAGTATAGCAAAACTCATATATATATATATATATATATATATGTGTATGGCAGAAAAGTAGGCTAAATATAGAAATATTATATTTTCCGGTCAAAAATTCTATTTTGAAAATAGAGTTGATGATCATTGATTATAAATGTCTCGAGAGTATAAAACAATATTACAAAACAAAATTTAATAATTCCAGTTAGATATGTGTATAGCATAAGTATTCTGAGATACAGATGTCTCGATTTACAATTATATATGTATTATAATAATTATTATTATTATATAACATAAAATATCTCAAGTCAGCCTTAATTAAATGCCTCGAGTTAAATATATATGCGTGCCATAAATATTTTCATTATTCACGCACAACTTCCAAAATAAATTTTAGATATATTAAAAGTTAAGTAATAGTAGGATTTTACAATTTTTTAAAAAAATAGTAGGATTTAAATCACACCACAAATTCATATCCATAAAAAAAAAAAGAATAGTCCGTGCCATTCATAATATAATAATAGTAACAGTAAATAAAATACAAAGAAAAAAAAAAGAAAAATAGTAATATTTGTGGAATATGGCAGCAGATGGTCTCAAGGCTTGGATTGATAGCCCCACGGATTCTGGCTTGCCCACTTCCATTGATCCCTGCACATTTCTTCTATACCATATTTTGCCCTGTAAAAGAAGTTCTATATGAGATCACAAAACAACATATAATTATTATGCATTCAGCTACAATCCTCAAAATTATAGCAATCCAAGAATATCATGTTTCTGTATTCATATCTCTCTGCCTAGCGTCTCCGAGTAGGAAAAACCCGAAGCAAACGGTTTTTACAGGATTTTGCCAATGCGACCTGAAACTTACCTCTTAGCCCTTAGGCCAGGAAGAGCCACTACTTTCAGCCCCAAGGCCCCGACGAAAAAGAATTTAGATGTAGTGTGGATGGTATGACTAGTTTTATTTTTAACTAATTCCGATTTCAACAGAACAATGAAAAACTATGACAATCCCGTGAATGGTGTTGAGTTTAAGATTTGAATGCAAAGAAGAGAAGTGAATTGGATATCCCTGCTGGGAAGACTTGAGTATACTTACTTCCAACCGAGCTCTTTCTCCACTTTCTCTGTGGATGCATAAACAGCAGTTGCATCTCCCGGCCTCCTCGGACAAAGTTTGATGGGTATTTTCTGCAAGATATGAAAAAGCTTTACAAGTCTAACCTATCCTGTGGATGCATAAACAGCCGTGGCATCTCAGGGGAAGCGAAATTTTGATTTTCGAAAAAATTTACTGATAAAAATACATCTTTTTGGGGTGGTGTTTTAGTCTTTCTCAGGCCCATCACATGGTACGCTCTAGTAGGAAGAGAGCAAGGAAAAAGTAGTTAGTCACCTGTCCTGAAGCCCTTTCGAATGCAGCTACCATGTCAAGAACGGACGTGCCACGACCCGTCCCCAAGTTGTAGGCAACACAACCTTAAAAGAAACCTTCATTAGATCAAGGTAAATCATACCCAATGAAGTCATGCAATCACAAATTAAAATTTAAAAGATATGACGTTTTGACACAGCGGAATAATGGTTTCTCAGAAATGGTGTACAGTCACCTATATCCTTGTCCTCCAGAACTCTCTCAAGTGAAACTACGTGACCATCGGCCAAATCCATGACATGGATGTAGTCTCGTACCTGTTTCCGACGGTACACATAAGGAAACACATCAGAGATACAGAGAATGCGTTTTATATATACATAGAGGATTAAAAAACATCAATCTCACAAAGAACAAATTGAGAACCAGGGATTTTATTCTTGAATGAGCTTACATACCGCACTACCATCGTGTGTTGGATAATCGTGACCATAAACATTTAACTCGGGCAATCTGCCAACAGCCACTTGAGTTATATAAGGCATAAGATTGTTAGGGATGCCCTTTGGATCTTCTCCCATTATGCCACTCTCATGAGCTCCAACAGGGTTGAAGTACCTGAGCAAAATGATTCTCCATTCTGGGTCAGCCTTTTGAATGTCTCGAGCAATTTCTTCCAGAAACAACTAGTTAAATCAAGAAGAGAACACTGTAAACGCCATTTCTTTTGAACCGAAAACACAACGCTGTAAAATGAAAAAAAAGACATGATCTTGAAATAGTTATGCTGAGGACAGACCTTCGTGCGACCATATGGATTCATGGCCTTTAACTCATAATCTTCAAGACAAGGAATCTTCTCCGGTTGGCCATACACAGTTGAAGACGATGAAAAAACCAACTACACACCGGAACACATACAGAAACAGGTAAAATTTACAAAAAAAGGTAAAATTTGAAGAATATCTCAGTTTCAACATCCCGGAATTCATTTAAAAGAAAGGATGTGACGGATTCTAATACAAGATTCACGTGAAGCACACACCTTCTTACAATTATATTTAGCCATGGTTTTGTATAAATTAATCGATCCGATCAAGTTATTGTCAAAATATCTCATGGGGTAGGCAACACTTTCACCAACAGCCTTCAGCCCCGCAAAGTGGATCACTGCTTCAAAACTATCATAAGAATAAAAAAAATTAGATCTGCCAAAAGATCAAATCCAAATCCATATAAATTAAAGATGGTTCTTGATAGAGACATTCATACTTGGTAGAAGAGAACAGCTTCTCCAAATCCTCCACATTCCGAATATCCCCCTGCAGGTGAAGCCAGAAGTAAAAAGACATTCGAAAAACACCGGAAGTCATTACTTGAAGAACAGATATCACTCCCACTTTATTTCAAGCACACAAAACAACAGAAAATAACAGAACAAAAGCAAAATTTTCACTAATCACAACTCAAAAAAATATCAACATCACCTTGATTCACAATTCAAGATCCCTACAGAAGCACATTGCCAAACGCACAGAATACAAATCAGTTTTTGATATATAAACAATTCAGAATCGCATAAATACCAAATGGAAATCAAGATTCTGGGAGAGTTGGGGCCCCGCCAACTGCCTCAGTCTATGGACCGCCTCTTCCACAGAATTGTCGAGATTATCGATGATCGAGACCTTGAACCCCTGCTTCAACAGCTGCAACACCGTGTGAGTGCCGATGAATCCGGCGCCACCCGTCACCAAGATGCTTCTTTTCTTGAAGCCCGCCATTGAAGTCGATCGTAGCTTGTGGGATCAACAGATTCCGCGACTATTTTCCTTGTCTGCAATGGAAGATGGGGACTTTATGGAGTGCCTTGCAAGGGATGGGAGTTTGTTTTCGGGCGATGAGTCACAATATGATTGAGACGCATTAAATATGGTGAGAGAGAGAGAGTGAGACCTGTGTTGAAAAGAGTTTGATCAAATTAAGAAAACGTTTCACGTAAGATTCGATAAAAGCTAGTTTATATGATTGAATTGAGTAAATAAATATATTTCTTTCAAAAAATATAATAAAAAAATCCCGTCAATAGAATAAAAAAATAAAATTATAATTTGAGTATAAAAAGGTTAAAAACTATTCCAAGCAAAGATTTAGCGCCAAATATCCGGAGAGTCCAAAAACTTCCAAAACCCTCGATTCCGCCGCCGCCGCCGCCGCCTACCGCGACTTCGGTCCCCGACACCTCCACCTCCACCTCTATCGATAGGTTCAGTTCAATTAGTTTGCTCTCCTAAATATCTTAAAAGCTGTATTTGCCTGGGGGGAAATGGCGGTAGAGAAGAACAAGCTCGAAGAGGAAGCTTGTGTTCTTCGATTTTACAAAATCGTGCTTTCCTGGGATTATCTTCGCATCCTTAAAGAATCCAAGGTATCGCACTCCCTACCCTCTTCTATTTTTCCTCTCTTTCATTTTTTTGGGGTGGGGTTTTGGACGTACACTGTTGTTGCAAGCTGGGTTCTTATCTAGCCTTTACTGAATCACTGCTCCGCAAAGTCTAACACGCACAAGTCTTCTTTTTTATTTTTATTTTTTGATTTTACGGTCGTCGTGGATTGATTATCAACTCTAAATCTTTGTATTTGAGCGTCAATTAAGGTTTCCTCAGAATTTTTTGTGTGAATTGTTTAGAAGTGGAGCCACGATAAGAAAATAATTGGGGAAGGTGGTGTCGCGGGATTGAAGAAAGTAAAGGACACATATACAGACGTTGATGACTATTTCAACACTTTTGATCCTTTAATTTTTGAGGAGGTCAAAGCTCAGATATCTCAAGGAGAGGACGAGGAAGAAGGTGTTCTTTATTTTCCAGCATTTGGTTTATGATTGATTTCAATTTTCTTTTCTTTGCTTCTTGACATTAAAGTTTTTGAATTCTGGAATCTTGATTGAGGTTTCTTTCCAGTTTGATTGTGCCTATGGAAGTAATTTTATGAATTTTATTTTGTGTCTCTCTTCATATTAGCTAAATTTATTTGCTTTCACTGTTGTGGATGGAACTTGTTTAAATATTTTCTTTAAGGAGACTCATTTGTTTAAACATACAGCGACTACATGGCAGCAAGCAATCATAGCAGAATGCAGTGATGTCAATGGATTTCATCTACCTACAGTTATATGTTCTGATACGGATGCAATATCACAAAACGATCTTCTGTTGCTTTCGACTAAGAAGGTTCTTTAGTTTTCTAATTTCCTTTTCTGTATTAGATGGAGATCTGAAAATTTAGTCTCGCTCACTTGCATTTCGTTGGCATGCTGGCACCTTAAATTTGTTGATTTACCGGAGACTTTTCTGCCATTGATCTTGGTCACCAGCTTAACAACCTGTCCATTGCTTTCACAGTTTGGTGAGGGTAAAGAATTACCAACGACATATGCTTTTGCACTAGTTGAGCATCGTCAACAAGATAAGATAAGATTGCGTTTATATTTAAGTGGAGAAGTTAAAAACTTGGATCCAGATGATGTCCAAACCTGCTCAAGACTTTTAAAGATGCTTCCTCTTGTTTGTGAAGTTCAAAAGTATTTCTATGTTCTGAAGGTAAATCTACATGTAGAAGCTTGCTATCAATTTTATCGTAATTGTTTTTTTTTGCCAGCTGTTGATCATTTGGTCTAATCTTGTGAAAGTGGGGATTTCAAAACCCCTTGTTTACTGGTTTTGATTTTTTAGAGATTGCTGCTGGTTTATGCTTGAACAACCTAGCATAGGTCGTACGAACACAAAGTCACGAGACATGCATGATTTTTCCTAATGATTTCAACATTTCTCGTGACTGTTGAATATCCTTCATTTAGTTAATGCTGCTCAAATGTATTTGTATGGTATATTTGGTTGCTACTTCTTTTTTGAACAATTAATTTTTTTTTTGTCCAGATTTGCAGTTTATCAACTATACTCCGTGAATATGTTGCCCTGAGATCCATCTGCTCTCTACCATTCAAGGATTTGATATTAACTGCAGTGGACATTGACAGCAAAACTGAAGATCGTGCTTGGAACATTTCTATACCCTTGAAAGATTTTATCGAATCCAATCACAATGAATTTCAGATAGAGGCCATAAACGTGAGCTTGTTCGCAACTTGGTTTCGACTTTATTGGCCCTCCGTATAAATTTCTTTAATATATGCCAACTATAAATACAAGTTTAAATTGGCTGTGAATCAAATCAGTTCTTGTAATTTTATTAGAATGGTTAGCTTTCTCTGTTTCTAACATCCTGAAGCTCTTTATTGTTGAGTCTATACCTTCCATGCTAAGTTAGTGATTAGCTTGGGTTTTTTATTTGCTTACAATTACAGTAAAAAAATTGAATAAATGAATCTAATGTGATTACAGTTTATCAAAATACAATAAAGCCTGGATATGACGCTAAGAAAAAAATTACCTGCAAGGGCATGGATATCATACACATTTGATAAATAGTTATTTTTTCAAATAAATCCAACAATGATAAAATTAATGTTTTTTCTCCTCATGCTTATTTTAGATTTGAATTTTCTCTCTGTGAACAGGCAGGTCTCTCACGGAAAACCTTCGTCTTGATACAGGTTTGACTCTCAAATTATGCCCTTAAATGTGGAATTAAGTCCTTATTTTTCTTTTTGCATTACCGTGCGTATTAAATGCACAATCATATCCGAATCTTTCATGCAGTTGCGAATTTCAAAAATGATTTTCCAAATGCTACACGTTTATCTTATTGATCACATGTTCTGATATGTCATGGATAATACATTTGTTACCTTCTATGCTGTCTTTGACATATGGTATACCAGTAATGGAAATAATGTATGGACTATTTTATAATATTAATAACAAACTTGTTTTAGGGACCCCCAGGTACAGGAAAAACACAAACCATCCTTGGGCTCCTCAGTGCCATTTTGCATGCCACCCCAGCTAGGGTACAGGCCAACAAGTAAGAATCTTGTTGGGCCATTCTTTGTCTCCGATTACTTATGTTGTGTATTCCAAGTATGCATTATTTGATCTCTTTATTGCATGCAGGGGAAATTTGGCTGGAGTAAAGCGCGGGCCACAATTGCCAATTCAAGAAAAGTATGTTTGACTTTGGCTTGGCGGTTCACTAATGTGCTACAGTTTTTGAAGTTAATTTTGCTGGTGCTTATTGCGTATGAGCAATGTTTGTATGTGTATAGACATATTTTTGTATTTTCATTTTTTTACTGGTATACTTGTACATTGCATTGCTGTTCTTATCATCATAACATGGATATTTTCTTGGGAATGAATCCATACCTCTTTGAGATGTTTTATTTCATCAACAATGAAATAACTGATTTTTCAACCACTGATGAACAAGAGCTTGATGAAAATAACACTTTTGTGAGGGTGGTTATTCCATTTGATACTGGTGTGGCTATACAAATATATTAAACAAATTATTCGATTCATGATGAATTGTTGCATGAAATGATCTGCTAAGGCCAAGGGCTGAACTTCGTAAGTTGGTATACACATACTTGGAAAACAGCTCTCCACATATGCTATTATGCAAACCTTTTGATTTTGCAGATACAAGCAATGGAAAAAAGCATCTCCATGGTTATATGGCATCAATCCTCGAGATGAAATCATGCCCATAAATGGTGATGATGGATTTTTCCCCACATCTGGCAATGAGTTTGTGAGAGTCACTTCTCTTACTGAAGCATTGATTATGTTTATTTTGCGAAGTTACATTCTCAAACTTTAAACCAACATGCAGAAACCAGAAGTGGTCAACTCCAGCCGCAAATATCGTGTTCGTGTTTTAGTTTGTGCTCCATCAAATTCTGCTCTGGATGAGATTGTTTTACGCCTTTTAAATACTGGTTAGGTTTTTATTGTATCCTTGATTTGTTTCATTATATTACATGTTTGGATTCACTATCTTGATTGCGGCCATGGTTGGCTGCTTTAGCACCAATGGGCTTTAGCCGGAGATAGTATAATCATCCTAAACTTTCTAAAAGTGATCAATACTGAGACAAAAGTGGGAAAAGAATTAGGAGGAAAATAAACATATACAAATTTTCTGCGATGGCTTTGTGGTGGTAAGGCTGCTGCTTCAATGCTGTGTAATTCTGGTTGTGACCTTATTATTGATGGTCAAGTAGCTTTACCCCAACTTTACTCTTGGAAGGCTGATATAATAATAGAAGATCAAACTTTCCAACATCACCTTGTTTGGTTATGCACCATTGCCCTTTTTTTCCAAGCTATTGATTATGCACAAAACAAGCGGGTTTCATGTTCAATTTCGAGTACCAACAATTATTTGGTTCTCTCAACTTCTTAAGATTGCTGCATAGGGACGGTGGTGGAAATGTGGAATTAGCAGGTTAGTAATTAGTAACTTAGCATAGGATTTGTATGGGCACTTTTGGTGGAATGACCGTTGATTTCATTTTCATAAGCGCCATTGTAACTGACTGCCGTCTGTTGAGACTTCTTCTCAATTCCTTATTTTGCTCTGACAAATTTCTTTGCCGTAGCTATTTGTCCTTTAAAATTTAATGTAGCCACTTGAATGGAATTTTGTGACCCCCAAGCAAGAAATTTCTATTAGGCTATTTATGTTGCTTTTGTGTTTGCATGACAGGCATTCATGATGAAAATGACCATGCATACAATCCTAAAATTGTGCGCATAGGTCTTAAACCTCACCATTCAGTCCAGGCTGTCTCTATGGATTACTTAGTATGCAATCAGTCGCTGTTAATTTCAAAGATTTCCTAATTAGTGCTTACATTATTAATCCATTTAAAAAATGCATCTTTGAGGCATAGAATTGGTGATATTGTAGGTAAAACAAAAACTTGCTGGCATGGACATTCAAGCTAGTGACAAGCATAAGCAAGGAGGCATGTTAAAGGACAAAGATAGTATCCGTGCTTCTATACTAGAAGAAGCAGTCATTGTATATTTCTTTTATCCTTCATGCTCGTCTATTTCTCTTTTCTCAATTGAGATACAGTAGCGCAAATAAAGTTGGTTGTTGTCAGGTATTCTCCACTCTGAGCTTCAGCGGTTCAGCTCTTTTCAGTAAATTGAATCGTGGTTTTGATGTTGTGATAATTGATGAAGCCGCTCAAGCCGTAAGCTCATTGTCTCATTAACTAAAAGCATGTCTTATTTTATTACTTGCTGACACACTCGAACTGTGGTTACTAAATGTATCCTTGTAGACGGATAAAGTTTCAATTTCTTTTTGCATGGGTATAATGAGATGTTTTTGCGATCTGGGTCTATTGTTTTTGCAGAGCAAGTACTAACCAGTTTGCTGGCAGTGAAACTTCTTACATAATATTTA
Organism: Henckelia pumila; assembly: GCF_033568475.1. Taxonomy (NCBI): domain Eukaryota; kingdom Viridiplantae; phylum Streptophyta; class Magnoliopsida; order Lamiales; family Gesneriaceae; genus Henckelia; species Henckelia pumila. The sequence goes on from NW_027331883.1 coordinate 1,628,891, forward strand.
CTTTTTTTACAACGTGCACATTGGTTTTTCGAAAATGTTTATTGGTTGTTTTTTATTTAGTTATACACACCTCTTTCTGATTTTATGAGGCCTGTTGTGCTTGGGAAATTGCTTAGATCTGATTATTATTAAAAATGACAAGCCTCGATAACTTGTTTTGTTGATCGCTTTTACTGAAAGCTCTATTTGATACAACTGCGCGGAAAAATTTACGATTCTTAGCGTTTTGGGCTGTTAAAAATTCGTTTTTCATTTGTGCTAGTATCCAATGCAACTTATAAAAAATGCTCAAAATTAATGAGAAAGAAAACAGCTAGTTGCTTTCTTTTCAATATGCTAATTAAGTTAAGAACGTTTTTAACATGTTGACCCTTCAAATAATTTTATTAATGTGGCATAAATTTGTATTAAAATGTTTAGCATTTTCATTTTGTTTGTTTCATGACAGGTGGAGCCAGCTACACTCATCCCACTGGCCAATGGATGCAAACAAGTATTCTTGGTATGGACTCGCCTTTGTTTCTCTGAATTATGAAATTAAACAAATGGAGTTTTATAGATTCCCGGACTCTTTATTATTGAAAATTGAATGCAAGGGGAAAAAAACTCGAAAAGTTCTTGTAGGAGATGGATGCAAGAGGGGCAAACCTTAAGGCTAGGTGTGCAAACGAACCGAATCGAGTCGAATAATGGTAAAATTTTAAAACTCGAATTCGGCTCGATAAGAGTATATTCGAGTTCGAGCTCGATTCGAAGTTCGATAATTTCAAATATTTTGGCTCGAGTTCGGCTCGAAATATTCGAGCCTATTCGTGAACTATTCGGATATTATGGTTCGAAAAGCTCGAAATGTTCGAAAAAGTTCGAAATGTATATATATTTATTATATAATTATATTATATTAATTAAATATTAAGGTTCGCGAACTATTCGCGAACTATCGAACAGAATAATTTCGGCTCGAGCTCGGCTCGAAAAAAATTCGAACATGTTCGAATTCGGCTCGAGTTCGATAAGCTCGAATACGAATCAAATATTTATCGAGCGGACTCGTAAAGCTCACGAACAGGTTCGGTTCGTTTGCACCCATGTTCGAATTCGGCTCGAGTTCGATAAGCTCGAATACGAATCAAATATTTATCGAGCGGACTCGTAAAGCTCACGAACAGGTTCGGTTCGTTTGCACCCCTACTTAAGACGATTATGGCTGTGGTCCTATGGGATAAACTTTCTATCTGGTTAATTGTAATCTTCCATGCATCAATCCACGCTACTAACCATCTTTGGTTCTCCTCAGCCATATACTGATTCATGTAGTTTGTTTGTTCTAGATTGTATGCTTATGAGAAAGATTATGCGAATGTGACTATTTTAATTTTTATCTTTTGATTCTAGGTGGGAGATCCAGTTCAGTTGCCAGCCACTGTTATTTCCCCAGTGGCAGAAAAATTTGGGTAAGAGCAGCATATTGTGTTTACTAGTTTTATCTTAAATGAATGCGATTTTAGTCAGATAACTATTTCTTTGGGGGTGTCAAAATTTAACCCGGTCCGAAAAATATCGGGTTAGGATCAGGGGTTTTCGGGTTCGGATCAGATCAGGTTGGACCCGAAATCTGACCCGAAAAAAAACAGTCGGGTTTGGTTCAACCCGAGATGACCCGAATTTTTTTTTAATTTTTATATAGATTTAATAAAAATTGGTTAAATTTTTTTATATATTGTATGCTTGAAAAAAATAATAATTGTACATTGATATTATAAATTTTCACCATACAATATTTATTATGTAAAATTTTGATTACATATAGACTTTAAATCATACATAAGCGAGATTTTGTTATTATGTGTCTAAATTAAAATATTATTATTATTATTATTATTATGTGTTTTGAATTTTTATTTAATTATTTTGTTGAAAAATAAAAAATTAAATCAGGTTATTCTGGTTAGTCGGGTTTGGGTTGATCATTTTTGGGTTGAGAAATGTTTTAGTGATACTTTGCATCACCCCGACTCGAACCCACCGGGCCCACCCGAGTTGACACCCCTACATTTTTTTTCTGGGAACTTTTGAGAAAGGTTGCTAAAGAAGAATAAAAGACTTTCCTGAACTTTTATAGATATGGAATGAGCTTATTTAAAAGATTCCAAAGGGCTGGTTATCCTGTACAGATGCTGAAGACACAATATCGTATGCATCCTGAGGTCTCTGCTATTCTTTCTTTTTCCTTTTTTCTCCTTGTGGCTGTTACACTCTGTAGTTTATAGTCCATGTGGAAATTCAGAAAGCTGTGTGCATGCCATTTAACTGAAGTAGAAAAGGTGGTGTTTGTTGAATTTTCCATCATTAAAACTTTTCAGCAGCTGTAATTTGTGATACTAAGTAACAAACCTCTTGAGTTCGTTTTGGACAATTGGCCCAATCATGTTCAAAATATCTTAAAAATGTGCAAAGATGCTCAGTTGTTGATAGGAGCTTAGAGTTGGTTGCAAATTTTTTGACTCATCATTTCTCTGTCCATTTGTTAAATTTTTGCATTTGATGAATCATTCATGTTCTGCAATTGTTAATATCGCTTGAACCAAGCAATTTTGTTTGACATTTCTCTATTTTTATATAACATTCAAATTTTTTCCTTTTTCTCTTGCTATTATCATTCTTATTTCCATGAATTAAATTGATAATGATCTCATGGTTCCATACCAGTTGAAATAACTGAACTGTTTGAACCATAAACCACAGCCTTTGGATCTGTTTAGCAAACATTCCTTGAATTTGTTTTACTGATTTGTGACTAGGTTTAGCTGAAAAAACGCACTGTCTCAGCTGTAATTGAACTGTTCATACAGATTAGGAGCTTTCCTTCCAAGGAGTTTTATCATGATGAATTGGAGGATGGCCCTGGTGTCCAAGACCGCACAAAGCGTCCCTGGCATGAATTTAGTTGCTTTGGGCCTTTTTGCTTCTTTGACATACACGAGGGGAAAGAGTCCCAACCATCGGGAAGTGGTTCCTGGGTAAATGTTGATGAGGTTGAATTCATCCTCGTCATGTACAGCAAATTGGTGAGTAGATACCCTGAGCTGAAGACAAGTTCTCGACTTGCAATAATATCACCATATAGACATCAAGTCAAGCTCTTGAGAGATTCTTTTCGAAACACTTTCGGTGTGGAGTCGGACAAAGTTGTAGACATCAATACTGTTGATGGATTTCAGGTAATTTATATATAGTGCGACTGATCATACATGAGACAGTCTGTACTCTAGCCATTTTTGTGTACTTCAGTTAAAAATGTAACGAATTGATGAGAAACTCTTTAGGGTCGTGAAAAAGATGTTGCTATATTTTCTTGTGTTCGGGCAAGTAAAGATAAAGGCATTGGGTTTGTTGCTGATTTTAGGCGAATGAATGTTGGTATTACTCGCGCGAGGTCTTCTGTTCTGGTATGGCTTGTTTAAATAAAAAAATAAAATCAATCGATTGGATTTGTGGGATTTGTATTATTACACCATAAAGGTTGGTTTTTTTAATGACCCTAGGTCGTGGGTTCTGCATCCACACTGAAAAGAGATGAACACTGGGAGAACTTGATCACAAGTGCCGAGCAAAGAAATGTGTTGTTCAAGGTAGCTATCTTACTTAAATTACTATCTTTACAATTTTCGTTTCCTCTCGAAGTTCTATATTTTAATGTTAGCATTTGCATCAGTTTGGTTCGCGATTGATTTTCTCAAATGTTGAGGTTGAAGAAGTTAACATTCTCTATATAATTGGTTGGAAATAGTTGATGTTTAGGCAAAAGTTTTGACCATTTTTCCAATTTCGATAAATTTTAGCCCGTAGCCCTTCGAAAAAAGATATGTTAGAGATATGGGGAGGTTAGGACTAGACTTTCAAAAGATTATTTAGTTGGGAGGTAAGAACTGAACTTTTAAGATAGTTCAGGCTTGTTCAACATCAACCGTTAGGCTCAATGAGACGAAGAAAGTGACCATTAAGCTGTCATAATATGAACGTATTAAACATCAAGTGATTGTGGTGTCACTTATGAACATCAACCATTGGGCTCAATTTAAAAGAAGAGAGAGACCATTAGTCATGACATGAACTTATTAAACGCGAGTTATGTGATTTTGGTATCGCTTATACTTCAAGTTTCGGACACAGAATAATTAAGAAGTGGGATTTATGTAACCGGATCAAATTTGTTTGTGATTTACGGTGGAATAAGGAAAATGAAGAATTCGAGTCCCCTTTATAACTGGAGGCATTTGTAATTATCACCGTCATGGTTTCAAGTCATAAAACTTAAATTGTTTGGATGCAAAATCTATAATGCATGCAATTGAATTTAGCAAATGCCAAGGCTTTCTGAGATTTCTGTTTTAGAAAAAAGGACTGTTGCTAACTACTGTGCAATCTCAGATTTCCAGGCCTTGTACTGAGTTTTTCAGTGACTCTGGGCTTGAGCAAATGAAAGTAAAGGAATCCACGGCAGAAAGGCCTGACGCTTCTGAAGATATGGACTATGACATGCCTAATTTTGGAGACACTGGCGGAGCCTATCAAGAACAACCTGAAGTCGACGACATGGTAGATGCTGGAGAAGGATTTGGGTATGATGATGACTTCGGTGACGACTAAGCTTTGGAAATCCTTTTGCTGACATTTTCTTTCTGGTGCTTTGCCGATAACCACTCAAATGTTTTAATTGTTAAAGAGAGAATCGATTAACATACATAAATTCAGTTATTTCGATGAGATGAGATGAGAATCGATGTTGGCCGTATAAGAAGATGCTGCTGCTGATGATAGGTATTGTTTTAGCTAGGTTTATGTCCTTTATTTCGGAATTTGAAATTTTGATAGATTTTGGCACATATTCCTAATATAATCTCACCTTGCATATAATGAATTTTCTTTCTTCTTGTTAAGACTCGAGTGTTTTCATATACGTAATGCCTCTATTTTTTTTATTTTTTTTTGTTTTCTTGATTTAATTTCAAACCTTTATGGCATTCCAATGTATAAAGACTTGCAAGTATTGCCTTTCAACATGTGAAGGCTGCAATAAAAGTATAAAACCTTCCAAAAAGAAACATATAGATAATCGGTAAAAGGTGATATTCATGCATGTTTTATCCGTACATGATATTCAACTTTCAATCAAGAATAATAAAAATGGATCGAGTGGGAAGAGGTTGGCAAAATGAAATTTGATCCGTGCCAATAATATAGTCTTTTGCGAAAGAAACAACCATACAATTATATTGATAAAATAGACAAAAAGAAAACTACTTTGGAATTTTCAAAAAGATGAAAAGTAAAACAACCTACTTTTTTTTTTTTTTTTTTTTTTTCTAGATAGAAAAAAGTGATACCAGTAAAACTTTGTAATAAGCAACTAATTAAACATCATGTAATCTTTTTTTTTCCCCAAAAAATATTCAATTAATTCGGCTGGACCCGGCGGCTAAGTAGAGTTCCCACGGACAAAAGGAGAGGCTGCTAGCTAGGATCAGAGAAATAGTCAATAAATGAAATGTCTTTTGTAAATTAAATTAAGTACTCGCTTTTTTTTGTGGCAAATTTAATCAAATAATTAGTTTAATGTGGTTGTTGCGTACATAAGATGTACTATTTAATATTAGGGTTAGATGCGGTTTAGTACATGTCGCCCGTAGGGCACTACCTTGTGGGTGCTGTGTAACTTCATGATTGGTCAAAATTAGTGGGTCCTACATGGGACCCACTAATTTTAACCAATCATGCGCCACCACGTCACCCGCAGGGCACTACCCTACGGGTAGCATCTACTCAACCGTTAGATGCACATAAGAAGCTAGAAATAACGAATTGTCTTATTGAGTGTGCGTGAGCTGCTGCCAAATATGGACCTAAATAGTCAATAAATACCGACTTTTTATTATTATTTTGTTTATATCTAGTTTAATTAATTTGAAAAATATATATTGGATTATATAGAAACCCGAAAGAGGCATAATCCGAGGTTAGCTGAGTACAGAATAATGTCATTTTTCAAAAGATTTTATTCAAAATCTTCTTTTGTTAATTATACTCATGCATATTGTAAAAAAATATTAATGAAAATAAAAATAATTGCTTAAGCTGTCAAATATAACAATAATCTATCTATTAATTTTTTTTTTTTGAGAAAATAATCTATCTATTAAATTAAATACACGTATATGCTTAATTCGGACGTCACTCCATTAAGTCAAAGTGTTCACGTACGCAACCATATATAATTTAGACCAAATGTTTGATGCTAAACCATATATATATATATATATATATTATGCATTAAACCCATAACTACAAACTAACAAAAGGTATATATATAAACACAAATTCCGAATAAAAATGATAGTGCAATATCAGCACTATTATATATCTATCTATCTATATAAAAGAACAAAAAAAACCATGCATATAATAATATTAATTTTATTATTGATAGAAGTGTAACTATACATATATGCAGCAAAAAAGCGGGGTGATATAAAAAAAAATGTTCCAGACGAAGCAATTTTTTGATAATAAGTGTGTTATTCTACTATATTAAAGTTTAATTTCTCTCTCTACTAAATACATGACAAGAAGTGATTGGTGTAACATATAATATAACATCAATTTGTAACAAAAAATTTCTTTCCGTTATCGAGGTACACGTACAAAAATTAACTAGTTTAAAAATCATTTATTAATCAGATATTTAATCTAATCTAATACAGTAAAACATTTTTTTTTATTGATACTTTAGTAAAGTGATTGGCACATCATGATGTGAACATCACCAATATTAAAACACCAAATGCAAAAGCAAAATCATTAAAAAAACAAAAACCCCACAATAAAATTCAAACGTGTCAATTTAGTACAACATATAATTCAAACACGCAATCTTTTTCAATCCAAGATTGTATAAATATATATATATATAATCAAAAGCCTCTCGCAATTAATCAAAACAAAAGAATCCAAAATGATGAAGATGGTGGCTCTCCTAATCTTCCTCCCACTCCTCTTCCTCCAAACCCATGCAATAATCTTCAACATCCGCAACAACTGCCCCTACACCGTCTGGGCCGCCTCCCTCCCCGGCGGAGGCCGCCGCCTCGACAGCGGCCAGACGTGGACGATCGGCTTCCCCAAAGGCCCCGGCCGCGCCAAAATCTGGGCCCGAACGAACTGCACCTTCGACGCGTCGGGCCGCGGCAGCTGCCTCACCGGAGACTGCAACGGGCTCCTCCAATGCCAGACGTACGGGACACCGCCCACCACCCTGGCGGAATACGGGCTCAACAGCTTCGCCTACAAAGACTACTACGACATCTCCCTCCTACAAGGATTCAACGTGCCGATTGAGTTCCAGCCCACCTCCAACGGCTGCACCAGACCCTTGAGATGCACGGCGGACATCGCCGGCCAGTGCCCGAACCAGCTCCGGGCTCCCGGCGGATGCAACAACCCCTGTACTGTGTACAAAACGACCGAGTATTGCTGCCACTCGGGGCCGTGCCGGCCGACCGATCTGTCCCGGTTCTTCAAGTCCAGGTGCCGCGACGCTTTCACGTATCCGGAGGATGATCCCACCAGCACTTTTACATGCCCCGCCGGAACCAGTTATCGGGTCACATTCTGTCCTTAGTCGGAAAATTTAGTTCTATCTGTATAGACATCGTCTGTTTTGGGACAATGACTGTATAAGTAAGTTCTAATTTATTGTCATTAATTTTTGTTTCATGCGATAATAAATAACGTATGCTTTGCTTTTATTAAAAATGGGTGGTTTTTAATATTTTACGACGACTATAAGATAAGGTGTTTGATTTGCAAGTGACTTCAGATTCTATTTTATGACATGATCATGTATATTGATCAGTTGTTGGAGTAACATTTATTTTGTCTAGTATCTATTTCATGAATTTTCGATTATGTATCTCTAGTTATTATCGGCGTTTTGGTACGATCGAGAATCGGCCTTTGTAATTGATAACAAGCAGGGTGTAAACGAAACAAATTGTTTTCGAATTATTTGGAGCTCTTCGACAAAAAACTTGTTTGTGTTTGTTTATTAATCATATGATCAAGCCAAGCTCAATTTTGATTTTGAGCTCGGCAATTTAATCAAACTAAACTCAAGTTTTATGATATTTGGCTCTTGAGCTCGCAAACATATTCGTTAATCGGTTTGTAAGTTCGACCTCGAGCTCGGCTCGTTTAAGTTGCTCGTTTAATAGGCTCGGCTCATATATTCTTTTCTTAACAAGCTTGAATCAAGTTCAAACTCAAGCTCAATTGTATGTTTTACGAGCTTGAAAATGTGTCGAGCTAGATCCAGACTTGTTAAACATGATAAACGAGTTATTAACGAATCAAACTTGAGCTAAGCTTCTTTAACATGGTAAATAAGCTTTTAACGAACCAAGCTCGAGCTGCTCGCGAGCTTAATAATTTTTAGAGAAACCAAGCTCGAGTCTGATGATAAAAGCTCGAATCGAGCCTCTGTCAATCTTAAACGAGTCAAGCTCATGAAATCTAGATATTATTTGGATTGGTTTGGATCCTTTGCATCCCTAAATTAACAAGTTTCTTGGAGTGGCTATTTTAATCAAATTAATTGAATATATAAAATTAGTTATATTTCTTATTCTTATTTCTTAGTCCATGGGTAATAAATAGAATATCGCTGTACAGACGCGTAAAAGAAATTTCTTTTTTAATGACAATATTTCGAAAAAAAATGTAAATATAACTTGTCATAATATATAATATAATAAGTACATTTAATTAAACTTTCAAATTCATCAATCAGTAAGTCCCACGATTTTCAATAGATTCAAGGAACGCACGTAAATATTCAACGTGAATTTTAAGGAACATATATATATGTCATATACTACTACATTAGTATAATAATAAAACATCGACTATGGTCATTTTAGTTGACGGAAAAAAAAAGTAAATTTCTTCACTTTTCGATACAATTTTTTTTTAAAAAAAAATTTGGTACGCTAATTAGTGGATTTTAGCATGAGTGAATTGTCCTAAAATCTCTAATACCCTTTCTAACTTTATTATAACTTCTTAGACAAAAGATTCTTTACTATAACTCCCTAGGACCACCAAACTTGAATATTTTAATGTTTAATTCTTGTACTGGATTTATGCTAATCTATGCTTGAAATCTATAGGTTTTATACTTAAAATTTAAAGGTTTTATGCTTGAATATGGAGATTTTGTGCTCATTTTCAGTATAAAGAGTTATCCGCAAAATGGTATCAGAGCCTTAGGTTAATTATTCAGACGTAATATTATTTGTTAATTCATGTTTTTCTTTGTTGAGGAGAAGATTTATACAAAAGATGACTTGAAACGAAGGTTTGAATCTAGAGGATTTTATTCATATGAAATTCTATAAACAAGTTAATTTATTCACAATAGATTACTTACAACAGGTTGTGATTAATGCTCTTAATTTTGAAGAGATAAATAAAAATGATCTCTAACTCTCAATTTTTAGAGATTACCCCAGATTCCTCTAAACTCTCCGGAGATCTTAGAAAAATTCAAAAGACGATACAATATTACAGCAATCAGCTGTATGAAATACCTCGAAAAATTGATGAAATCCTTAAGAAACAAGAAGAAATTCTTGGAACTCTAAAGGATCTTCAAAATAAAATCATAAATCTAGAACACACTTCGGGTTCTAGAAAATGAAATACAGGAGGAAGGTTACCACTCTCATTTGGTACCAAACCTTTGTTACATCAGAAAGGTAAAACCAAAATGGTTCAAATACCTTTAACCAATGATAAAATGATGATTAATCTTATAAAAGCAGTATCAGAGAAAAACACTATCTGATGACTACTTTAGAAAGATTAAATCTCGAGGATCTACAAGATCTTGCGGATTCATTTGCGAATCTCAAAGTAGTAGATCTAAAAATAAATTCCCCTGAGGGTGAACAACCCATAGGGAATCCCCCAAGATATGTGGTTAAAACAGAAGAACCGCATAGTGAGTTTCAGGTTGGAGAAAAAATTCACATCCAGCAGGAACCAGATCAAGAAAGAGTAAAATCCCACTCCATCAAACTCCTTACGGAAAAACTGTTTTAGATCCAATACATTCTTACGAGGTTATATTAAACCTTGATGTTTTGGACTTCAAAAACAGAGAAGATCTTATAGATGATTGAACGTCAGCTATGAGAATAGCAACAGAGACATTAGATCTCAATAAAGAAGGATTAATTAAACTTCTAGAAATGAGTCTAATGGGATCTGTTAAGATCGCATGGGATATGACTTTGCCAGAAACTAAGGAATCAATCTTAGCAGGAGAATCCCTCAGCGAGATTCGAGAAAGAATGGTCACCCTATTTAAAGCACAATTTATAGGGGTAGATTATTTCAATAATCAAGATACAGAGAAAAAGAGAATATATACTCAAGTTCTTTATAGCCTCGAGTTACATGATATCTGTTTAGTTGATGAATACATTATGTTATTCACTAAATACAGATGGAATTCGAGAGTCGAGGAAAATATAGCTATTCAGCTATTTTTCGCAAAAATTCCAAGTCCCTGGAGAGAAAGGTTGATCAAAGAATATGTTCCAGGTAATCTTGATACATTGGCAAGACGTGCCTTCTTTTTGAAAGAAAAATTAGCATAATGGTGCCATATGACAGCATTACAGAAGAACTACAAGAAAATAAGGGGTATAGATAAGCGTACACCTTTGTGTTGTAGAGAAAATGATCTTCCAACGATCATTGGAAACAGATCACAGGGATTTAAAAGGAAGAAATTCAGAAATAATCCCTATAATAAAAGAATGAAAAGTTCTTGGAAACCAATAACATTTTGGTCCAAACAAAATGTCAGATCCTATAGATCGGGTAGAAGAAGTGGACCTATAAGAACATCTCCAACAACATGCTCATCACAAAGTAGGGGAAGAACACCATCAAGAAGAACTTTCAGAAGAACTCATACAAGAGCAAGTGAAAGTTTCAAGGATTGCAACTGCTGGACATGTGGAGCAAGAGGACACATATCTACAAATTGTCCAGAAAACGAGAAAAAAAGAGTTCAACTCTTTGAAGCAACACCAGATATGGATGATGCAGTCTTCTTTCAAGATCTAGTCCAAGTATATCAATTTGAGGATATCCTCTCAGATGAAAGCATATACGAAGAAGAGATATTGTTTAGTCGAGAAGTTTCTGAGGATGAATCAGAATCAGAATCAGAGTAAAGAGGAAGTGTTTCGGCATGAAACACATGAAAGTTTGGCTGGGTTCTTTAGTCAAACCACGATATCTCATAATATGGTCCAAAGGATTATGAGAGAAAATCCAACATTACAAAAGTACCAAGGATTTTCGGCAGGACAAGTTGAAAGAGTCTTAGGAAACCTAGGGCTAAGACAAAGAAGACATAATTTGATTTATAAGGTATCCAGAAGGGAAATGGCGATCCCTATGGAATTAACCAGTAATCAAATTGAGATGCAGTTAATTCCCTTTGAAGAAATTCGAGAGGAATTACAGAAATTAAAAGCAGAAGTAGCAAAGACAATGTCTTTGATTTATATTGGAGCAATTCAGATTATGATCAAAGCTACTTTTAAAGAGGAGATAGATTTACCCATAGATATCGTAGTATGCAATAAAAGAATGGAGAATATACAAGATGCGGTTCTAGGAACTATCTCGGGAAATTTGTGTGCAGGAAAAACTGTGGGAGTTATTTATCCAAGAATAACCTACAATTTAGCTGATAGAGATTTTAGTCGAGTTTTGACATTGCATCAAAACTTCAAGGAAAAAAGACTAATGAAGAAAGGTAATAGGCCATATTCTATTACGTATCAAATTTCATACGCTCTTTCTAATACTCACCATTCTGAATTATTTATTAAAAATGAGTTCATTGAAATTCCAGAGATCTTTGGGAAAGTTGCTCAAGCAATATACCCGAAAAGAATCGAGTTTCCTTTAATTCAGGAAACAGACATTCAAATTCAAGACATACCGGTTCTATACAGAGACCTTAAAATAGAACCCCGAAGGTTATCTTTCCAAGGAGACAGAATGACAAGCAAGAGATGGGACAAATCTCCTATTCAAGAAATTCCACCAGAAGAAAAAGAGTTTTCTATAATAGAAAAACTTAGATCTCCAGAAGGATGGAAAGAAGTGAAAATAGTATTCGAAATTACAATTCATCGGAACCAGTTCCCTTGTAACTTGATTTACTATTTGGAACAACATGAAAAAAGAACTTACCAAGGAGTGATAAATATTGGAAAATTGGAAGTTGAAATATGGGGAATTCCAGGAAAATAAATAGATCAGCTCATTATTGGTCTAGAATTTCTAGAGGACCATAAACCATGGAAACGCCTTGAAAAGGGAATAGAGTTCATGGCAAAAGAAAAGACTTGGAGGATTCAATAAGAATTCTACGAAATGGAAAACCAAGAGAATTGGATAAGGGACAATCCCTTAATCAGATTCGAAAACTCTGTTCACAAACAGAGGAAGAAGCAACTGCTGAAATTAGTAAGTCGTGAACATAATTTACTAGAACGCATTGAAGAAGTAGAAATATGTAACCATACTCTACCTTCTGAGGCCTTAGAAAAACTAAAGGTAAATAGTCTTAATCGGATTACTGAATTACAACACAGTCTGTTAAAAATGGCGGGGCCATTTAGTAATCCCTTTAAAAAATAACAAAAAGTCCTTTCTCCATATACATTCCGATAGGGATATTGTATGAACAATATAAGGCTGAGTACTTTGCATCTTATATTGACTCGGGAGCAGAAATTTGTACAGCAAAAAGAGGAGTCTTCCCTGAAGAATGTGAAGAAGAATTGCCAAAAATTGCTGGACGAGATTTCTCTCGAAGAATTTTAATTCTTTGCAAAGGAATAAAACAAGCAGAGATCCTTATGGGAGGTGCAGGTCAAACACCTTGGTACAAGGTAAAAACACCACCAATCTATTTCCATGATACATGAGCTGATATCCTGTTACGAAATAACTTTTTACAAATGTTTAAGAAGTACACACAAGACAATGAGTCAATAAAACTTATGTTCACTACAATTTGTGATCATAAAATTATAGTTCAAAGACTCAAGGTTGCTTTTTATCGACAATTGCCGATCATATTTCGCAGCCAGCGTGGTGATAAAGGACAACTTTTTCACCCGAAAATGAAAGATCCAAGAAGGTTTGGAGAAACCATGTTGAAAATAACAACAGAACAAGAACTCCAAACAGAGGATATGGAGCTTCTCAAGGTAACTCTAAATCACAGAGATATAGAGTTAGAAAATAAGGTATCCCTTGAAGATGTCAAAAAAAGACTCAAAGAAAGTTACAACGAGCATCCTTTGGCATGGTGGGATAGAAATCAACTCAAAGCCAGTCTTACTCTAAAGGGAGGCAAAAAGTATGAATTCGTCAGATATCAGCCTATCCCGATAAACATAACAGATCAAAAGGATATGAGAATGATTATCAAGGAACATTTGGACCTTGGTTTAATCAAAGAAGGAGTTTCACCATATAGCAGCCCAGGTTTTCTGGTTAGAAATCATGGTGAAATAAAAAGAGGGAAACCCAGGCTAGTTATTAACTACCAAGGTATTAATAAAATCCTGGAGTTTGATGGGTACTTCATACCGAGTAGAGAACACCTAATTAGCTGTGTACAAAATGCTAGAGTGTTCTCAAAATTTGATTGTAAGTCTGGATTTTACCAGATTCAAATGGAAGAAGGCAGTATATGAGGCCTCGATTCTAATCATATACTTAGAGTAAAGCAATAGATCAACACAATTAAACAATAAGGATTAAGACATCAAAATATATATTTTTTTAAAAGGTGCACGCTCGATCGGTAAGATCCTACCGATCGAGCGACCAAAGAATTCTAAAGCCACTGCCCAGAAATCAGGACGCCCGCTCGATCGATAGAATCTTACCGATCGAGCGGACACAAAATGTCCAACTCTCGGGTTCCATTTACAAGGTGCTCGCTCGATCGGTAAGATTCAGCCGATCGAGCGAGATGCTCTGTACCAGAAAATTCTGGTTTTCTTCTTCAATTCCAACTCAACTCAAACCAAACATCAATAACATAAAATCCCATTAAACAAGATACAAAGGATTAAATCTAGAGTTATACAATCCTCAAAATATAACATGCATAAAAATCCATCTAGTTTGGACTTATTCAATACAAAAAGGAGTTCGAAGAACATAAACGACTCCTAACATCCAAGCCTCACTCTATCCTCTCAATCGTCTAGCCATGATGTCTCTGACTCGGTCCTGCTCCACCTGTTGCCAAGTACACATACAAACAAAGACAACAGCCGGATAATCCGGTGAGAATAATATTCCCAGTAAAAGAGACTAGCATATAATAACATGTAAATATATCAAAACATGATATAAAATCAAATTTCACATATTCCTCAAGTAATTCATTCAATTGCGGAATTAAAATGATATGCATGACTTTAAAACTTCTGGATTATCAGACTCAGATAATCAAATGGAATTTTTCTTTCTTTCTTTCTTCGGTTTGGGATCCCGAGGTTAAAATATCCAACGATCACACCGAACTCCCCTTTCGAGGTGGACGAGGTATATTTTAATCCTCTAGACTCTAGGGCATTATAGTGAGTTAATCGACACTTGTAGTAAATCGCCTACCAAGGCCGCTCAGCTATAATCTCCAGATCGTCTAATTCAAAATGAATAATCAATCGTCTCAATATGAATGCATATGTAATCTCATGCATTCAAATATAAATTCAACCATAAATTCATATAAGCATATAAACATGCAAGTATGTGATTTTTTCTAGAACACTCGAATGAATCCGGATTCGAGTTAATCGTCCTATTCCATTTCAAAGTCATATTATACCTTCTCGTCGTTTCAAACTCTTCAATCTGAAAATAACAAATTCTCAATCAATATCCAACAAGTTCATCAATCGATAAAAGAAGACATCGATACTATACCGGCTCGACTCTTCTAAACTGATCAAGACTGCAAGGCTCACAATCTTCAAGAACTTCAATTCAATCTATCAGAAGAAGTCATGGTGATCAAAATCGATATCAAACTCATATCAAACTCGTATACCTTAAAACATCAAAACAACGTTCAAACTTTAAACTGACGGCATAACGGCTATATACTGATCAAACCGAAAACGCAGATAGCAAGATAACAATCCAAAGAACTCATAATCAACCTCAAACCTCAATTCCAACACAATCCCAACACATCACAAAATCAAGGTTTTCGGAAATAATAAGAAAAATCATAACAAATCCGATCGTCGTTAGATCTTCGAACCATCTTAGATATACGATCACTGTTAACTCATAATCATCCTTTCCGAATATCAATCAATTCTAAATACATACAAAAATTCAAACCTCTTAAAAATAAGAGAAACTTACTTCCAAACGGAGCTCTCAATGATGTGATCGTAGATATCAAGTCAGAATTCAATTCTATCGGACGGATTGAGCTAGAATCGAAATCACAAAAGCTTGGGAAAAGCTTTCTCGCCTAAAATGGTGAAGGGGCGTTGTGGAGGGGATGAAGAAGTGATCCAAGGACTTAGTCAAAGTCTAATTATATAACAAAACTCAATTTTGCGTTTTAGTCCCTGAAATTTCCGAAATTTGCAAAAAGGTTCCTGATTAATAAAAATTCCGATCTCGAATTTTGAAATCACTGATTATCTCTAATAACATTGTAACACCCGGTATTTTTAAATACGTAAATCCGCCTGCATAATTAGGATATTTAATTATTTAAATTTATGATTTATGGGTTAAATAATTATGTGAATTATTTATGCATGATTTAAGTTATTTTTAAGCATTTAACCCATAATTAGTGATTTTTATGATTTTTAGTATTTTTATTGTTTAATCGCGTAGACGGGACCGTGGACGGACGAGATGACAACTTTCCACCCAATTTATTTTATGAGCCTTTTTGGAGCCTTAAAATATTATTTTGAATTTTATTATCCCAAAATTTTAAGTATTTAATTTTATTTAATTTTAGGGGTCATTTTTATCCAAAATTAGTCAAAATATTGACTTTTTAGTATTTTTAAAATTTCCCTAAATTAATATTTCGAGATTTATTTTATGTTTCAGATTTTTTTTAAAAGGTTTCTTTTAGAGTTTTAGTTGAGTTATATTTTATATATATATTATATCCTTAATTATATAATTAATTACCCTATTTTCTATTAAAATAAAACCTAAATCTACCCAACCCCACCCAAACCTCACGTCACTCTCAACTTCAGCCGCCACCCCCACTCATTGTCTTCATCCTCTCGACCCAGCAGTCCCAGAGAAGCCATAGCCAAGAGGTTCGAAGCTCCAAAAGCCCGTATTTTCGTCCCGTCGTCCCGGAACCGTCCCACGCTCGTGTTTTCTCGTCATCTACGGTGAAAGGCATGATTTTCTTCCCTTTTTAAATCCTATATCAGTGTATGTATGTGTGTGGGTGTGTAGGACCGAGATTCATCATGTTTGGACAGCAAGTTTTCAAAATTTATTTCTCTATTGCACTCGGTTGGCATTTTGATGATTCATGCTCACGTTTTCTTGTTCATGGCTGGGTGGGCTGCTGGTACATGGTTAGAGGGGTTCCTTGGGGTCCCTAGGGTCGAGTAGTAGGGTCGGACAAGGGCTGGAACGGGCTAGGTTCGGCCTGGACCGATCTGAACATGGCTGCCCATTTTTCTGCGCAGTTTATTGTTCTTGAGTAGAATGGTTCGGGCTCCTGTTCCTGGCTGCATGGGGGCTGGGGCCTGGTCAGGTTGGGTCCGCCCGGACGTGGGCTACGTCCGGGCGGCGGCGCTCCGGCCAGGGGCGGCCGGAGCCGGCCGGCAGCAGGCCAAGAAGGCCTGCTGCTCACGGCCGAGAAGCAATGGGAGAGGGAGGATCGGGTTGGGCTGGGTTAGGGGTCTGGGTCGGGTCTGAGTGGTCCGGGTCGGGTCGGTTAGGTAGTGGGTCGGGTTAGTGAGTTCGGGTCCGAGTTTGGTGGGCCGGGCTCGAGTCTTTTTATTTTTAAAGTATTTTACGAATTTATGTGTTTTGGGTCAAATAAATTGAAATAAAATTATTTGGACTCCCAAATAATTTTATTTGGACTTTTAAAATTTTAATTAAGGTTGTCCATTAATTTTATGGGCTTTTGGGCCCATAAAAGTTAATGGGCCAGTCTTTGGGTTTTTGGGCCCAATGGGCCAGTTTAAGTGTTATTGGGCTTCGGGTATTTTTAATGGGCTTAATTAATTTAATGGGCTTAATTAATGTAATTGGGCTTAGATTAATTAATTGGGCTTAAAGTTTAAGTTATTGGGCTTAAGTATGTTAATGGGCCAGATTTAAGTTAATGGGCTTGAGTGTTAGGGCCATCAGTCCAGGACCATCCATGAGAAAATTGCATGTGTCCTGATTATATATTTAATTATTTTTATGCATTTAAGTTATTTTAATATTTATATGTTAGTAAGAAAAATTAAATTAAATATATATGAAGGACACACAATTTATTTAAGTACATGCATTCATGAAATCAATTTTTATGCTATGATTGAATTTCTATGGTTGAGCAAATAAAATATTTTAGGTGGAAATTGAAGTAGTGTGGCCATTTATGGGCAGTTTTCTGCCATTTATGTATGGGCAGTTTCTGCCATTTATGTATGGGTGGTTCGCCACCAGCCTCGTACGATGGTTTCTTAGACTGATCAGTCGCACTATAAGTATGGGTCATACTTACGGATAGGACCACTCGATGTTCAGAAAATAAATGCTCAACAACTTATGTATGTATGATATTATGTATGTTATGTATGTTTATTTATGTAAGTTATGTTATGTAAATTTTTAAGCATGCTCATTCATGTATATGTATGTATTAGTATTAAAGTGATTTAAATTATTTTAAACCCTTGTTAGTATGCATGTTGGGCCTCTAGGCTCACTACACTGATATGGTGCAGGTGAGTACGTAGAGGAGCAGGTTACTCCTACCGGTGGTGAGGACGTATGAGCAGCGCTGCAGTAGCCCCGTGACCGTGACAGCTTCTGAGTCACCGTGCATGATGTCATGTGAAACATTTTATTATTATTTTCAAGAGTTGAGGGTTATGAATATTTTATCAAACATTTTTAGAGCATGCACACATTTTATTTATGCAGTATATTTTTAATTCTAGGGTTGACTCAGTTGTTTAATTATTTTTAAGAATGCATTTTATTTAAGTATTCAAATTGTTCATTTATTTAGTCATGAATTTATTTTTAGTATTTTTATTTGGTGCATATATGTATGGGCATATATGTACTTATATTTATTTAGTAGTATAAAAAAAAAAAATTTCCGCATATTTATTTATTATAGAGTTAGGGTCGTTTCAGTTGGTATCAGAGCACGGTCCTTGGAGGGGTCACTACTGCTTTGCGAGCTCAGAAATCCACGCTACCGGTCTGTAAGTTTTAAATGTTTATAGTATGACTTAATTTCTAGAATTTAAGTTAGCCTTAATTTTAAACACTTAGTTATGCATGGCGATTTACGTAAATAAATATGTGGTGGTGCAGAATGCCTCCCAGACAAGTGAACCGACGTGGGAGACCTCCACCTCCACCGTCACCTCAGCAGCACCCCATGACAGCACTGGAGCAGGCCAGTGCCACGATGATGGCGGGTATTACTGCCTTGCTGGAGCAGCAGGCGGCCCGTCCCAGACTGTCCCACGAGGAGGACGTCGCAGAGAGGTTCCAGAAGAAGGGGCCTAAGGAGTTTTTGGGGACCACCGATCCGTTGGTGGCTGAGGGATGGATTCGCTCTCTTGAGTCCATCTTCGACTATATGGGGATCACAGACGCCGACAGGGTGAGCTGTGCTACGTACATGATGCGAGGCGATGCAGCCCTTTGGTGGGAGGGTGCAGTTCGAGGAGTCCATCTACCTACACTGACGTGGGCCAAGTTCAGGCGTATCTTCTACGCCAAATATTTCACTGAGGATGTGCGCAGTCGCATGATCCGAGAGTTCATGAGTCTCCGTCAGGGGGACAGGTCTGTTGTGGAGTACGTGAGCCAGTTTGAGAGGGGTTGTCGTTTTGTGCCCATGATTGCTGATAGTCCGCAGGAGAAGCTGCGTCAGTTTGTTGAGGGCCTGAAGGCTGAGATCAGGCACGACGTGCGTATGGCAGACGTCTTCACATATGAGTCTGCAGTCAGCAGGGCCTTGCGTTCCGAGGAGGGACGGAGGGAGATACAGAGAGAGCAGCAGGGTAAGAGGCAGTTTGTGCAGACAGGGTATCAGCGACCATCTTCGCAGCCACCTGCGAAGAAGCAGTCTACAGGGCCATCTAAGGGCCCGATTCAGCAGAGGCCTCAGGGGAAGCCACAGCAGCAGACTAGGGGCGGGGCCCCTACTCCAGGGAGATATCCAGTGTGTCCGAAGTGCCAGAAGATGCATTCCGGGCAGTGCCTATTGGGAGCAGGAGTCTGCTATCGTTGCAAGGAGCCAGGGCATCAGATTGCCAACTGCCCGCAGAGGCAGAATGTCAGTGGGCGAGTTTATGTGATGCAGGCTGAGGAGGCAGACCCAGATACCTCCTTGATCACCGGTATACCTAACCCCTAGAATTTTTTTTTCAATACTTTGCTTTTATTTAATTGCAATCATATCTGAATGTCTGTTTCATGAGTTTAATTATCAGCATGCTAGACTAGGAACTTTGTTTCTTTGTGATTAGAATTAAGGATTTTAGTGTTTTAACCTTGGGAGCATAGTGGTGAGAATTGTTGGGAATCTTCTGCGTGCAGGGAGAATTCTAGTTGGAGGCAACTCCACGTTTGCGTTGCTAGATTCAGGAGCCACGCATTCGTTTATCTCCCGAGATTTTATCAGACGGATAGGCATTACACCAGAGGTTGTAGACAGTGGTTACGATGTTACCATGCCATCCGGACAGATTATCACTACCACTAGTGTCATCAGGGATCTGGAATTGGAGTTGCAGGGACACTCCATTCGAGCAGATCTAGTGGTTCTTCCATTGACTGGGTTTGACTTGATTTTGGGTATGGACTGGCTATCAGTTAATGGAGCTTCGATTGATTTCCGATGTAGGACAGTATCAGTGAAGCCAGCAGGAGGTGAGATGTTTACTTTCTTTGCATCTCAGTCTAGCAGTATTCCTCAGATGATATCACTTGTCCGTGCGAGGAAACTGTTGCGCAGTGGATGTCAGGGTTTTCTTGCTAGTGTGGTCACTACCTCAGACGTTTCTAGCAGATCTTTATCAGATATAGAGGTGGTACGTGACTATCCAGATGTTTTTCCTGACGATGTTGCAGGAGTTCCACCAGTAAGAGAGGTGGAGTTCAGTATTGAGTTGTTGCCGGATACTGTGCCTATCTCTAAGGCACCGTATCGACTTGCCCCTACAGAGATGAGAGAGTTGAAGGAGCAGATTCAGGAGTTGTTGGGGAAGGGCTTTGTTCGCCCTAGCTTTTCTCCATGGGGAGCTCCAATGTTGTTTGTGAAGAAGAAGGACGGCAGCATGAGATTGTGCATTGACTACCGAGAGCTCAACAGAGTCACAGTGAAGAATAAGTATCCACTACCGAGGATAGAGGATTTATTCGATCAGTTGCAAGGAGCTTCGGTATTCTCCAAGATCGATCTGCGATCTGGTTACCATCAGCTGAGGGTCAGAGATTCAGACGTGTCTAAGACTGCCTTTAGGACACGGTATGGACACTATGAGTTTTTGGTGATGCCCTTTGGGTTGACCAATGCTCCAGCAGTTTTTATGGATCTCATGCATCGTGTCTTCCAGCCGTATCTAGATCAGTTTGTCATTGTATTTATTGATGACATATTGATCTACTCGAGGAGAATTGAGGAGCATACACAGCATTTGCATACAGCCTTGCAGACTTTGAGAGAGCATCGACTGTTTGCAAAGTTCAGTAAGTGTGAGTTTTGGTTGGAGCAGGTGGCGTTTCTAGGCCACATTATTTCTAGAGATGGGATTGCAGTGGATCAGTCCAAGGTGCAGGCAGTGAGGGATTGGGGGATTCCAAAGAATGCTTCGGAGATTCGTAGCTTCTTGGGTTTAGCAGGATACTATAGGAAGTTCATCAAGGGTTTTTCCTCTATTGCAGTACCCTTGACTTCCTTAACCAAGAAGAACGCGAAGTATAGTTGGAGTCCAGACTGTCAGAGGAGCTTTGACCAGCTGAAGGATGCACTTACTTCAGCACCTGTGTTAGCTATGACAGTGCCACATGAGGAGTTAGTGGTGTACACCGACACGTCCAAACTTGGGTTGGGCGCAGTACTTATGCAGTGTGGCAGAGTTATCGCATATGCGTCGCGACAGTTGAAGATTCATGAGCAGAACTATCCGACGCATGATTTGGAGCTTGCAGCAGTGGTATTTGCGTTGAAAATCTGGAGGCACTATCTTTACGGCGAGAAGTGCAAGATTTTCACCGACCACAAGAGCCTCAAGTACTTCTTCACCCAGAAGGAGTTGAACATGAGGCAGCGCAGATGGCTTGAGCTTGTTAAGGACTACGACTGTGACATTAGCTACCATCCGGGTAAGGCTAATGTAGTGGCAGATGCTTTGAGTCGGAAGTCGTCAGTGGTATCATGTTTGACTGTACAGTTACCACTACAGACCGAGATTCAGAGATTTGGTTTGGAGTGCTATCCGAGCGGCCATGCACCGAGCTTGTCAGTGTTGACGGTGCAGCCAATTTTGAGAGATCGGATTAGAGAGGGACAGTCCACTGATGAGGAGCTACAGCGATGGAGACAGAGAGATGAGGCCAGAGGTAATCTCTTGTATACAGTGGAGGATGGCATCGTTCAGTACCGTGGGAGGATGTGGGTACCGAGCGTTGATCAGTTGAGAGCCGAGATTCTAGCAGAGGCTCATGCATCTCCGTACTCCATTCACCCCGGAAGTACGAAGATGTACCGAGACTTACAGTTATTGTATTGGTGGCCCGGGATGAAGAGTGACATCGGGAGAGTGGTGTCAGAGTGCTTGACTTGTCAGCAGGTCAAAGCAGAGCATCAGCGTCCAGCAGGACTTCTTAGACCTCTCCCTATTCCGGAATGGAAGTGGGAGAATATTACGATGGATTTTGTAGTTGGCTTACCGAGGAGTACCAGAGGGTGTACAGCGATTTGGGTGATTGTGGATAGACTCACCAAGTCAGCTCATTTCTTGCCGGTAAGGACTACTTACACCTTGACACAGTATGCAGAGCTTTACGTCAGAGAGATTGTTAGACTGCATGGCATACCAGTGTCTATCGTGTCAGACAGAGATCCGAGGTTCACCTCAGCGTTTTGGAAGAGTCTGCACACAGCTTTGGGGACTAGACTTTTGTTCAGTACAGCTTTTCATCCCCAGACAGATGGTCAGTCCGAGAGAGTGATCCAGGTTCTCGAGGATCTTCTGAGAGCTTTGTGTCATCGATTTTCGAGGTTCTTGGGAGACTAGACTGCCATTAGTGGAGTTTACCTATAACAACAGCTTTCAGTCGTCTATAGGTATGGCTCCATATGCAGCACTTTATGGGAGGAGATGCAGATCTCCGGTGCATTGGGATGAGGTTGGAGAGAGGATTTTGTTGGGTCCAGAGATTGTGCAGCAGACAGCTGACATAGTGACGCAGATTCGAGATAGGATGAGGACTGCGCAGAGTCGGCAGAAGAGTTATGCAGATGCCAGACGACGCGATTTGGAGTTCGCAGTCGGTGATCACGTATTTCTGAAGGTGTCACCTATGAAGGGAGTAGCGCGTTTTGGACGGAGAGGCAAGCTTAATCCGAGATATATAGGGCCATTCGAGATCTTGGAGCGAGTTGGCACGTTGGCCTATCGTTTAGCTCTACCTCCAGGGCTAGCGGCAGTGCACAACGTTTTCCATGTATCCATGCTTCGGAGATATGTCTCCAATCCGTCGCATGTATTGGATTTCGAGCCCTTACAGTTGCCACCAGATCTGGTGTATGAGGAGAGACCAGTGCGGATCTTGGCTAGAGAGGAGCGGAGGCTTAGGACGCGGATCATACCGATGGTCAGAGTCCAGTGGCTGAATCACTCGGAGGAGGAAGCTACTTGGGAGACCGAGGAGGATATGAGGACTCGCTACCCGGAGATGTTCGGGTAAGTACTTTAATTTCGAGGACGAAATTCAATTTAAGGGGGGGAGAATTGTAACACCTGGTATTTTTAAATACGTAAATCCGCCTGCATAATTAGGATATTTAATTATTTAAATTTATGATTTATGGGTTAAATAATTATGTGAATTATTTATGCATGATTTAAGTTATTTTTAAGCATTTAACCCATAATTAGTGATTTTTATGATTTTTAGTATTTTTATTGTTTAATCGCGTAGACGGGACCGTGGACGGACGAGATGACAACTTTCCACCCAATTTATTTTATGAGCCTTTTTGGAGCCTTAAAATATTATTTTGAATTTTATTATCCCAAAATTTTAAGTATTTAATTTTATTTAATTTTAGGGGTCATTTTTATCCAAAATTAGTCAAAATATTGACTTTTTAGTATTTTTAAAATTTCCCTAAATTAATATTTCGAGATTTATTTTATGTTTCAGATTTTTTTTAAAAGGTTTCTTTTAGAGTTTTAGTTGAGTTATATTTTATATATATATTATATCCTTAATTATATAATTAATTACCCTATTTTCTATTAAAATAAAACCTAAATCTACCCAACCCCACCCAAACCTCACGTCACTCTCAACTTCAGCCGCCACCCCCACTCATTGTCTTCATCCTCTCGACCCAGCAGTCCCAGAGAAGCCATAGCCAAGAGGTTCGAAGCTCCAAAAGCCCGTATTTTCGTCCCGTCGTCCCGGAACCGTCCCACGCTCGTGTTTTCTCGTCATCTACGGTGAAAGGCATGATTTTCTTCCCTTTTTAAATCCTATATCAGTGTATGTATGTGTGTGGGTGTGTAGGACCGAGATTCATCATGTTTGGACAGCAAGTTTTCAAAATTTATTTCTCTATTGCACTCGGTTGGCATTTTGATGATTCATGCTCACGTTTTCTTGTTCATGGCTGGGTGGGCTGCTGGTACATGGTTAGAGGGGTTCCTTGGGGTCCCTAGGGTCGAGTAGTAGGGTCGGACAAGGGCTGGAACGGGCTAGGTTCGGCCTGGACCGATCTGAACATGGCTGCCCATTTTTCTGCGCAGTTTATTGTTCTTGAGTAGAATGGTTCGGGCTCCTGTTCCTGGCTGCATGGGGGCTGGGGCCTGGTCAGGTTGGGTCCGCCCGGACGTGGGCTACGTCCGGGCGGCGGCGCTCCGGCCAGGGGCGGCCGGAGCCGGCCGGCAGCAGGCCAAGAAGGCCTGCTGCTCACGGCCGAGAAGCAATGGGAGAGGGAGGATCGGGTTGGGCTGGGTTAGGGGTCTGGGTCGGGTCTGAGTGGTCCGGGTCGGGTCGGTTAGGTAGTGGGTCGGGTTAGTGAGTTCGGGTCCGAGTTTGGTGGGCCGGGCTCGAGTCTTTTTATTTTTAAAGTATTTTACGAATTTATGTGTTTTGGGTCAAATAAATTGAAATAAAATTATTTGGACTCCCAAATAATTTTATTTGGACTTTTAAAATTTTAATTAAGGTTGTCCATTAATTTTATGGGCTTTTGGGCCCATAAAAGTTAATGGGCCAGTCTTTGGGTTTTTGGGCCCAATGGGCCAGTTTAAGTGTTATTGGGCTTCGGGTATTTTTAATGGGCTTAATTAATTTAATGGGCTTAATTAATGTAATTGGGCTTAGATTAATTAATTGGGCTTAAAGTTTAAGTTATTGGGCTTAAGTATGTTAATGGGCCAGATTTAAGTTAATGGGCTTGAGTGTTAGGGCCATCAGTCCAGGACCATCCATGAGAAAATTGCATGTGTCCTGATTATATATTTAATTATTTTTATGCATTTAAGTTATTTTAATATTTATATGTTAGTAAGAAAAATTAAATTAAATATATATGAAGGACACACAATTTATTTAAGTACATGCATTCATGAAATCAATTTTTATGCTATGATTGAATTTCTATGGTTGAGCAAATAAAATATTTTAGGTGGAAATTGAAGTAGTGTGGCCATTTATGGGCAGTTTTCTGCCATTTATGTATGGGCAGTTTCTGCCATTTATGTATGGGTGGTTCGCCACCAGCCTCGTACGATGGTTTCTTAGACTGATCAGTCGCACTATAAGTATGGGTCACACTTACGGATAGGACCACTCGATGTTCAGAAAATAAATGCTCAACAACTTATGTATGTATGATATTATGTATGTTATGTATGTTTATTTATGTAAGTTATGTTATGTAAATTTTTAAGCATGCTCATTCATGTATATGTATGTATTAGTATTAAAGTGATTTAAATTATTTTAAACCCTTGTTAGTATGCATGTTGGGCCTCTAGGCTCACTACACTGATATGGTGCAGGTGAGTACGTAGAGGAGCAGGTTACTCCTACCGGTGGTGAGGACGTATGAGCAGCGCTGCAGTAGCCCCGTGACCGTGACAGCTTCTGAGTCACCGTGCATGATGTCATGTGAAACATTTTATTATTATTTTCAAGAGTTGAGGGTTATGAATATTTTATCAAACATTTTTAGAGCATGCACACATTTTATTTATGCAGTATATTTTTAATTCTAGGGTTGACTCAGTTGTTTAATTATTTTTAAGAATGCATTTTATTTAAGTATTCAAATTGTTCATTTATTTAGTCATGAATTTATTTTTAGTATTTTTATTTGGTGCATATATGTATGGGCATATATGTACTTATATTTATTTAGTAGTATAAAAAAAAAAAAATTTCCGCATATTTATTTATTATAGAGTTAGGGTCGTTTCAAACATCAATTAAGATAAAAACGGAGCGTTAAAATTCTTCCCCTCTAAGAAAAGATTTCGTCCTCGAAATCATCGATATCAACTCATAAGAAGATAATTAAGAATTCAAGAACAGAATTAAGAACTCACGTCAGATGAATAAATCAGGAAATCTCTGTCTCATGTCAGATTCTGTCTCCCAAGTCGCTTCTTCGACTCCATGACGACTCCACTGAACTTTCACCAAAGGAATCGATTTGGTACTGAGCTGTTTCTCCTTTCTGTCAAGGATCTGAATCGGTCTCTCGAAGTAGCTTAGAGTTTCATCAAGTTCGGCTTCGTCAGGCTGAAGAACATGTGAAGTATCGGGATGATATTTCCTCAACATCGAGACGTAAAATACATCGTGAATTCCAGATAAAGAAGGAGGAAGTGCTAACTTGTAGGCTAGATTGCCTATCTTCTGTAAAACTTCATACGGGCCGATGAATCTCGGTGACAACTTCCCTCTCTTCCCAAATCTAACAGTACTTCTAAACGAAGAAATCTTCAAGAATACACGGTCTCCCTGATCAAAAGATAGAGGTCTGCGATGGATATTCGCATACTTCGCTTGTCGGTCTTGAGCAGTATTCATTCTCAATCGAATAATCTTCACCTGCTCAGCCATATCACGAATCATATCTGGTCCCAAGTCTGGGGACTCAGACATCTCATCCCAGTACAGAGGAGATCTGCACTTCCTTCCGTACAACGCTTCGAATGGTGCCATACCTATACTCGTCTGAAAGCTGTTGTTGTATGAAAACTCAACGAGAGGCAATGAATCTTGCCAAGTAGTGCCAAAGTCAAGCACCACTACTCGTAACATATCCTCCAGAGTCTGAATCGTCCTCTCAGACTGCCCGTCCGTCTAAGGATGATACGCTGTAATCAGGTGCAACCTAGTACCAAGAGCCTCTTGCAGGCTGTGCCAGAAGTGAGAAGTAAACCGAGGATCTCGGTCAGAAACAATCGATCTCGGCACACCGTGCAATCTAACAATCTCTCTAACATACAAGTCGGCCATCTGATCATGACGATATGTCATCCGATAGGGAATAAAACAAGCAGACTTCGTCAACCTATCAATCATTACCCAAATAGCATCACATCCTCGAACAGATGGGGGTAGCTTCGTGACAAAATCCATCGAGATATGATCCCACTTCCATTCCGGAATAGATAAACTGTGCAGAAGACTTCCCGGCCTATTTCTCTTGGCTTTCACTTGCTGACAGTTCAAACAACGGGATACAAACCTCGCAACATCACTCTTCATCTTCTTCCACCAAAACTGACTTTTCAGGTAGTTAAACATCTTCCGGCCTCCTGGATGAACACTGAACCGACTGCAATGTCCCTCTCGCAGAATACGCTGTCTCAACTCAGAAATACCAGACACAACAATACAGTTATTCACAAATAAAACATCATCCCTGACCTGAAACTCAGACTGGTGTCCAGATCTCACTTTCTCTATCGAATTCTGAATACTCTCATCGGATTTCTGTGCTTCTCTGATCGACACAAACAACTCTGGCTTGGCATGGATAGCACAAACTCTGATAAGACTCCTATCTGATTCAAACTCCAATCCAAAATTGCAGCAGTCGTCAATCAAATGAGACACACCGATGGTCGAAAGAGATAAAGAACAAAGCTTGTGACTCAAAGCATCGGCAGCGGCATTCGACTTCCCCGGGTAATACTTAATCTCGCAGTCGAAGTCCTTCAATAAATCTAGCCATATCCTCTGTCTCATATTCAACTCAGACTGTGAAAATAAGTACTTAAAACTCTTATGATCAGAAAAGATCTCCAAAGACTCACCGTACAGATAGTGACGCCAGATCTTCAAGGCAAAAACAATAGCAGCGAGTTCAAGATCATGAACTAGATAGCGAGTCTCGTGCGGTTTCAACTGTCTCGACGCATATGCTATCACGTGCTTCCTCTGCATAAGAACACAACCCAGACCAGAATGAGAAGCATCGCAATACACCGAAAAACCTCCAGAACCTGATGGAATAGAAAGTATCGGAGCACTAGTCAATCTCTTCTTCAACTCAATGAAACTGGTCTCACACTCTTCAGTCCAAACAAAAGGCGCGTTCTTCTGAGTCAGCTGGGTAATCGGCTTCGCAATTGAAGAAAAACCCTGGATAAATCTGCGATAGTAACCCGCTAAACCCATAAAACTTCAAATCTCAGGCACAGAAGTCGGCCTACGCCAGTTCATAACTGCCTCAATCTTGCTAGGATCAACAGAAATCCCATCTCCCGAGATAATGTGACCAAGAAAAATGACTCGGTCTAACCAAAACTCGCACTTCGACAGTTTGGCAAACAACTGTTCAGTTCTAAAATCTGCAAAACAATCCTCAGATGCTCTGCATGATCAGCACGGCTCTTTGAATAGATCAGGATATTGTCAATGAAAATAATTACAAACTCATCTAGAAAACGCTGAAAGATTCGGTTCATCAACCCCATAAAGACTGCTGGAGCGTTAGTCAAACCGAACGGCATGACAAGAAATTCAAAGTGGCCATACCTCGTTCGAAACGCAGTCTTAGGAACATCCTCCTCACGAACTCTCAGTTGATGATACCCAGATCTCAAATCTATCTTCGAATGAATACACGAACCCTGCAATTGATCAAAAAGATCATCTATACGAGGTAAAGGACACCTGTTCTTGACTGTCGTCTGGTTCAATTGGCGGTAGTCAATGCAGAGACGCATAGAGCCATCTTTCTTTCTAACAAAGAGAACAGGAGCACCCCAAGGCGATACACTAGATCGAATGTATCCCTTGGCAATCAATTCTTCCAACTGGGAGCCATTCTATACGGGGCTTTAGAAATCGGCTGAGTACCTGACGTCAGTTTGATGCCAAATTCAATCTTACGAATAGGCGGTATCCCGGAATCTCATCTGAGAACACATCAGAAAACTCTCTAACCACTGTTATATCAATCAACTCAGGGCTAGACTTCAAAACATCGATCGCATAAATCAAAAATCCCTCGGCTCTTTTTTGCAACAATCTAGTCATAGACAACACAAAAATTAAAGGAATTCTAGAACGAGAACCCTTACCAAAGAATCTCCACTCGTCTGACATCTCTGATCTGAAACGGACTATCTTCTGAAAACAATCTACTGTAGCCCTGTACTTAGTCAAAACATCAATGCCAACTATGCAGTCAAAGTCAGACAAACTAAGTACAATACAGTCGATCTCGATCAAATTTCCTTCAAAACTCAATCCAAAATTTCTAACAAAATTCCTCGCAACAATTCCTCCACCCAAAGGTGAAGTAACAGAAACTACAGCAGGTAATGGCTCAAAAGGCAAGGCATGCATCAACACAAATTTCTCAGATATGAAAGAGTGGGAAACACCTGTATCTATCAAAATATTAGCAGGATAATCAAAGATCGTACAATTACCTGCAATCAAATCATCAGGTGCAGCCTGAGCCTGATCCTCATTCAGAGCATACACTCTCGCCTGCTGCCTAGGAGGTTGGTTCAAATTCTGGTTACCTCCTTGACGATTCTGTTGTTGAGGTTGGAAAGAGTGAACTGCATTCAATTGCCTCTGAGGCTGAGACGACTGTCGAGAAGCATTTCCACTCTGTGCTTGCTCAGAGCCCCGTTGAGGACAAAGTCTAGCATAATGCCCCGTCTGCTGACAAATATAACAATTCCCAAATATTCCCATACACTGGTCACTGGAGTGACAATCTCCACACTTGCTACAAAAAGTACCAGAGGAACCTGAACCTTGACTATAACTGTTCTGTTTTGAGCCTCCAGAACTTGAAGAGCTACTTCCAGAGTTCTTAAACTGCTTTCCTTTGGGACGAAAGTAATTCTTCTTATTACCTCCACTGCTACCACTTTCAGTCCTCGGTGGTTGATTCTGGTAATGGGACTGTTGGGCCTGAAACTGCTTCTGTTGTTGCTGAGGGGCAAACTGATTCCCTCTCTGTCTTATCAGTCCTGCTTCCACACCCTTGGCATGATCCATCGCATCTGCAAAGTTATTCGGCCTTTCGGTATTCACCAGAACAAAGATATCAGGGTTCAGACCGTTAATAAAGTGGTCAGCTTTCGCTTCCTCATTCTCAGAAATGTGTGGAGCAAACCTCAATAGACTGTCAAATTTGGTAACATAATCTTCGATACTCAAATTGCCTTGCTTCAAATTTGCGAATTTGGCATTCTTATCCTTACGGTAAGAAACTGGGAAGAATCGTTTATAAAACTCAGTCTTGAACATAATCCAGTTAATAAGAGTACCTCTGTTCTCCATGGCTTTCTTAGTTGAGGTCCACCATTTCTTAGTCACTCCGTGTAGCTGATGAATAACCAATCTAATTCGCCGGTCATTGGAATAGTCGAGAGAATCAAAGAGCTGATCTATATCATCCAGCCAGCCCTCGCAATCCACGGGATTCTCCATACCTTTCAAGATCGGTGGTCGGAAAGATTGAAACCTTTTCAGTAAGGTTTCCATAGGGGTAGCCATGGCATCCATCTAATTCTCAACCATATCGCCCTGGTCATTCGGAGGAGTCATTATAGGTGGAGTTTCAGTCGTAGTAAAAACTGGTGGAGTATTCATGTTCAATCTTCTTCGAGTACCCATCTAAAATCAAAGGGATTAGAACACATATATCTCAATCTCAAAATTCCAGTGTCCCACAACCTCTGATCTTCTTACTCAAGCCAAAAGATGGAACTCGGATTCAATGAATGATTATAGTTCATATCTCAATCAATTCATGCTTTATAAATTAAATCACATAATCATGTAATTCAAATAGTTCACAAACAATAAAACATGCTCGCATTGTATCTAATAAATTAATTAACTAACTCAAACACATGTGAGAAGCCAATACAAGCGGACTCGATCTACCTCGCACTCTTCTAAATTCAGTCCAAGATCTTAACGCTTTGATACCACTTAATGTGAGGCCTCGATTCTAATCATATACTTAGAGTAAAGCAATAGATTAACACAATTAAACAATAAGGATTAAGACATCGAAATATATTTTTTTTAAAACGTGCCCGCTCGATCGGTAAGATCCTACCGATCGAGCGGCCAAAAAATTCTAAAGCCACTGCCCAGAAATCAGGACGCCCGCTCGATCGGTAGAATCTTACCGATCGAGCGGACACAAAATGTCCAACTCTTGGGTTCCATTTACAGGGTGCTCGCTCGATCGGTAAGTTTCAGCCGATCGAGCGAGATGCTCTGTACCAGAAAATTCTGGTTTTCTTCTTCAATTCCAACTCAACTCAAACCCAACATCAATAACATAAAATCCTATTCAACAAGATACAAAGGATTAGATCTAGAGTTATACAATCCTCAAAATATAACATGCATAAAAATCCATTTAGTTCGGACTTATTCAATACAAAAAGGAGTTCGAAGAACATAAACGACTCCTAACATCCAAGCCTCACTCTATCCTCTCAATCGTCTAGCCATGATGTCTCTGACTCAATCCTGCCCCACCTGTTGCCAAGTACATATACAAACAAAGACAACAGCCGGATAATCCGGTGAGAATAATATTTCCAGTAAAAGAGACTAGCATATAATAATATGTAAATATATCAAAACATGATATAAAATCAAATTCCACATATTCATCCAGTAATTCATTCAATTGCGGAATTAAAATGATATGCATGACTTTAAAACTTCTGGATTATCAGACTCAGATAATCAAATGAAATTCTTCTTTCTTTCTTTCTTTGGTTTGGGATCCCGAGGTTAAAATATCCAACGATCACACCGAACTCCCCTTTCGAGGTGGACGAGGTATATTTTAATCCTCTAGACTCTAGGGCATTATAGTGAGTTAATCGACACTTGTAGTAAATCGCCTACCAAGGCCGCTCAGCTTTAATCTCCAGATCATCTAATTCAAAATGAATAATCAATCATCTGAATATGAATGCATATGTAATCTCATGCATTCAAATATAAATTCAACCATAAATTCATATAAGCATATAAACATGCAAGTATGTGATTTCTTCTAGGACACTCGAATGAATCCGGATTCGAGTTAATCGTCCTATTCCATTTCAAAGTCATCTTATACCTTCTCGTCATTTCAAACTCTTCAATCTGAAAATATCAAATCCTCAATCAATATCCAACAAGTTCATCAATCGATAAAAGAAGACATCGATACTATACCGGCTCGACTCTTCTAAACTGATCAAGACTGCAAGGCTCACAATCTTCAAGAACGTCAATTCAATCTATCAGAAGAAGTCATGGTGATCAAAATCGATATCAAACTCATATCAAACTCGTATACCTTAAAACATCAAAACAACGTTCAAACTTCAAACTGACGGCATAACAGCTATATACTGATCAAACCGGAAACGCAGATAGCAAGATAACAATCCAAAGAACTCATAATCAACCTCAAACCTCAATTCCAACACAATCCCAACACATCACAAAATCAAGGTTTTCGAAAATAATATGAAAAATCATAACAAATCCGATCGTCGTTAGATCTTCGAACCGTCTTAGATATACGATCACTGCTAACTCATAATCATCCTCTCCGAATATCAATCAATTCTAAAGACATCCAAAAATTCAAACCTCTTAAAAATAAGAGAAACTTACTTTCAAACGGAGCACTCGATGCTATGATCGTAGATATCAAGTCAGAATTCAATTCTATCGGACGGATTGAGCTAGAATCGAAATCACAAAAGCTTGGGGAAAGCTTTCTCGCCTAAAATGGTGAAGGGGCGTTGTGGAGGGGATGAAGAAGTGATCCAAGGACTTATTCAAAGTCTAATTATATAACAAAACTCAATTTTGCATTTTAGTCCCTGAAATTTCCAAAAAGGTCCCTGATTAATAAAAGTTCGATCTCGAATTCTGAAATCACTGATTATCTCTAATAACATTAATTAAGATAAAAACAGAGAGTTACACAGTAAGAAATTCACAGCCTTCTCTACTCCACAAGGACACTATATTTGGGAAGTTATGCCTATGAGATTGACTAATGCACCCCAGATATTTCAAAGAAAGATGGATAACCTTTTTAAAGATTATTTCAACTTTATGTTTGTTTATATTGATAATATTCTGATAGCATCAAAAAAACATAGATGAACACGTTAAACACTTAGAGATTTTCTCTAAAATTTGTAAACAAGAAGGACTGGTCTTATTTGAAAAGAAAGCAGTCATAGCAACAAGGAAAATTGAATTTCTTGGTATTTAGATTGATGAAACTGAAATAATTCTGCAACCCCATATTGTGGAAAAGGTAAAGAATTTTCCAGATAAACTCAAAGACGTAAAACAACTCCAGATTTTTCTTGGAGTAGTTAATTTTGCAGGGATGTTCATTAACAACCTAGCAATGTACAAAAAGGTTTTTAGTACTTTGTTAAAAAAGGATGCTAAGTTTATATGGACCGATGACCATACTAAAGGGGTAAACCAATTAAAAGAAATATGTAAGAATCTCCCAAAAATGGCTATACCCTTAGATGAAGATGATATGGTATTATTTACGGATGCCAGTGACGATTGGTGGGCAACAGTCCTTACCAAGATCACTCCAGATGGGGAAATACCATGCAGATACTGTAGCGATATTTTTTCAGAATCAGAGGCCATCAGATGGCATATCAACGAAAAGGAATTTTATGCAGTTAAAAGGGCTTTTGAAAAAATTTCATATTTTTACTTGCTAAAAAATTCACTTTGAAGGTTGATAACACCCAGATAAAAGTTTTCCTAAGAAATAAAATTGAATCTAAACCTGAGAAAGCTAGGTTATTAAGATGACAAGCATTATGTCAAAATTATATTTTTGATATTGTTATTATTAAATCTCATGAAAATATTCTTGCAGATTTCATAACAAGAGATGAAAGGCAGTGACGTGGATTCCATCATGAAAATGCAGAGGCATCTCAGGAAACATCTTGGGTTGCTTCAAACCGAGTTCAACCAGTTAACCATTAATGCTGAAATGGCCGGCAGGTTATAACAAGCTGATCGGATCAAAGTATCTAATTGAATTACAGGATGTATGCAAGCTCAAACACAACTATGAGCTGATATTCAAGGGCCAATTATGAAGGCTATAGAGAAACCATTGGTTTCTCATAAACAAGATATGATAAAACCATTGGTTTTACAAAAAACAAAAAATACAACCACCGGTTGGGAAACAAAATGTTGAGGAAGCTAAAAACTCAAGAAACAAGTGATAATCTATCATCAACTTTTGATGATCTAGATGAAGCAACAATTGATGAGGATTTCTCATCAAGTCAACCCTCCGCCTCTGGGGTAAAAGAGGAAGAGATCAATCTTAGGCCCAACACTGCCAAGGGCAAATCTAAGATCGATACTAACCCAACTATTATTTCTTCATTTCAGGTTTATCAATAAAGGTGGGAGAAATTAAGTACAAGAAATGAAATTAACCCTAACACTTGTAGGGTTGATGTGGCAGGGATATATCCAAGGGTTTGGCTAAAAAACAATGTCAATCCTAAGGATGTAAAGCTCTGGTATGAATTTGGAGCCTTGGCCTCAGTTTATACAACGTCACCAAGCTTCTTGGAGATATCACAGTTACCGAAATGGATTCAGGAAGCAGTCCAAGAAACATGGGCAAATAACGACCATTTGTCCAGAGGAGATGTGCTTGAGTTATACTTTTTCAGTACAGCTCCGGAACCAACAGTGAAAGGATCACACGAACCCTTTCATTTCATCAAGCTAAGGAGACCTGATATAAATAGTCACAAATTTATCAAGGATCCTAAAACTGAAGAAATACCCTTAGTGTCCACTTTCGGGGAAAATTAGATCTCAATCAGAAGGGCATGGGATATTTGGGTCTGTCTTACTGAGATGGACAAAGTCAAGTTTCCATTTAAATTTTATCAGAATTATGTGAATGGATCGTTCCTGTTAAATACAATGACAGGGAAAACTACAGCCTTTGCGGAAGAACTCTTTGAAAAGAAGAGAAATATTTTGTGGAACAACAAGCTACCGAGGAGTAAAGAAACTCGCCGAAAATTTTGTAACATGACTCATATTGGACGATGGTCAGAGAATATCTGCTCAGAATGCCCAAATCAAAAGGAGCCAGAATTTGGAAAAACCTTTAGACCCCGAACGGATCGAAAAGATTTTTTCGAGACAAGCAAAGGTGGACAAGGACCACTGAAGATGCGTTTTCACAGGGGCCTACTTCAAAAGCAAAAGATGCCCCGACAACAATAAAGCAAACATTTGAGGAGATTAAATTCAAAATAAAGTGGCAGACATGTGATTCCTCCACTAGTAAAAGATATCATCAATAATGACATAAAGAATACAAGACAGCTGCCTCCTCCACTAGTAAAAGATGTCATCAATAATGGCATAAATAAAATACAAGACAGCTGTAAGATTCCCTGAAGTTTCTCGGTGAAACGAGTGGAACCTTAGCTATAAATACAAGTGTTCAAGGAAGCTGAAGATATCAATCATTCCCTTCAGTTTTCTTACAAATAAATTGTTTTAATATTTCTCTTTCTATTGTATTAAGTTTTCTTTCATGTATTTCAAGAACAAAGCTACTATAAGTAGCTAAACAAGTTGTCTTCTCTTCTTCAAAGGAGTTGATTTATGTAATAATATTATGTCTGAATAATTTCTTTAAAGCCTCTTGTTCTTTCATGCTCATATTTTATAATTAAATTTATATATTATACGCCTTAAGATAGAAAACGAATTAAGGCTGTGCTGGGTGTCGTTGAAGGAGCTTGTGCAAAAATCATCTGTTGCGACTGCGTGGTTGGAGTGTGAGGAGCACTTCGTAAAACTCGACATGTATGACCCGACGACATTTTGGTCAAAGAGGTATTTGAATTTAATTCATCTTATGAAAGCATGTTAGACCCTAATTCGGAGTATATCGGCTGGAAACCTTGCGTAATTGATAGTCTTGCATGGCCGGGACTGGTTCGATAGATTAACAATGCCACGTACAAAAGATTAGTTACTAAATAATATTTAATTCAAAAATGGGGACCACTAGGGAGTTGAAATAAAAAAATTGTAGTTAAGGAATTAAGATAAAATTTAAAGGATTGATAGGGATTTTTAAATCATTTACCCCTTTAGCATTGTAAATAAGACCACAAAACGTGGTATCAAATTGTCCATAAAAAACCTGGTGGGATTTGGGTAGTAATTAGAAGATAACATGCATCAAAATAAAAGTCGCCTGCCTGCCTTTCTTGACTAATATAATTCATATTTCAACTATACGTACTTTAGTTTGGTTAAAATCCAAACATGTGTCTTGGTCGGCTATATCTTCGAATTTTAATTGAATTGAATGTTCAACCCCACATCATTTTATCCCAATAATATTATTTTAAAAAAAAATTTCGACTCCCAGTCAATTGATTGATTAATCATAAAGTACACAAGTTAAATTCATAGTTACATCACAGAGAAAAACGAGACGAAATTCCAGTAAAAAATAAAAATAAAAAGGAAGGAAATTCTGAGTGCTATATAGATATGAAATGGAATGATAATTAATATTTTTATATATATCGACGAACTCGATGAACTGGTGGGGGGTCTATCCAGGAAAAATCGAGAAAAGTAAATAGTCAAATTAAGGCTCAGAAATTAAGGAAATCCACAAAGACAAAGATATATCGGTGCTTTAATTTCATGCCACGTAGAATATTTTTTCACATACGTAAATTAAACTCACACGTTACGTTATATCATATAGAAAAAACATCCGTTGACCTCTTTGCAGTTGAAACAGTACTACTTTGGATCCTTGAAAATGAGAACATTATTATTTGCATGTCAATATTTCGATTTCAGCACGTCCATTTTCTCACTGGGACCAAGAATTAAAGAAGTTAACTCATCATATATAATAATTAGAAAAATGAATGCATGTTACATTATGCAACTATTCCACTGTAAAAAGCCATCTTTTTTCTCGAGATAGTTTTGTAACTTCAAAAGTTCGTTCAGGGACAAAATACGACGGTATAATTGGTTCCTGCAGTGCAACGAACAAGCTCTGGCTGATCATCTCTAGGGTAAGTATAAGCTCTCGGGCACTTGCTCCGGAAAAACCGCGAAAACTTGGTCGGCCCGCAGTAATTCCCCGAACCGCAACAGTATTTGTCCGTCTTAAACACCGTGCATGGATCGCTGCACCCTCCCGGAACCCGCAGCTGCGTCGGGCAAAA
Source organism: Henckelia pumila (assembly GCF_033568475.1). Taxonomy (NCBI): domain Eukaryota; kingdom Viridiplantae; phylum Streptophyta; class Magnoliopsida; order Lamiales; family Gesneriaceae; genus Henckelia; species Henckelia pumila. The sequence goes on from NW_027331883.1 coordinate 1,666,303, forward strand.
TTCGTTGATATCTACGGTGCATTCGATAGGCCTTCCGCATTGCCCCGAGTCTGGGGTTGCCTTAACCGGTACATTGAAGCCATCTACAAGAGATAAGTCGATGAAATCCAAGTCGTTGAATATGTCGAGTCTGTATCTGAAAGCAGTGACGGGAGATTCCCCGTAGTTTTCACATTGTAGGAGGTCGTCACAGTTGCCGGTTTGGCATTTGCCTCTACCGGTTTCGTCGAAGGAGCAGCCGGTTCGAGCCCAAATCCGGCCTACCGTCCCGTCGGGGACGGTCAGTTTCCATGTTTGGTCGCGTTCCAGCCGCTGGCCTCCGCCGGGCACCGCGGCTGCCCATATGGTGAAGGGGCAGTTGTTTGTTATGTTAAATGTGATAGCATTGATGTGGTTGAAGAAAAGAGTGCTTATGAGAAAAAAGGGGAGGGATTTGATTATGTTGATCATGTTTGAAAAAAGAGTATACTCCTAATTCTGAAAAAAAAAAAATTGGTTATAGATTATATATATGAAGCTCCCAATAATTATTATTTCATGTGAATCAATTATGGTTGGCTAGCTCTTATGAAATGTTTGTGTTTGTATTTGTGTGATTGGACCTTCTGTCAAAGTGTTGAAAATTTTCATGCAATTTATAAATTTGGCCTTTGCATATGAATAAGATTTATTCGCGTCCATTCTTACAATAATGTCTTAAAAGATTAATCCACTTACATAAATATTCAGGGAAATTTTTTATTTTTGGTCAAATAAGTTGTCCATTTTTTGGTTTTGGTCTATTAATTTTTTAAAATTTGATTTTGGTACAATAACTTTTAATTTTCAGTGATTTTGGTCCAATTGCTATAGTGACAACTAGATACGTCAACGTTTTTCGCTGTCACGTCATCATTTTCCGATACCAAGTCAGTATTTTCCGGTGTCACATCAACAGTTGGACCAAAATATCCGAAAACTTAAAGTTAGTATACCAAAACAAAATTATGAAAATTTAATGAATCAAAACCAAAAAATAAACAAGTTAATCTCGACGTAGTGTTGCTTGATGCATTAACCATTATATCAACCCGAGGACAAAATTGAACTAAACAATATTAGAGCGAAAAGATAACAATTGTCCAGTAGTTTCCGCTGTTGACTTTCAAAAGATGCGGAGCCGCCAGACCCAAAAACGGTTGAGTAGATGCTACTCGTAGGGTACTATCTTGCGGGTGACGTGGCAGCTCATGATTGGTTAAAATCAATGGGTTCCACGTAAGACCCACTAATTTTAACTAATTATGGGCTTACATGTCACCCGCAGGATAGTACCCTGCGGGTGGCATGTACTAAACCCCCGAAAACATGACCGTAAAATCCAATTCGAATCTGGAAAACAATTTTAAAAATTATTTGAACCTAGCTAATTATGTATTACTACATGATCATCATCATTAATTTATTACTATTGGCATCTTACTTTCTGAAGAGAGGCTATAAAATTTCTTTTAACATTTCCAAATTAATTAATAACAAAGAAAAAATATTCTAAAATCATGCAAACGGCATAAATCAAATTGGTTTGGTTAATTTTGCGTGGTTTGGAAAGCATTTTGAATCGAAGTTAGATGATTTTAATTTTTTCAAACCAAATTAATTAATTATCATGAAATTAAATGTGCAGTTGGATTATATTTAGTTCATCAGACATGACCAAAGTCCCAATTTTAGAATGAGATTTCAGGTTTGAAGTCCAATTATACCAATATATCTTTGACTCAAAGTGATATAGTTGGATGATCAGAAGACGTTAAGTAATTATAAAAAAAATTATAAAATTCTTATGGTGTACATACTTAATCTAAGGTATATATGTTTGCACATGATACTTAAATTGTGAATTTAATTTTCTTTAGAAAAGTTTTCAAAATTTTGTAAAAACAAAAGGTGATAATAATTTTTTTAAGCATTTGCGGACACCAGTATGCCAAACTTGAAACGCTAAAATTGTACCCCAACTAAGTGCCAATTTTTTATAATCTATTAGGGCATGATTGGTACGTTGGAAAGGAATAAGGTAGGAATGAAATCGATTTTGGAATGAAATGATATTGGAAATAGAATGGTTGTTTTATTTCATTCCAACAATTGATACTGTTAAAATGAAAAATGAATGAAATGAAATAATTTTTAATAAAAAATCATATTTTAACTACATATATCAAAATAAGAGTAATTCATAAACTTTTTATTATTTTTAATATTGAAGTTGTAGCAATTATTATAAAATTATCATTATATAGTTTCAATAATTTACATTTTTATTTTATAATAATAATTGTTATTTTATTATAATAATAAGATACAATTATAATATTATTATTTAATTTAAATAATATTAATTATTATTTTCAAAATAATATTAAATAATAATAAATTTTTTTAATAAATAAATAAAATTATTTTTTATAAATACTTTCATAAATAATAATAATAAATAAATCATAATAATAATAATTAATATTACAAAAATATCATTATTAATATAATAATAAAATAATAACATAATTATTTTTATATATATAATAATATATTGTTATTATTATATAAGTAAATATTAATTTAAATATAAAAAAGATTACTCATAAATATGAAAATGGTAGGTGGGAATGGTCATTCCATCCAAAAATGGATGGAATGACTATTCCAATGGGAATGACCATTCTCATTCTCATGTCAAACCAAACCAAGCATGAATATAGGGAATGAGATGGGAATGCTCATTCCATTCCCACCTCATTTCCTTGTACCAATCATGCCCTTAGTGTAAAATCAACTACAAGAACATCGATAATCGTTTCGTTCCTTTTACAAGTGCAACTATAATCTTGTTCTGTTGCTGGGCAGGTTTAGTACTTTCTAGCCAACATTTTGAGTTAATACTTTGGTAAATTGGTAGTAGAAGGAAAAATGCGGTAGGTTTTTAAAATTTTAATCACAAACATATACATACACACGCACGCATGCAAACACATGTAACATGTAATATGTGATTTATTATCCATCTAGGAAATCAAGAAGGATTATTTAATTTGTACGTGTATTACTCATCCCTTGAACAACAAATTCTTTAAGTTTACTTATCAAATAAATTAACAGATCAAGAAAGCCCATCAAGGGAAAAAAACCACAGTATAGTTGCTTCCTGAATCCTGCAGTGCATGTAGCGAGGAATGGCTGATCATTCTTTGGGTAAGTATAAGTATTCGGGGTGTCACATCAACAGTTAAATCAAAATCATTGAAAATTAAAAGTTAGTGTACCAAAACCAAATTTTAGAAATTTTATGACCAAAACAAAAAAAAAAATGACAAATTAATGGACAAAAAACCTATTTTTCCTATTTTTAAATAATAATAATAATAATAATGAATCAACTTAATGTGCATTAATATAATTTAATGAAGAAGTAATGAGTTATATATAGTATCGATCCAAGGTTTTATTTGATGGGTGATTCTACATGTACACGAAGGGTTATATATTGGGTTACATATTGGGTTATACATTGCACTTGATAGTTGAAACTTGAAACAAAATGGAGGGATGTTTTGTAATTAATTCCAAATATAATGTATAACTCAATATATAATACGCCGTGTACATATAACATTTTTTTTTGTTTATTTGAGATGCATCAAGAAGAGTCCTCGGTATTGAAATTTGAACACCCCATTTCACTCCCAAAAAAAATAAAAATAAATAAATAAAACTATATGTTGAATTAGACTTTGCATGTGTGATACACTATATAAATACTATGTATTTAAATATCTATGTATATTATTTTATTTTAAATATTTGATTTTAAAAATTAAGACGAAATTTTTCATAGGGGTATTTTTGTATAATCATTATATATAAATTCGATCGTGTTCATTGGAAAAATAATCCAATGGTCCTTTGATTGATAGAAACCAATTAATAATGGAAATCCTGGTCAACAAATTTCGTGGAATTTATTTTTAGATGGGAATTTGTTAAAACCTTGAAATATCGGGTTTGAACTTGAACACATAAAAATTCTACATTTTTCTCACTAACATTTATGTTTTATTATGACCGAAATGAATAAGTGGGGTAGATATCTAGAAATAATGACATTATTGAATTTAGAGATAGTAGGTTTCAACAATTCAAAGGAAAATTAATATGACCAATCAAATCTAAATATGTAATGAAAGAAAAATATGTATTTAATCCTAAATATTCGATATATTAAATATTGGGTTTTTAAATTAAATAATATAATTTTTTTAACAATATATGACAGTTTTAAATTATATATATATATATATATTACAAGAAACATTTATTTAGGAAAAGTTAAGATTTTGGTCCCGTAAATTGGTATATTCTGAATTTTAACCCTATAATTTATCGAAATTTTGTTTTTGGTTTTTTTTTTCTCGGAATCAATTTATCCAATATATTGTTATTTGATATCGATTATCTCTTACGTGACACATATAGACAGATATAGTTCAAATTAAGTCAGACTACGCATGTTAAAATCTATTTAAAAATATAAAAGGGAAAAAATAAACCAAAACCACACAATATTTCAAAATGATATTGATAATTAATAGGATAAAAGCTATTCATCTTGCCCAAATAGATTTTAATATATGTAGTATATATTTTATTATCGTCACATAAACGATGTAAAAAAAATTAATTCACGGGGCAAAAAAACACAAGTTACTGAATGAAACTAAACATCGACAAATTATAATACGAAAAATTTTAAACATATAAACTTACGAGATAAAAAATCGTCCTTGCTTATTTAGCTTGAATTCGGCACTGAAACTTCAAACAAAGCATATTCCAGTATGAAATTTTCGAAAAGGTAATTGGCATATTGCACCTCTTAAATATACACCTTAGACATATGGCACGATAAAAAAATATATAATTTTGCAGTTACACCCCTATCAACATACAAAAATTTGGTACCATTTCTTCAATGGAAGGTTTCACTTCTTAAATTCGGTAAGTGTAACCATGCTGTTTGTTTCATTTCCTTGTTTAGAAATTTGGTTTCAGGCTTAAGAATGCTCTATTACGATTTTGGTTGTTTATTACGGAATATTGGATTTGGAGCTACTTATGATCCGCTGAACTTGCATATCATGTATTTGATTAATTGATCAAGTGATGTTTTATAATCTTTTGTGAAGTTCTTCCTTGGGAATGATTTATCATGATTCTGTGGTACATTGTAGGACTTCTGCTTTGATCAGAACTGCAACCTCCATCTTTGCCTTGCTTCGACAAAGATGGCTGTCGTTGCTAAAGTATCACCCATTTCTCTTCGGACAGAACCTAAAAATCCTCGGTTGCCCAATTCGAATAATCTTAAAGGCCAGAATTTTACTCAAAGAGTTTGTAAAACCCATCAATTTCCGCTGAAAATATGCCACCCGCATTCTGTATTGAGCTCCAGCTCTTCCTTTGCCGCCGAGCCCAACTCACTTTTGACTCAGTTATGCATCGAAAATCAGCTAAATCAAGCTATAAAGTTCTTGAACTCAATTGCAGACGAGCCGCAAAATGACATTGAGGAAGAAACTTTTGTTTCTTTAGTAAGACTGTGTGAATTTCAGAGGGCATCTAATGAAGGATTATTAGTTTACTCCTTTGTGTGTAATTTGATGACACGTTTGAGTTTAAAGCTTGGGAATGCGCTCTTGAGCATGTTTGTGAGATTGGGTAATTTGAGTGATGCGTGGTATGTATTCGGGAAGATGGAGGAAAGAGACGTGTTTTCATGGAATATTTTGATTGGTGGGTATGCAAAGAATGGTTTCTTTTATGAGGCAATCGAGTTGTATGGAAGAATGTTGTGGCTTGGTGGGATTTGCGTTAGGCCAGATGTATATACTTTCCCTTGTGTATTGAGAGCTTGTGGGGGTTTGGGAGATTGGACTTGGTGTAGGGAGATTCATGCGCATGTTTTACGATTCGGGTTCGAGTCCGATGTTGATGTTGTTAATGCTTTGATCACCATGTATGTCAAATGTTATGATGTGTGGAGTGCACGGACAGTGTTTGATGGAATGTCTAGGAGGGATGTGATCTCGTGGAATGCGATGATCTCTGGGCATTTCGAGAATGGAGAGTATTGGGAAGGGTTAAGATTATTTTTTGCAATGAGGGAGCATTGTTTTTGCCCAGATGTGATGACTATGACAAGTGTGATATCGGGTTGTGAGGTTATTGGTGATGAGAGCCTCGCGCGAGCGGTTCATGGCTATGTTGCTAAGATGGAATATGGATCTGAGTCTTCGGTCTACATCTCATTGATTCAGATGTATTCAAGTTTAGGACGATGGGGTGAAGCTGAGGAGGCTTTTGATAGAATTGAGTGCAAGGATGTGGTATCTTGGACATCAATGATTTCGGGTTATAGCAACAATGGGATGGCTGAAAAAGCTATCGAAACTTATAAAATGATGGAGCTAGTGGCCGAGGGCGTGACGTTGGATGAGATCACTATCGCGAGTGTCATTTCTGCATGTGCTTCTGTGGGCTCTCTTGATTTTGGCATAAAGCTTCATGGGATTGCTGAACGGGTCGGACTTATAGGGCATATTATGGTTGCAAATGCTCTTCTCGACTTTTATTCCAAGTGTAAATGCATTGACAATGCTTTGGAAGTATTCCACCAAATTCCTGATAAAAATGTAATTTCGTGGACAACAATTATCCTTGGGCTTCGAATCAATAACCGAAACTTTGAAGCCTTGATCTATTTTAGGCAAATGATACTTGGTTTAACCCCGAATGATGTTACCTTGATCTCTGTACTCTCTGCATGTGCAAGGATAGGAGCATTGATGTGCGGGAAGGAAATCCATGCCCATGTATTGAGAAATGGGTTGGTATTTGATGGTTTTCTTCCAAATGCTCTTCTTGACATGTACGTTAAGTGTGGTAGTACGGAGTCAGCACTGAATCAGTTTAAGATTCAGGAACCGGATGTGGCGTCTTGGAATATTTTGCTGACCGGTCATTCCAATAGGGGCCAGGGTCATCTTGCCACTGAGCTATTTAACAAAATGATTGAGTCCAAAGTTAGTCCGGATGAGGTCACTTTTACAGCACTGTTACGTGCTTGTAGTCGATCCGGAATGGTCACTGAAGGCCTGCAGTATTTTAATGCCATGGAAACTGAGTTTTCAATTGCTCCAAATTTGAAGCACTACGCCTGCGTGGTGGATTTGCTTGGCCGAGCAGGAAAGTTGGAGGATGCTTACATGCTTATAGAAGGAATGAATATGGAACCAGATGCAGCAATTTGGGGAGCCTTGTTGAATGCATGTAGGATCCATAGACGAGTCGATCTCGGCGAAGTGGCTGCCAGGCACATTTTTGGGATGGATAAGAGGGACGTCGGATATTATATTCTCTTGTGTAATTTGTATTCAGACAGTGGTAAGTGGGATGAAGTTGCAAAATTGAGGAAGATGATGAGAGAGATGGGTCTGGCCATCGATCCTGGTTGCAGTTGGATTGAAGTTAAAGGAAAGATCCACGCGTTCCTCAGTGGAGATGGTTCTCACCCTCAAATAACCGAAATAACTGCTCTCTTGAAGGGATTTTACCACAAAATGAAAGTTGCTGGTCTTGGTGATCCAGAAGAAAGTTATGCAAATGAAGTTGAAGCTTCGAAAGCCGAGGTTTTCTGCGGTCATAGTGAGAGGTTAGCTGCTGCATTCGGGCTAATAAACAGTGTCCCTGGGATGCCTATTTATGTAACAAAGAACTTGTACATGTGCAAGAGCTGTCACGATACGATCAAATTCATGTCCACCACGTGCAGGAGAGAGATTTCGGTACGGGACACGGAGCACTTCCATCGTTTTATAGATGGGAGCTGCTCGTGTGGTGATGAAGGCTATGGGAAATGTTTTGTTAAGGAAATAACTTGAACTGGCTTTGAAACTCGGAATCTCGAATCCGCAAGTTGCACAACAGCATACTCTCTCCTTGGTCACTGGAGTTTACTAGCAGATGTACATGTTATTGAGCACTACACATACTCCAAAGAAGCTGGCACTTTGTTTACTGCTTAGAAAAGCTCGCTGGTTCGCCTTTGGCTCTGGAAGATCTTGAACTAAAGCTAATGGGTTCGTATCGGCTCCGGACACTGGAACTCGAGTTATGGTCAACATGTATATTTGTTTGTACAACTAAAGCTAAAGCTAATGGGTTCGCTGCTTACCTATATGGATTCAGTTGAGACATGGTATCACGGTATTCAGGAGATCAACTTGTACATTGTTTGTACAACGTTGTCATACATGTCATGTCCACAAGGACTGCCGGTGCCCATATGTAATTTTCATTATATACAATATCTAGGAACATTTCAAGGATTTCCGGCTTAAACAGGTCAAATATGGATGGTTTAATTTTATGAAATCATACTTAATAGTTTTGTTTATTGCGTTAAATTAATGGTCTTTTTAGCTTTTTTTTTTACATAAATTAAGAGACGTCTGTTTAGCTGTTAAAAATAGTTTTCATAGGAAACAGATTAGTATCTGTATTGAAATTCAAAACCAGTATGATTGTTCAAATGTCGTTAAAAATTATATTGATTTTCGTGCTTTTGATTTTTAGTTGATATAAAAATAATTCATTCTATATTTAACTATAAAGAACTTAAAATGGTAAAATACTTTTTTTTAGAATAGTTAAAATACTATATTAATAAATAATAAATATAAAAATATTGCTTCAATAAAATTGTAAAAATATTGTTAAATAAAATAACAAAATGAATAATAATAAAAAAAACACACATGTATACATATAATATAGCAAATTAAATATGTATAATAAGTAGAGGAAAAGAAACAGAGGTGTTAAAATTTAATTAAAACCAAGAATGAATTTCATACAAAGGAGCTTTCCTACAGTAACTCTTACCAACACATCATATTCAAGCAAATTGGGAAGCGAAATAGCAGGCGATCATAAAACTGCACAATCTTTTCATGCATTTGAATACTGAAAATAAAAGTGCATCCCCCAAGTACATTAGCAGACAGTACACATAGTTTAGAAGTCACTACAAAGGTGGCGGGTGATGCTCGTCGCCAAATAAGTTCAAACTAACAAAGATTTCAGTTGGGGTAAAAAAAACATTAACGACGATTCTATATAGAAAGTTAAGGTTTTTGTTTCTACTTTCTAAGACTAACCTTTGTCTGGTACTCCATGTTCCTCGCCTCTGAGATCGATTGTTGAGAACTCAAACCACTACAAGTCGGGAAGCTTGTATTATTACCTGGTAACAGATGAACTACATTGTTTTTCTTCATTTGTTCCGAATGGCAAGGAATTTCATTCTGAAAAATGGTTTGTACAACAGATCCTGATGGTTTATTGATGGGATCTTTAGCTTGATTGTAAGGTACCCCGGACTGATTTCGAAAATTACCTGAATGTGAAAAAGTTTCCCCGATGGGAAGTTCCCCTGTAAGAGTCTTAAATGCGAAATCTAGGCATGGATCGGACCAAGAGCTCCCGAATTCATAGCAGAGTTGTGATTCTTCAGATATTGCACTGTCCTTTGGTTTATGCTTATCATCTGGAATAGCTTGGTTCTCAACCAGAGGTTTTTTGGCTTTGTTCGATGGCTCAACTTGTTGAAGTGTTTTCTTGCCTACAAATTCAAGCCTTGTAGCGACACCACTCCAGGCAAGCTTTTTTGATGTTTGTGAGGCCAAACTTAGATCCTCTCTTTTCTTGGATTTTCTTAAGCTCACTGGGGCTTTAGCAGTTTGTTTCTCAGTCCTACTCGCTGGAAGGTTCAGGCAATCCTTGTTCCTTGCCTCAGAACTAGATTGTTGAGAACTTACACCACTACAAGCCGGGAAGTTGGGATGTTTATCTGGCAACAGATCAAGAGCCCCTTTATGCTTCAGTGGTTCTGAATGAGGGGGGATTTCACTTTGAAAAACGCCAGGTACATCAGAATCCGACGGTTTGGAGAATTCATTCGATTGATTGCATGGTATGCTGGACCGATCTCTGAAGCAATTAGAAAATGCCAGCGTTTGTTCATAAGGTATTTCCTCTGTAAGAGTCTTGAATGCAAATTCTAGACATGGATCAGGCCAAGAGTTCCCAAATCCAAAGCAAAGTTGCGACTCTTGTGATCTTATACTGTCGTCTGCTTGCTTCTCAACCCTAATAACCTCCTTTTCTGCTAGAGGGTTTTCAACATTTTTCAGTGGCTCGATGTCTCGAGGAGTTTCATTGACTACAACTGGAGGTGTTGCAACCTCTTTCGAGGGTGGTACACCAGAAGACAAAGGAATATCAGCGACAGTTGCAAGAGAAGAACTTGGTAATGTCTTAACTTCACTACTGGGGGATCTCTTAGCAGCAACTCTAAGTGCCTGTTTGCTTGGAATCAAGTTGGACTGAATCTCAGCTTTGCACCCTGCAAGCCTTTTCGACACTCGTGATGGCACTATTAGACCCTTTCTTTTCTTGGATTTTCTTGAGCTCACCGGAGTTTCATCTGCTTGTTTTTCGACCCCACTCGAAGGAATCTCCGGATGGGTCTCAGGATCAGTTTTAGCTAATGCTTCATCGGTTGATTTCAAGTCTACGGTTGGTTCAGTGTCAACTTTCATTTCAGCATCCTTGTCTGGATTTTCACATGATTCATTGTCTTCAAGAGTACAAGCACTGTTATCTTTCTTTGGTTCAGAGATCTTAGCATCTGGTTCTTCCGGACTTTTTGCGCTCGAGCTTTCGCCACCTACAACATGTATATCATTTTTCAGAACAGCTAAAGTATGTGACTACATCATGTAAATTATCGAAACTTGTTTCCCTCTTAAAAATAATAGACCAAAACATAAATGTATGTACCTGGATCTGATTCTCCGGAAGCTAAAAGTTGTTCTGTCTCAATGTGCTCGGACAACTTATTATCTTGAGATGATGACTATAAAAAGAAAATAGACATTTTCGTGAACTAAGATGTAAAAACAGAACAACTTAATATCACACATGAATCGTCAATAAATCAAGGCCAAACATCAGAAGATAAAATAGCTCCCATCAGCATTAGAATATAACAGTGCAAGGAAGACTGAAGTCTAATATTTCGACTCTCCTCAAAGCATCATTGCACTGGATACTTGACAACAGGAGGAGGTTGTTCATGACGTGAAGTTTGAAACTATATTGCACTCAATAGTGCAGTTAAGTTACAAGTTGAACCATAAAATTTAGGATCGATGGTGGGCCACAGAGACAAAAATCACGAAATTTGAAGGTCCCACGACGACACCTTTGAACTTTTCCTATGTACAAGCAACACAATTTCATGCATCTTCAAAGAGATTATCATTTCAATCAAGTATTTAAACATCTCATAATTGTTCATGGAATCAAAAAGTATTTTTTCCTCTATTAATTAGAAGTAGAACCGTCCAACATGCAAATGCCCACACCCATGACCCAAGAAAAAAATACATACAAAAGCTCGAAAAAAAGGCATTACATTTTTCCATGGCCCAAAACACTTTTCCATCATACCAACTACGCATTTTGAATCATACAATACATTTTGTGCCTAGAATACATTGTTTTCCATGTATTTTTGGCAATTGTTCCAAATTAGAATAATTATCATCAGATTATGCTCTTACAATGATTTTACATAACCATCATTTCACAATCCAATCCACATTTAATTTTTATGACGAATACATAATCACAATTTAGGTGATGTAATCACATGCCCAGCAATTTCTTTTGGTTTGGTGGAATTTAGGCGCAAATTGTGCAAAAAAAATATAATGCGGCGATGAATATTAAGTAAGAAATAAAGAAACAAAATATTAAGTAAGAAATAAAGAACAAAGCTATTAACTCACATGGATTTCATTCTTAATCAATTGGAGCTCATCACTCTCCATTTTCTTTGGCCTGGTCGCGCAGTTACTGATATCCCTGTTTTCCAGATATCGCATAACATCTTTTTTTGAAGAAAATATGTAGCCACTGTTTGGATCTATGTAGTACTTCAGAAAATAACCAATCGCTCATTAATCATACGACACACAAAAAATAGTAACATTATTAAAAGCAAAAGTGCAGTATAAATCAAAATATTAAATACCCTATCATTTCTAATCTTATTCCCAGATTTACTCGTCCTGATTTCTATTATCCATCCTGGAGGTATTCCATCAGCTGATTCACTCTCACGTGCAACCTAGACATCATTAAAACGTAAGGCGGTGCAAATATTTTGACGGAAACTGTGATTAGTAAATCGAGCTCAACACAGAACAAACCAATTTGAAAGAATGTTTCCCCTTGTTCTTCCTTTCAGAGTTGCACCCTGAACTAGCAATAGGCATCTTTTGTGGAGAAATTTCGAACTTCAAAGAGGGCTCATCCTCAACTTCAAGCTGACTTTGTGGAGAAATTTCGGACTTCAAAGAAGGCTCATCCTCAACTTCAAGCTGACTTTGTGGAGAAATTTCGGACTTCAAAGAGGGCTCATCCTCATCTTCAAGCTGACTTTGTGGAGAAATTTCGGACTTCGAAGAGTGCTCATCCTCAACTTCAAGCTGGAACCAAAGCATGCAAGACATAATGCATCATAAAAGTTCAAGAACATGGAACATTAAATCCAAATTTCCATTGTTTGGCCAGGAGGACAAAGAAAAATTAAATATTTTTCAGTGCAAAAATTAGAAAAAAGAGCATACTTTCTTTTTTTTGGCGGCAGTGTCACTCTGATTTACAGTTCCGAGGTATCGAATAACCGCTGGCCTAGAATAAAATTTGTTTCCAGTTGATGTATCGGTATACACCTGCAAGACAAAATACAGTGAGAAATCCAAAATTATTGTATCCTGAGAATAAGCTGAAAGACATGATTGTTGTAGGTTAAAGCAAGTGAAAAAATATGGAGATGAAGGAAAACCCCAAGCACAATACCCAGCCTCACTATAACAAAGCATCAAAGGTTTGCCCAATTTTGTGTGTGCATTTGAAATCTTCATCATTCACATTCTTGCCGTTCTATAAAAATTGAAGGAAAAAACAATGTAAAAGCAGCATCGCGACACTTGCAGAACAACAACAATGCACTCTACACACTTCTGAAGACATAATAGGTTTTTATAAAAGATGACATATGCAATACACCTTCAAGGAAATAAATTATATTAATGATAATGAAAATTCGGGAAAAGAATTGAATGCATTATGTGACGCCTAGACAAAAAATAAAAAAGAAAACGACAAGATAACAACTTCAACCAAAGTAAAACCACCAGCAACCCAGACAACAATTAAAAACGAAAACGACAAGAATTTTAAAACACAGATTGGCAACACATGCAAACACTTGTAACTCGAGGACTTTAACATGGCCACCCTGTGACTGACTCTCAAGTGAATCCACTGAATGATTAAATAAACCATATATCCACATGCTTGTTAATAATCACACTTAGCCAAATGTGGCAAGTTTGTACAAGTTTTTACCGCTCTAGTTCGAAACCAGAAAGTTCAACAACTCAAGTAGTATGAAAGCTATCAACAATCAGTCAGACCTCGACTTTGCGTTAGTTGAAAGACAAGAATAAGTTTCTAATTGGAGATATATTGCATACTTTCCAAGTCAACTATGAAGCGTAAATAACCGTTATTTTTCTTCTTTACGAGGTCCAATCATTATCAGATCCTCAGCACAATGAAAATTACAAATGTAAATCATAGCAAATAACACACGTTAACACGTGTCAATATCTTTTTTAGTTCGAGGCTTCTCTAACGGTAACAAATACACAATCTCCAAAAGTAAGGAAATTCATCATGAATTCAGGGCAATCGAATTTAAGAACCACCATTCACACTAATTACAAAAGCCCCATCTCCACAGAGCCAATTACCATGATCCTCTGCCTAGTTATGACACGAAGCTACTAAACGACAACGGATTGATTTAACCAAAATTAAGCCAACAATCTCCACTCCTCCCGCGCAAACACCGGAAATTCAAATCGAGGAGAAGGTAAGTGTCGAACCATAGATCAACGACACGTGCACACAAGATAACTCGAACCTTTTTTATCACCTCTACCCGCTAATGGCTAACTGATTCTTGAGCCAATCCACTTAAAGATTGAATACCCCACATCAATTTGTCTGTTTACATATCTATACGTCTCTAAATGCAGCAAATGCATACGAGGTTTTTTTATCATTCCATACCAAATCCAGTAACTCTACCAATTCAAGTAATACAAGATCAGCTCAATAATAACCGAATTATACGAAATCAACATTTCCACTGTTTCCAATTTGCAATGCACCGGCTATAACTACAAGTAATTCACGGAGCAAAGATCAAACTTTTAAACTCCTAAGTTTGCCACCGAACAATCACACAAACTCAGACCCACGAAAAAGGGCAATTAATTGAATTTAAACATTAACAAGCAATTGAAAAAAGGGGGAAAAACACACACACACACACACAAACAACATTTTTTTTACCTTGATTTTCCTCCCATCCTTGACTTTAATTTTCTCAGTAAAGCCAAGAGGAGGCCATTCCGGCGACTTCCCGGCAACCATTGAGACAAAATTAGAAGATTTGTGGCCAGCTACGGTGTGAACACTGTATCATAAAAACTTGTGGATTTGGGTCAAGGATTTGCTGCATAGGAAATGAAGATTTGGTGAATTAATATAGAAAAAGAGGTAGGTCTGGTGAATTGGACAAGAGCGTTCTTGGATACACGTGTTGACAAATATGCTTGCAATGGCTGGAAACTGAAAATACTGTGAGCGTGAGAGATTTTCTGTAAAGTGGGAAACTGTATTGCTGCTGGCTAACTTCACATCTCACTCTTTAATTTACGATTCCATACATCTAAAAACATTTGGTATATTTTAAAAATCAAAACTTTTACTCGAGAAAAACCAAAAATCAAAACTTGACCATATTTTATTAGACTTTTTGTTGCAAGTTACAATCTTTCGATTTAATGATATTTGAAATAATATCGGCATCGTTTCAAATTTGCAATGATAATTATACAATAGCTTTTCTTTTGAGATCTAAAATATTCTTGATATAAACTTCCCATTATTTTACAATGTCTCCAAATTTAAATAAAGAGACTTTTCGACACCACGGTGCCAAAGTTCGGACACACTTTGAATTAATGATTGTCATTATTATTGATTGCTTTTGAAATTTTTGAATAATTATCAAGGGACTGAATTGTAATCATGGTACAGTTGAAGGGCTAAAAACAAAATACCCTTGTGGATAGGTGTAAACTGCAAACTTTCTCTATATATAACACGGGACTCCAATTTCTATCATTACTTTCTTTCTTTCTTTCCGGATTACTGCAATTTTCCTTCTTTTGGGAATTTTCTGATCTCAGAACCAAATTCAGACTTTGTGGGGAGAGGGTGGAGCAGAAAAGTTCCATCCCAATTCTTTCTTGGCGTACGCTCTTTTCTCCCTTTTTCGTTTGATTGGATTCGAGAAACGGGTGATGGACTTGCAAGTTTCAACCCTAAATTGATTTTGTCTAAATTAGTTGATTTGGTTGTCTAAGATAACTTTTTTTTTAATTATTTTTTTGGGTTTCAAGTTCATCTTAAAAATTGAAAGGATTGGGCTGCGGAAATTATAGTTTAACTTTTTTGAATGAAGTGTTTTTTTTTTCTGAAAATTGATTATAAGCAAGAGATGATAAAGCTTTTGTGAAGTTTTGGGTCTGTTTTGAGTAGATAAGTGCAAAATTTAATTTGGAAATTCGGTTTTAATTGCCGAATTTGCAAAAATCATTGTTCATCTCTCATCCATTTCTCTTCGCTCATCTTTGTTGTTCGTCGATCTCTCGAAAGTCGATCTCTCTATGGTGAGTTCCCAGTGCCCCCTCGATTAATTTTTATTTGTTTGCAATAATTTCGCGATGATGTTTGTAATGTGAACTCACATAAACTCTTGCGTTTAAACAATGACTGATTTTCGAGCTAAGAACGAGATTCGTAATAACATTTGCACAGTTCTGCTGCTGAACAACCAAGGCTGGTTAGGGGACTTTTCTCATTGAATGCTCGTGCCGAAACTGAATTACATCGATCCTTTTGTGGAACGGAGTTTGGTCGAATGAACGAATCTCTTTTTTTTAAAAAAAAAAATGGGACCGAATTAACCGATTTTGATTTTAATTTGGTTGGGTTTTGATCGGTTTTGCAAAAATTTTGGTCGGTTTGGTTCAGTTATTCTAAATTAGGTTCGGTCGATGACCCATATAAAAGTTTTTCTCATAAATGAATCATTATTCTTTTATTTCCCTAGGCTTGAATGGATTATGTTTGTTGTTTAGTACTTCAAAGCAATTTTTTTTAAAAAAAATGGATAGACTAGGATGGGCTCTTTTAGGAAGGCCACGATAATTTTTCTTACAGCTCGAATGTGATTCGAGTTAGTAATCCAATCGCCACACCATATCTCCTTGGTGCTAGCATTCAACAATCTTGTGGGTGACGTTTTGGGTTTTGTGGTTAGATACGGTTCTCATTTTTAGTTACCGTTTTTTTAGAATTCAGTGTTCGATTTCATGTGATATATTTTGTTTCTTTCTCACCTCAGCTCTTCTAGTTTCTGATTATTAACTGTTGTCTGTAGATGGCTATGTCACTTGAAGAAAGTTTGAATAGATTTAAGAAGCAACAAGAGAAATGTCAGTCATCCCTTGTCAACATTGCGGCTAAAGCAGGATCATCTAAAACAACTTCATCGAAAGTCATATCCTCAGGTTCATCATCTTCAGCGAATGCCAAGTCTCCTGCACTTCCAGTTAAATTCTCAAATGACACAGAACGACTTCAACATATAAACAGCATAAGGAAAGCTCCTGTGGGGGCTCAAATAAAACGAGTCATTGATTTGCTCTTTGAGGTACTGGAACCTCTTGTCCTCTGGGTTTTATGTTTTTTCAGAGAGAAATCCAAGTTCTATGTGTTTATGTATCTGTTCTTCTCGTTGAAATTGTTGTGCAGCCTTGCTATTTTGTTCTAGTCCTTTTTAATGACTTGATGTCATTGACAGTCATTCTGTTTTTGGTATAACTAATAGAAAGGTTGGCCTATTGTGGATTAACCATCCATCTAGCATACTTATATTGATTGGCAGAATGAGAGCTGATTTTTTTTTTTCTGGACCAAAGATGATGCTCTTTTCATTTAATCTCTTTTATGATTCTACTTGTATGGGTTGAACTCTTTACTAAATTTAGTGATTATATGTTTTTCAAGTTGTAACTTTTATGAATGGCGCCTTATCTATGTTGCCTGTTTTGTAAGGTACTTAAGGCAGGTTTACACCAATCTGGACTGTTCTTGCCCAGTTTGTCCTTTTTACCATATGATTGAGAATTCTCCTTAATGCAGTTACTACTCAATGCACTAACAGTAATTATTAGCTGAGTGTTGCCTGATTTGTTAATTTATTCGTCTCAGACTAGGCAACCCTTCACACCTGAACAAATAAATGAAGCATGCTATGTTGATTTGAATGCAAACAAGGCTGTCTTTGACAGTTTGAGGAACAATCCGAAAGTGAGCTATGATGGGAAGCGATTCTCCTACAAGGTAGCTTTACTCTTTGCATAGCTCACCAGCCAAACTCGTTGGAGATTAGTTCATTGTTCCTGGTCAATCAGATATGTCGACTAATTAATTTTTGAAATATTTTTTTGCAGTCCAAGCATGCTCTGAAAGATAAGAACCAACTTCTTGTCTTAGTTCGGAAATTTCCGGAGGGTATTGCAGTTATTGATCTCAAGGATTCCTACCCTGCAGTCATGGAAGACTTACAGGTGGTCGGCCATCTTCAATATCTGTCAAATTTCAATGTTTTTTTAATGCCATATTCTCTCGTCACTATAACCTATGACTATGAGAATGATCCACTGATCCATTCTTATTTAGGCCTTGAAAGCTTCAGGCCAAATATGGTTGCTATCAAACTTCGACTCACAAGAGGACATAGCCTATCCGAATGATCCAAGAGCGGTTATTAAAGTAGATGATGAGTTGAAACAATTGTTTCGTGGAATTGAACTTCCACGTGATATGATCGACATTGAAAAGGATCTTCAGAAGAATGGGATGAAACCTGCAACAAACACTGCTAAGCGTAGAGCCATGGCGCAGGTCCATGGTATTGTTCCCAAACCTAAAACAAAGAAGAAAAAGCACGAAATCAGCAAGAGGACAAAACTCACCAATTCTCATCTTCCTGAACTCTTCAAAAAGCTCATCGTCCCGGGTTCTTGATACCAGATTCAACTCTAGGATTCATACTATGTCCATGTTAATGTGTGGGGGACGTTCTAATCGCTGTTTTGATTGTTTTCTCATGGATGATCCATCAAAATACTTCATTTTTCTAATCCATTTTTGAATTTACCTGTAACTACTATATGTGGAGAAGCGCAAGACGTTAGCTGAACTTTGTTGTATTTCAAGAAACTGTTGAGATTTACAATGGCTAAACCTTGTGATGAATCTTGGCTGTATATTTTATCACTCTTATCAAGCGACTAATGTGTTATTGTTAGTAGTTATATGATATATCAGGTGAGATTTTGATCGATATGTGACTTTTACTAGATCCACAAAATATGTTAAACAAAGTCTAGAGACAAGACTTTGTTTATCATTTATTTCGAATATGCCTTTAAAAAATATTAATAAAAGATTTAATAGTTCATGAGACACTCTGAACGATTTTAATCAGGAAATTGATGAGCAAACATATACTCAAATATATTTGGTTCGATCATTTCGACTATGAATCAAATATCAAGTTCTATTTGATTTGTTAATCATTGATTTGTCTCTAGTCAATAAATAGTTTGTAAGTGAGTATCTTCGTATCCAATATTCATAATTGATACATTTATATTTTCGCGTGACAATAATTGAATTTACGATTAAAAAAACCATTGAAGGGTAAGCTGAACCAGAAAATTTCACACTACCTGTACAGGCATTGTCCTAATAGTGCATAAAACATTGTCCAAAAAGTTGGTTGAACCAGAAAATTTCAAAGCACTGCTTTAAATTAATACATCTAAATGTAAAAATTTATCGATATATGTAAGGTTCACTGAAAAAATAATTGAAATCTACACCTTAGATGTTGATTGGGACAGTATCACGTAGATCTAATTTACCAATTGAACCTTGCATTTGCTGCGCATATCTATATATATAGAAGGGTAAACTGGTAAATTTCATAGCCCTACTCGGCGGCAATGCTTTGCCACTTCCATTTGAATGGCCGTTTTATGAAGTCCACCCGTTTATTTATTCTTCTATAAAGTGACCACAAATTACATCCTCCACACACACACACAGAGTAGATATGCAAGTTTTCGCTCCTTGCGCCCTTCTCAACCGAAGCTGGCTCCGACATGGCTCTCGCTCGAATACCCTAGAGATTTCCAGAAAATCTGCTGGTGTAATGATGACCAAAAATTGGATCTTTGGCGGCAAGATATCTGACTTTATTCTCCGTTTGATTTCATCTTTTTCGCGGTTTTTGGTGCACAATTTTGTGTGTAATACTATTTGAAATTGTGTTATCAGAATCATTATTGGTTGGTTCGCGAGGTAATTTGCGGAAGGAGGACAGGCTGGCTGTAATTGCTGCCATTGAAGAAGGAAATTTGGGCATCAATACACTGAGAAAAAGGTACCCAATTTGGTCATCCTTTGTTTTTAGGATAAATTTCACAGCTTTGTCTTGTATGCAGGTTTTTATGGATTAATTATAATTAATGCTGTAACATGTGACACCAAGTGGTCGGCCGCAAGAAATTCGAAATTTTGTTTACTATTATTTTAAAATTTTAATTCTCGTCCCCATTTTCATTAATAAGTAGCCCCACTTCATCGGTCTTTCCTCACTCCAAAGAAATTCGTGTAGCACTGGTGTATTTTGAAAACCATGGTAACATACATGGGTTAATTTTACAAATAAACTATCGTTGGAGTTTTTGGGCTGAACTGAAGCTTTATGAAAGTATTATGGTTTGTCAGTAGTGAAAACTGTGTGTGCAACTTCGCTAAGGTTGTCATATTGAATGCTGACCTCACTAGGTCAGATATGATCCCTGCTCAAACTGCTGCTGTTATGAATTTGATGCTTCTTTTAGACAAAGTTTTTATGCAATAAAACATGATAAAAATTACACATCCTTGGCACTGATGTATGTTGGTTGTTATCTTGTTAAACTTAAGTACCTCTATGACATCGTGGAATTGAATATTATTTTTGGAATCTTTTTAATATTTTTTTCTGATAAGATAAGAAGATAAATTAATTAATAAAATTAAATTATAAAGTCTTTTGTATCATTCTAGTGATTAGCCTTTATCTCAGATTTGTTCATAAAACAGGTTTCTAAGTAAGCTATTTTGAGATGACTTAAATAACATTAGATAACGGTGTCCATAACTTAGAACTATTGCTGATTAAACAGGTGACCAACATCTTTGTAGAATGTCTGGGTTCCCTTTCACTTCCTCGAAGTGAGGACAGCCAGGTCTTCTCCTTTGGCATGCACATATTTCTGCTCAAATGTGTGGGATGCTTAACTCAGAACCGATCTATACATAAGAGTATCATAAACTTAAGAAACTGCGTGTTCACGTAGTGATACAAGATGTTTCCCACTTTTTGCAGAAAAGTTGTTGAACATATATGCTTACTCAAAGCAAAAGAAGATTTATCTGAAGAGCAAGAGAAAGACATGTTGGATTATCTATATACGACACAATATCAAATGCGAGGAATTGTTGCTATATCATTAGGTGATCTTTAAATGCTCAATAGAAGATTAAAAGTTGTATACATTTCTGCTAATTCTTCATCTTTATTTCATCCATTGTCATAGTTTAACTCGGAAAAACTTCTGCTTTGAAATTCGCTTTCTTATCATAACCGTCACTTTTATGTTCCATGTGATCAAGGTGCCTAATTTGTTCAGAACAAAGAGGGCTGCCAATGGTCTTCAATGAAACATTTTCATTTAACCTTTGTAGTGCCTTCATAGTAGTAGAATGATATTGATGAACCCAAGTTCTTCAGAGATTACATCAAATTTCTGTTGTTAAACTTTTGATTCATTTTCTTTGCCATTGTTTAGTACTATTTCGAACTTCTGCTGATCATACTATTTGCCAATGTATCTCATTATAAGCAGATGCATTATTATGTATGATCCATATTTATTTACCACGGGCACATACTGGATGATTTGATGTATTATGGTGTGTATCTCTAACGTATCAACTGGACACCTTTTATTCCTGTAGGACGCATTTCTGATCAAAATCCTGAACAATATACCCATGCCATCTTCATGCGTTTCCAAACTAAAGATGACCTCACCAAGTTCTATCAGAACCCTTTTTATGTTGGAGTTCTCAAAGAACATGTGATGCCTTACTGCCATGTATGCTCTGACATGTAATCACCAATATCTTAGTTCATTTGTTTTTTTAACCTTGTAGCATAGAAATATCTTTATGTTTCTCTTATTTGAAGGTTTTTTTTTAAGTTGCAGCGGGTTGTCAATTTGGATTATGAATCTGAAGTAGAAGATGATATCCTGCCAATTTTTCGGAAAGGAGAGGTTGGAATCACCAGTTACATTCGTATCTTGCAAAAATAAGATTAGAATGCTCAGATTCTTAATTAGATACCCAAACCAATCCTCGTGATTCGATTTCAATTACATAAATGAAACGGTTATCTTAAGGTTTTTCGTGGCTTTTTATGGCAGGAGTTTAACTATGGCGTTGAACTCATCCTTCTTGTTGCATTTATGAGCAGTTCCTTGGGTGAGTTAGTGGAAGATGCATTGACTTCTTTGACAAAGCTGACACTGGAGTTTCCTTCTTTGATTGTTCAAGCTACGAAAGGTGTGATTTAAAGTGTTTTGAGCTCATTCAGTTTACCCTCATGATCGCTCAATTCACTTGAGTTGACTCATATTGCAATTTCCTACATTGATTTATTGTTGCAAGTTATCATTGATATTGTGCCTAAAGCTGCATCTTTACGATGCTGCAATTGTGTTTCATTCAGGTCCAAGTTTGGATTTAAGCAATACAATTTATACTCACGGGGTAGTAATACGATTTCGATCATGTGAGATTTGTCTTTTCCAAAATGTATCATTACAGGAAATTTTATTTGGTGCATTATGGAATCCTAACTGTTGGTTATTTGACCAGCTGAAGCTTTCAATATGTTCATCAACAGTTCAGATTACAATAATGTAAGGAACCTTATTATTTACCTATTTTTACATATATTTAATAATTTAAAACTTTTCCCCAAAATTTCTTGAATTTCCACTGGATGTTTCAAATGATTTCATAGAGTAGTTGACTTGGTTCTGTGAATTGTGCTGTCTGCCTTCCATTCGTTTTCATAATATATGGCTCTCCCATGAATTTATTATTCTGGCTTGTCTATATTGCATATCAACTTCGAGCAAAGTTTACAGAAAGGTGAGGTAGTATTTAGGAGCATCAAGCATGATCTTTTTTCAAATAATTCTTGGTGTGTGATATAAAAAGAAAAAATAAAATAACCGACAACTCCGTTGCTTCTTCTCTTGTCATCAATTATTCAACTACAAAGATAATGCTCTTATAAGAATACTAATGATATGATTCTTATTGGTTGAACACAAAAAAACAGATGTGGAAATCTAAATTTCAACCCATCATACAGAAGGCTCTGTATATCAATTTTTCAGTGGACCCTGTTGGCTCAGAGCTTATGTAGCCAGGTCTGCCTTTCAATGATCTCTTCATTCATGTTCAAATCAATTTCCTGAATAAGAAGGACGGCATCTAAGTCACATCTCATCAAATATTTGCTTATAACATGTGGAGTAATTCTCCTTTTCAGGCAACAATAACTTGTGAAGAATGAGGATTATTTTTCCCTGACATTTTCCGAATTTGAATGGAGTAACTGTGTAAACAGATTAACAATGGGGAGAGTTGGATACTGTTTCCTCCGCCCCTTTAATCAGATGTAAGTCTTCTTGGTGCATGGCCTTCTTGTGTTGCTTTGCAACCGTCCGCCTATTCTGCTGATCTGTAGTTTCTTGGGGTCGTTATACTTATACTCTGAGGTATAGGATGGAGAAACTATGTGCATTCAATCATGTCAACAAATTCACTTATTCTTGAATCGGGGAAGAAAGGATTCGTTGTACAGAATCAATCTCAAATTTAAAAATTGGAAATTCCTATTGCACATGATAGCATTGTTTCTTTAATCCTCTTTTGAAATGGTCCATTTTATGAAATTTGCAACTTTTTGTGTAGTTTGCACGCCGTGTTTATTGACATGTATGTTGGTTGTGGACATGAAGGATAAATTGATATCCAGAAGGTTATCTGTGGCATGAAGAGAGACAACAGAGTCGATTGATCTCCCTTCCACTTTTTAAAGATTAAAAAATCTCAAAAGTTTTGTTTGTTTTTGTAAAAATTGAAGCTTTTTTCATCTTGAAAAATCATTTATTAAGTTTTTTTTTCAAAAGAGGATGAAATTCTATATTTTAGGTGCAATAAAAAAAAATAACTCTATATTTTTTTTAAAGAGAAGCTGAAACCGAAGTTCTGAAAATGACATGTTTGGAATCTATTTTGTGAAGTAATTTTTCACAACAATTCCAATTTCTTTGTGCAAACATATTATTTTTATTTTTTGCAAAAAAATATTGTCATATAATTTCACTGTCCACTTGTACTCACCGCTTTCATTAATTTTCTTTCACAACATCATTGGATTCTTCATATCGCCGGCCTTTTGGAGTTTTCATAGAAAAGACACTGAACAGTGTCAATTCTATTATTATTTAAGTAATCAATTTCTTAATGATAAGTGCTGCAGAAAATATGGCCCGCCGTACAGCCTATTCCTTGTATAAAACAAATATTTAATTAAATTGTAGACTCAGCCACACACATTACTTACTGTTTGTTTGACTTCTTTATTATCATCAGCTTCTGTGCTCTCATTTCACATAATTTTTTTTTTTCTAAATCAGAAACTAAGCTACTATTATTGCTTCTTTATTATAGTTTGATGCATTACTTTTGGCACATTATACTTCCTTTCCCACTTACTTCTAATTAACTTATTCTTCAATCTTGACCAGCACTTATATCTATATATAGAGAGAGAGATAAAGAACCCTACTTACTCTTGCATAAAATAAAATGCTGTTAACTTCAACTACTATTAACATTCAATATTCTATAACCGTCTTCAGTTTTTTCACGGATAGGATCGAATTGTTGTAGCAAGGATTGAAAGATTTGGTATTTTGAGAATTTCTTATTATATACAAGAAAACAATAGCTGTTGTATGAATTCAATGATTTAAATAATATTCGACTATATCTTTCTTACATGATATGTAACAGTTTTTTCTTCTATATTATTTACATACACAAGAAAAAAAAAATGGAAAACAAGACTGGCAGGCAAGAGACTGTAGTAGTACTGCACATCAACTGCAAAACTCTCCTAGTCTGATCGAAGAAATTTGTCCGACCGACCTAAGATAACAGCTATAAAATGGCCTTAAGGTAGTGTTTGCGAGCGTGAAATTTTGTTAAGAAAAAGCTCAAAAGTGCTTTGCAAAAGCTCTCGCGAACACTATCTAAGTGTAGTTTAAAGGATAAAACTCACAAATACTTTGTCTATCCTGCCCGGCTCTGACTCTGTGAAGTCTCCTGTGTTATGCAAGAACCAAGAAACCAATCAGTTGTGTAGAGGATTTGGTCCCCCTGGAGTTTCGCGATTCGACGCTCGATATATGGATTCATCCTCTTCTGTTCTTGATCCCTTGGGGGCTTGTACAGATGAATACCAAGAAGATTTAGACTGAAATGTGGATACGGCCCTCGATTTGTCGAATAATCTGTCGATATCTCGAGTGCTCGAAATCGAACCGACGGTGAGCATGATCAGGATCAGCAGCAAGAGGGTATGGGGAGATTGGAATTTCATTAGTTTTGTTCAAATTTTGTGAAGATGTGGAGTAGTAGAGAAAAAGGAGGTGTTGGGGGATGGCTGGAATTAGTTATATGACAAAATGCTGGCCGAATGTAAGCATTAATATGGCACCAATTCAACATGTTGGCCCCTCTTATTTCCGTGCTAACACATGTAATACAACCACGAGACTGTTATAATTGGGTCTTGAATCCAAACCTCGATTTAAAAACTGAAACATGGTGTCAGATAAACTATAAGTCATCGACGAGGGTTTCAATTTTTGCAATTGACTATACAGCCCCCGTTTTCTACTATGAAATTCCTCATTTTATTGTTTTTGATTTTATATATACGGCCCCTTTTTCTTGAGCCATGTCAGTTTCAATATTACACCAGAGTTGAGCTGCGTTGGAGATGAATAGCTATCTTATCAGATATCTTCCCGATTTACAATATATTTTTTAAAAAATTTAATACATTTTGGATTATGTGAATCATTAATAATAAAAATTATTTTAGATAATTTTATACTGCATAATGCCTCTAATATAGTGGAAAATAACCATTTTTACAGCTTAATTTTAAATATATACAAATCTTAGTTATTATATAGTAGATATATAAATCAAGAGAACAAAATTATTTACATTAGAGAGTTTTCATATGTGGAAGGTATTTCGGTCAACGGACCTTAGAAAGCATAGAAGAGATAATTTTTTTAAAAAATAAAATAAAAAAAATTCTGATTTGATAATAATTTTAGATTTTAGCATCACAATACAATTTTTTTTAAAAAAAATTACAATGTAAAAATACTTTTATTAATATTTGAATGTGACAATTTGTTATTATTGAGGTTTGACTAATGACAATTTGGAATCATTCGTTTTTTTTATCCATTTGATTCTTAAATATGTATTACGTAATTTTGTGAATAATTGCTTATGTTAATGACGAAAGCTTCATGTGCCGACATGCAGCAGCAATTGCTGAACATGATTTTAGGGGATTTGTAACAAAATTAATAATAATAAAATTATTATTATTATTATTATTATTATTATTATTATTATTATTATTATTATTATTATTATTATTATTATTATTATTAAGGTTTTCATAATAAATTTGAATTTGAAAAATAGACCGGCAAGACAAATTATACGTCTTCATAGACAATATATCGTTATCGCACATTAGATTGAAAAGTGACAATTATATACATGTTGAATAAATAAAATGAAAATTCACCATGAAATATTTTTTTTAATAAAAAGAAATTACCAAAACACTCATCAGGTCAAAAACTAATTATTTTTTCCCTGAATTGCACTTGAGTGATGTGATGGAAATATAAAAGAGTACATGCAATACTCACTATGTTATAATATGAAATAAAGTTTCATAAATCAATCATTTTATCAAAATTTTATCCATATATTTTTAAAATATATATATTCTTTCGAGGAAATGAAAATAAATAAATTGATTTTTATTACCTTCTATATTTTTAGCTAAGTAGCGTGCATGGAATTCAAAACTAATATCTTCATCTTAAAAAATAACATATTCAATCACACGTCATATATTTTTCAAAAACGAAAACGATGAAATTCAAACTTTGCTTTGAAATGATATTTTATGCTTTAGCCTATCGAACCGCTGATTCTCTATGTCTTACCTCGATATTTCAATAATTATATCAAATTACTATTTACAAGTCTATTATATATATTTATCGCGTATTGGAGAAGACGAGAAATCAGACAAAGTTCTTGATTTTATTTTTATTTTTTGACATTAAGGTCGTCGTTTTCATATAACTATTCTACATTATATATTGTCTAGCTTAGTGTCGTCAAATTCAAATAAAATAGAATCTGAAATTTGACTTCATTTCAATTTGGTGCAAGAATTTAATGATTACATACAACATAAATTTTATAACTACCGCAACTTGTACGCGATATCCGTAAATTTTTTCTTATACACAATTTTTGTTTGACGTTAATAAGTTTTCATGTTATTTCGAAGACATATTGAAAAGTTTAGATTAGAATAAAAAATATATTTAGTAATTTAGAAACTCTAAAAATTATATAAAGTATGATAAACAATAATGGATAAGTGGTAATATATTGTCGGATAGGAGTGCAATCGAGCCGAGCCGAGTATCAAACTACTCGAACTAGACCTCGAGCTCGACTCATATTTGACTACTCGAACTAGAGCTCGAGCTCGATCGAGTAATTAATTTCGTACTCGAGCTCGACTATAGTTTAAGTTACTCGAACTCGAGCTCGAAAAATAAATAAACAAATAAAAATAATATATGAATAAATAAATAAATAAAATATTATTTATATAATATATATATATGATGATTGAAACGACCCTAACTCTCTAATATAAATAAATATGCGAATTTTTTTTTTAATATACTTACTAAGTAAAAATATGTACATACATGCCCATATATATATGCACAGAATAAATAGATTTAAAAATAATAAACTAAATAAAAATGCAACCTTTAATAAATTGAATATCTGAGTCAATCATTTAATAAAATATTGACATAAGAAAAAACAAATAAAAATTGCATGCACTGAAAATATTCAAGTAAAATATCTCATACTGTCAACCACTGAATATAAATAAATAAATGTATAACATGCTAAAATATTCAAAACATGCATAAAGACTCAGATGACTATCACGGTCACGGGGTCACTGCATGTCCGCTCATATGTCCTCGCCGCCGGTGGATACCACATCCTCCTCTACGTACTCACCTGCACCATACCAGTGTAGTGAGCCTAGAGGCCCAACATGCTAACATAACAAGGGTTTAAAATAATTTAAATCACTTTAATACTAATACATTCATATACATGAATGAGCATGCTTAAAAATATCATGACATAACATAACTTAAATTAACTTAAATATCATAATCATACATAATACATAAACATTGTTGAGCAAATTATTTTCTAACATCGCATGGTTCTATCCATAGTGTAACCTTAAATCATGCATTAAATACTGATCAGCGTGAAAACCAACGTACGTGGCGGTGACGAATCACCTCTTAAATTGGCAGTAAACTGCCCTTCAATAGTTCACATATAGGAACGAATCCCCCTCAAATTGTCACACTACTTCAACTTTCAACATAAAAATTATTTTTTTTTTTGCTCAACTTTAAACATTAAATCATGCATAAAAATTATTTCATGAATGCATGTACTTAAATAAAATGTGTGTCCTTCATATATATTTAATTTAATTTTTATACTAACATATAAATACTAAAATAACATTCATGCATAAAATAATTAAATATATATTTAGGACACATTCAATTTCTCATGGTTTGTACTGAACTGCTGGCCCTAACACTCAGGCCCATTTTCTTAAATTCTGGCCCACTATCACTGAGACTGGCCCATTAACATACTTAAGCCCAATAATTAATTATTTCAAGCCCACTTAATTAATTAAAGCCCATTAACAAACTTAAATGTAGCTCATTAATTTAATTAATCTAATTAGCCCAATAAAACACTTAAATTTAATAATTAACTTAAAATTAAAAATACCCGAGCCAAATTAACTTAACCCGGACCCGAACCCAACTAACTTAATCCGTGACCCACGGACTTGACCCGGACCACTAACCCGACCCGGAACCCACCTGAAACCCTAGGACTCGTCGCCCTATTCCCGTCTCGGCTGCGGCCGTGAGCAGCAGCTACTCCTTGGCTGCTGCCGGCCTGCTCCGGCCGCCCCTGGCCGGAGCGCCGCCGCCCAAACGTAGCCCACGTCTGGTCGGACCTAACCTGCACCAGCCCCATGCAGCCTGGACCCCCATCACCGAACCTCCTTCTCCAAAACCCTAAACCTGCGCACTCCTGGAACCCGATCGACCTAGCTTGCTTCCTGGGCTCTTTTGGCTCGAACCACTCGAGCCACTCGAGTCCCGACCACCCTCACACCACCTAGGAATCCTTGGCCAGCAGTTAGACGCACCCATGGCTTAAAATCGTGAGCATGATTCCACAAAACATGAATAAAGTGCATACATCAAACCAATTTCGATTATTTTCTGAAAGTCCTTGAATAAACTGATGTATACACACACACACACACACATGAACACTGATATAGTACAATAAAACGAAAGGAAACATGCCTTGCACCGATAAAAGAAGAGGTAGGAGCGTGTAGAACGAATCCGGGACGACGAGCAACCTTGAAACTTCGAAAAAAAATCGGATATGGAGCCTTGGAGATTTCTGATCGATGAAGAAGATGAAGGAGAGGGGGAGATGTCGGCTGAGGGCTTGGAGGCGTGAGGGTTGGGTAGGTTTAGGGTAAGGTTTTAATTATAAAAAATAGGTTTTTAGGATAATAAAATATTAATAGGGATTTTTAAATATAAAATATATAACTTAAAAACTCTAAATAAGAAGTAAAATTTGATAACTAAAATTAAAATCCCGAAATATTAATTAAGAGAATTTTAAAAATACTAAAAAGTCATTATTTTGGCTTATTTTGAATAAAAACAGACTCCTAAAATTATATAAAATTAAATACTAAAAATATTGAGGAAATAAAACTCAAAATAATATTTTTGGGCTCTAAAAAGACTCATAAAATAATTTGGATATAAAGTTTTCATCTCGTCCGTCCACGGTCCCGTCTACGCGATCAAAAACAATTAATTTCCATAAATCGTGAAAATCACTAATTATGGGTTAAATGCTTAAAAATAACTTAAAACATGCACAAAACATTTCACATAATTATTTAACCCATAAATCTAAAATTTTAAATAAATAAATTTCCTAATTATGCATGCGAATTTACGTATTTAAAAATACCGGGTGTTACAATTCTCCCCCCCTTAAATTGGATTTCGTCCTCGAAATTAAAGTACTTACCCGAACAACTCCGGGTAGCGAGTCCTCATATCTGCCTCGGTCTCCCAAGTAGCTTCCTCCTCCGAGTGATTCAGCCACTGGACTCTGACCATCGGTATAACCCGTGTCCTCAATCTGCGCTCCTCCCTAGCCAAGATCCGTATAGGCCTCTCCTCAAATGCTAACTCCGGTGTCAACTGAAGAGGCTCAAAATCCAACACATGTGACGGGTTCGAGATGTATCTCCGAACCATGGATACATGGAATACATTGTGCACTGCCGCTAGCCCTGGTGGTAGAGCTAAACGGTAGGCCAATGTGCCAACTCTCTCCAAGATCTCGAATGGCCCTATATATCTCGGATTAAGCTTGCCTCTCCGACCAAATCGCACTACTCCCTTCATAGGTGACACCTTCAGGAATACGTGATCACCTACAGCGAACTCCAAATCTCGTCGTCGAGTATCTGCATAACTCTTCTGACGACTCTGAGCAGTCCTCATGCGATCCCGAATCTGTGTCACAATATCAGCTGTCTGCTGCACAATCTCAGGTCCAAGTAAAATCCTTTCACCGACCTCATCCCAATGCACAGGAGATCTGCACCTCCTCCCGTACAATGCTGCATAAGAAGCCATACCTATAGACGACTGAAAACTGTTGTTATAGGTAAACTCCACTAATGGCAGTCTAGTCTCCCACGAGCCCTGAAAGTCGATGACATAAGCTCTCAGTAGATCCTCGAGAACCTGAATCACTCTCTCGGACTGACCATCTGTCTGGGGATGGAACGTTGTACTGAACAAAAGTCTAGTCCCCAATGCAGTGTGCAAACTCCTCCAAAACGCAGACGTAAATCTCGGATCTCTGTCTGATACTATCGACACTGGTATGTCATGCAGTCTAACAATCTCCTTGATGTAAAGCTCTGCATACTGTGTCAACGAGTAAGTAGCCCTCACCGGTAAGAAATGAGCTGACTTGGTGAGTCTATCTACGATCACCCAAATAGCTGTGCAACCTCTGGCACTCCTCGGTAAGCCAACTACAAAGTCCATCGTAATATTCTCCCATTTTCATTCCGGAATAGGAAGAGGTCTAAGAAGTTCCGCTGGACGCTGATGCTCTGCCTTGACCTGCTGACAAGTCAAGCACTCTGACACAACTCTCCCGATGTCTCTCTTCATCCCGGGCCACCAATACAATAACTGCAAATCTCGATACATCTTCGTACTTCCGGGGTGAATGGAGTACGGAGATGTGTGAGCCTTTGCTAAGATCTCAGCTCTCAACTTATCGACGTTAGGTATCCACATCCTACCACGGTACTGAACAATGTCATCCACAACTGTATACAGAAGATTACCCTTGGCCTCATCTCTCAGTCTCCATCGCTGCAACTCCTCATCAGTAGACTGTCCATCCCTGATCAGATCTCGCAGAACTGGCTGCACCGTCAACACTGACAAGCTCGGTGCATGACCACTCGAGTAAAACTCCAAATCAAACCTCTGAATCTCACTCTGCAATGGTAGCTGCACTGACAAACACGATACCACTGACGACTTCCGACTCAAAGCATCGGCCACTACATTAGCTTTACCCGGATGGTAATCATTCACCAACTCCAACCATCTCCGTTGCCTCATGTTCAACTCCTTCTGAGTGAAGAAGTACTTGAGGCTCTTATGATCAGTGAAAATCTTGCACTTCTCACCATACAGATAGTGCCTCCAGATTTTCAAAGCGAAAACCACTGCCACTAACTCCAAGTCATGCGTCGGGTAGTTCTGCTCATGAATCTTCAACTTCCTCGACGCATAAGCAATAACCTTACCAAACTGCATAAGTACTGCGCCTAAACCTAGCTTAGACGCGTCGGTGTATACCACTAACTCCTCATGTGGTACTGTCATCGCTAAAACAGGTGCAGTAGTGAGTGCTTCCTTCAGCTGATCGAAGCTCCTCTGACAGTCTGAACTCCAAATAAACTTCGCGTTCTTCTTGGTTAAGGAAGTCAAGTGTACTGCAATAGAGGAAAAACCCTTGATGAACTTCCTATAGTATCCTGCCAAACCCAAGAAACTGCGAATCTCTGAAGCATTCTTCGGAATACCCCATTTCTGCACTGCCTCAACCTTCGACTGATCCACTGCAATCCCATCTCTTGAAATAATGTGGCCAAGAAATGCCACCTGCTCGAGCCAAAACTCGCACTTGCTGAACTTGGCATACAAACGATGCTCCCTCAAAGTCTGCAAGGCTGTCTGTAGATGCTGCCTATGCTCCTCAACGCTCCTAGAGTAGATCAAGATATCATCAATGAAAACTATGATAAACTGATCAAGATACGGCTGAAATACCCGGTTCATGAGATCCATGAAAACCGCTGGAGCATTGGTCATCCCAAATGGCATCACTAAGAACTCGTAATGCCCATAACTTGTCCGGAAAGCAGTCTTGGACACATCTGCCTCTCTAACTCGCAGCTGATGGTAACCAGATCGCAGGTCGATCTTGGAGAACACCGAAGCTCCCTGCAACTGATCAAATAAGTCCTCTATCCTCGGCAGTGGGTACTTATTCTTCACTGTGACCCTATTGAGCTCTCGATAATCGATGCACAGTCTCATACTACCATCCTTCTTCTTCACAAATAACACTGGAGCTTCCCATGGAGAAAAGCTAGGACGAACAAAGCCTTTCTCTAATAATTCCTGTATCTGCTCCTTCAAATCTTTCATCTCGGTAGGAGCAAGTCTGTATGGTGCCTTAGAGATAGGCACGGTGTCTGGCACTAAGTCGATGCTGAACTCCACATCTCTTACTGGTGGAATTCCTGCAACATCCTCCGGGAAAACGTCCGAAAAGTCACGAACCACCTCTATCTCTGATAATGATCTGCTAGGTGATTCTGTGACCGTGACAATACTTGCTAGAAAACCTTGGCAACCCCGTTTCAACAACTTCCTCGCCTGAATAAGAGATATCACCTGAGGAATATCACTGCTCTGAGATGCATGAAAATTAAACGGGTCGCCTCCCGACGGTTTCACTGATACTGTCCTCCGACGAAAATCAATCGAAGCTCCATTGACTGTCAACCAGTCCATACCCAATATCAAATCAAATCCACTCAATGGCAAAACCACCACATCTGCGCGAATGGAGTGCCCCTGAAGCTCCAACTCCAGTTCTCGAATGACACTAGAGGTAGAAATAATCTGTCCTGACGGCATAGTGACATCATAACCACTGTCAACAATCTCGAGTGTGATGCCTATCCGTCTGATAAACTCCAGGGAGATAAACGAATGCGTAGCCCCTGAATCTAGCAACGCAAACGTGGAGTTGCCTCCAACTAGAATTCTCCCAGTGATCAAGGAGGTGTCTGGATCTGCCTCCTCTGCTTGCATGACGAACACTCTACCAGCGGTGTTCTTCTTCCTCGGGCAGTTAGTTATCTGATGCCCTGGCTCCCTACAGTGGAAACAAACTCCTGCTCCCAACAGACAAGGTCCCGAATGCATCTTCTGACACTTTGGGCAAGTAGGAAAACCTATAGCATTAGGGGCCCCGCCCCTCTGTTGCTGTGGCCTCTGCTGCGGATTCGGGCCCTTAGACGGCCCAGTAAACTGCTTCTTCGCAGGAGGCTGCGAAGATGGTCGCTGATACCCCGACTGAATCTGTCTCTTCCCCTGCTGCTCTCGCTGTATCTCTCTCCTACCCTCCTCTGACCTCAGTGCTCTACTAACTACCGCCTCGTATGTAGCGACGTCCATCATACGTACGTCGTGCTTGATATCCGCTCTCAGTCCCTCCACAAACTGCCTCATCTTCTCCGGTGGACTGTCTGAAATCAGAGGCACAAAATTACAGCCTCTCTCGAACTGGCTCACATACTCAACCACTGACCTGTCCCCCTGCCGGAGACTCATAAACTCCCGGATCATGCGATTCCTCACATCCTCCGTGAAATACTTGGCGTAGAAGATACGCCTAAACTCTGTCCAAGACAGTGTAAGAAGGTGTACTCCCCTGGCAGCACCCTCCCACCAAAGAGCTGTGTCTCCCCTCAACATATACGTTGCACAGTTCACCCTGTCCGCATCTGTGATCCCCATATATGCAAAGATGGACTCCAAAGAACGAATCCACCCCTCAGCCACCAAAGGATCGGTGGTACCAATGAACTCCTTCGGCCCCTTCTTCTGGAACCGCTCAGCTACGTCCTCCTCATGGGACATTCTAGGACGTGAAGTCTGCTGCTCTAACAGAGCAGTAACCCCTGCCATCAAAGTAGCATTGGCCTGCTCCAATGCTGCAAGTGGGTTCTGCGGAGGTGGAGGTGGAGGTGGAGGTGTAGGTGTAGATTTTCCACGTCTGTTCATCGGTCTGGGAGGCATTCTGCACCATCACATATTTCTTTACGTAAATCGCCATGCATA
Organism: Henckelia pumila; assembly: GCF_033568475.1. Lineage (NCBI taxonomy): Eukaryota > Viridiplantae > Streptophyta > Magnoliopsida > Lamiales > Gesneriaceae > Henckelia > Henckelia pumila. The sequence continues at coordinate 1,700,853 of NW_027331883.1, forward strand.
ACTAAATGTTTTAACATTAATGCTAACTTAAATTCTTAAAAGTAAATCATGCTATAAACACTTAAAACTTACAGACCGGTAGCGTGGATTTCTGAGATCGCATAGCAGTAATGACCCCTCCAAGGACCGTGCTCTGATACCAACTGAAACGACCCTAACTCTCTAATATAAATAAATATGCGAAATTTTTTTTTTTTTTATATACTTACTAAGTAAAAATATGTACATACATGCCCATACATATATGCACATAATAAATAGATTTAAAAATAATAAACTAAATAAAAATGCAACCTTTAATAAATTGAATATTTGAGTCAATCATTTAATAAAATATTGACATAAGCAAAAACAAATAAAAATTGCATGCACTGAAAATATTTAAGTAAAATATCTCATACTGTCAACCACTGAATATAAATAAATAAATATATAACATGCTAAAATATTCAAAACATGCATAAAGACTCAGACGACTATCACGGTCACGGGGTCACTGCATGTCCGCTCATATGTCCTCGCCGCCGGTGGATACCACATCCTCCTCTACGTACTCACCTGCACCATACCAGTGTAGTGAGCCTAGAGGCCCAACATGCTAACATAACAAGGGTTTAAAATAATTTAAATCACTTTAATACTAATACATTCATATACATGAATGAGCATGCTTAAAAATATCATGACATAACATAACTTAAATTAACTTAAATATCATAATCATACATAATACATAAACATTGTTTAGCAAATTATTTTCTAACATCGAATGGTTGTATCCATAGTGTAACCTTAAATCATACATTAAATACTGATTAGCGTGGAAACCAACGTACGTGGCGGTGACGAATCACCTCTTAAATTGGCAGTAAACTGCCCTTCAATAGTTCACATATGGGGACGAATCTCCCTCAAATTGTCACACTACTTCAACTTTCAACATAAAAATTATTTTTCTTTTTGCTCAACTTTAAACATTAAATCATGCATATAAATCATTTCATGAATGCATGTACTTAAATAAAATGTGTGTCCTTCATATATATTTAATTTAATTTTTATACTAACATATAAATACTAAAATAACATTCATGCATAAAATAATTAAATATATATTTAGGACACATGCAATTTCTCATGGTTTGTACTAAACTGCTCGCCCTAACACTCATGCCCATTTTCTTAAATTCTGGCCCACTATCACTGAGACTGGCCCATTAACATATTTAAGCCCAATAATTAATTATTCCAAGCCCACTTAATTAAGTAAAGCCCATTAACAAACTTAAATGTAGCCCATTAGTTTAATTAATCTAATTAGCCCAATAAAACACTTAAATTTAATAATTAACTTAAAATTAAAAATACCCGAGCCCAATTAACTTAACCCGGACCCGGATCCAACTAACTTAACCCGTGACCCACGAACTTGACCCGGACCACTAACCCGACCCGGAACCCACCTGAAACCCTAGGACCCGTCGCCCTATTCTCGTCTCGGCTGCGGCCGTGAGCAGCAGCCACTCCTTGGATGCTGCCGGCCTGCTTCGGCCGCCCCTGGCCGGAGCGCCGCCGCCCAGACGTAGCCCACGTCTGGGCGGACCTAACTTGCACCAGCCCCCAGCCCCATGCAGCCTGGACCCCCATCACCGAACCTCCTTCTCCAAAACCCTAAACCTGCGCACTCCTGGAACCCGATCGACCTAGCTTGATTCTTGGGCTCTTTTGGCTCGAACCACTCGAGCCACTCGAGTCCCGACCACCCTCACACCACCTAGGAATCCTTGGCCAGCAGTTAGACGCACCCATGGCTTAAAATCGTGAGCATGATTCCACAAAACATGAATAAAGCGCATACATCAAACCAATTTCGATTATTTTCTGAAAGTCCTTGAATAAACTGATGTATACACACACACACACACATGAACACTGATATAGTACAATAAAACGAAAGGAAACATGCCTTGCACCGATAAAAGAAGAGGTAGGAGCGTGTAGAACGAATCCGGGACGACGGGACGACGAGCAACCTTGAAAATTCGAAGAAAAATCGGCTATGGAGCCTTGGAGATTTCTGATCGATGAAGAAGATGAAGGAGAGGGGGAGATGTCGGCTGAGGGCTTGGAGGCGTGAGGGTTGGGTAGGTTTAGGGTAAGGTTTTAATTTTAAAAAATAGGTTTTTAGGATAATAAAATATTGATAGGGATTTTTAAATATAAAATATATAACTTAAAAACTCTAAATAAGAAGTAAAATCTGATAACTAAAATTAAAATCCCGAAATATTAATTAAGGGAATTTTAAAAATACTAAAAAGTCATTATTTTGGCTTATTTTGAATAAAAACAGACTCCTAAAATTATATAAAATTAAATACTAAAAATATTGAGGAAATAAAACTCAAAATAATATTTTTGGGCTCTAAAAAGACTCATAAAATAATTTGGATAGAAAGTTGTCATCTCGTCCGTCCACGGTCTCGTCTACGCGATCAAAAATAATTAATTTCCATAAATCGTGAAAATCACTAATTATGGGTTAAATTCTTAAAAATAACTTAAAACATGCACAAAAAATTTCACATAATTATTTAACCCATAAATCTAAAATTTTAAATAAATAAATTTCCTAATTATTCATGCGAATTTACGTATTTAAAAATAACGGGTGTTACAATGATACTCGATCACATACATTGAAAGCTCGAGCTCGAACTCGATGTATGTTCGAGCTACTCAAGCTCGAGCTCGGTCAAACCGAGCTCGAGTCGAGTTTTGACCGAACTACCCACGAGTAGCTCGGCTCGTTTGCACCCCTATTGTCGGAGATAAGTTCGAGGGATGATTAAAACAAAATGTGGATTTGAGTATATTTTTGTAAAATTAATGTGTTATTTGTACCAACTACCCTTGTGAAATATTGAAAATGCACACTTCTTCCCTGTGAAATTTTAATAGACATATTCAACCCCGACCTTTTATAAAATTAGCACACTCGCCCTTCAGATGAGTGATTGTTGTGCACGCGCCCTTCATGCGACTGGAAAAATATTTTGATATATTTTTTGCACCAAATACCCCTGTGAAATATAGAAAATGCATATTTGACCATCTGAGAGTATAATTTTTAAATTTATTCAACCCATAGTACACAATTTTTATTAACATACAATTATTAAATATTTAGCAAACACTTTCTTTTTATTACTTTTTATTTTTATTTTAAATTTAAATTTATTATGATTAATTAATTGTTTTTTTAAAAAATATTATTATTTTATCTTGTTATCATTATTTTATTAAACTAATTTCGTGTTTTCAATTTCTCTGTTAAACACGAATTCATAAACGAGATTTAACAAGGACTTCAGAATCAACATGCATTCATACCTCAATGAATTGATTAAAAATATGTTAATAAAATAAGTAGATTTTTAATTAAATAACTTTAATATAAGATATCTATTAATATAATATATGATTAATGTAATTATTCATTGTGGCCGCCATTGAATTTGAGCAAGTATCAGCAGTTATATATCCTTGCCTCGAATGATTGATTGATTGATCGTCCATATATATGGTGTAGTACATTACACCTAAAATATCTATATACATTGTGTATCTCTATGATGGATAAAGTCTGTACCATTTTGAGAGAATTGCATTAGCGTTTGAAATAGCTTTTGAGAATTTTTCATTCACAAAATTTTAAGAATCCAACATATTTTCATAAGGACCCGCTCTTAATCTTGAAATCCAACGGTTGAAATTTTGTCAAGTGAAATTCGTACTGCATGTAACATAGAAAAATCTGGACAAGCAAAAGGTGATCCCGTACGTATATCTCGATGGAGCAACAGACGAATCTGGTAAACAGATTGAAATGGAATACCATTTAAGATAATATCAAAATTGCAAATGCGAATTAATAAAATTATAGTAAGAATCTCGCAATTCGATTTTTTTTTTTTTTACAAACAGGCATTCTACCTATTTATTGCAATATTATATATTCACGAATATTCCTAGCTAGCCATCATTCATCAATAGTACTACATGTACTAATCAATCTTGTCCGAATTAAAATCCACACATTTTGTGCATCATCGATGGATGGAGGAACAAAAATCCATTTGATTCTTACAATAATGTTAATGATAACTCATCATCCTAGATCAGTCGAAGGAGTTTTTGGCGTGGAGCTGCATCCATGTACTCTTCCAGCTTGCATAGAAGCATGCAAGAATATATCTCAGGAGAAGTTTAAATCTGCTGCTTGCTATGGTACTTTGGATAAGTTCTGCATGTGTTTCGGAGGAATCGACGGCCCCGGGGCGGACCCAGGTTCCAAATGAAAGGGGACGATCCCATTCTAAACCCGAATTCCGACTTGGTTTATTTTGAAACGACCCTAACTCTATAATAAATAAATATGCGGAAAATTTTTTTTTTTTTTTTTATATACTACTAAATAAAATATGTACATATATGCCCATACATATATGCACAGGATAAAATATTTAAAATAAATACATGACTAAATAAATAAACAATTAAATACTTAAGAAAAAATGCATTTTTTAAAATAATTAAACATCTGAGTCAACCCTAGAATTAAAAATATACTGCATAAATAAAATAATTAAAATATGTGCATGCACTAAAACATTTAATAAAATATTCCCATAAACCTCAACCACTAAAAATATAATAAAATGTTTCACATGACATCATGCACGGTGACTCAGAAGCTGTCACGGTCACGGGGCTACTGCAGCGCTGCTCATACGTCCTCACCACCGGTAGGAGTAACCTGCTCCTCTACGTACTCACATGCACCATATCAGTGTAGTGAGCCTAGAGGCCCAACATGCATACTAACAAGGGTTCAAAATAATTTAAAACAATTTAATACTAATACATACATATACATGAATGAGCATGCTTAAAAATTACATAACATAACTTACTTAAATAAACATAAATACATAATACATAACATACATACTTGAGTTGTTGAGCATTTATTTTCTTAACATCGAATGGTCCTATCCGTAAGTGTGACACATAGTGCGACTGATCAGTCTAAGAAACCATCGTACGAGGCTGGTGGCGAACCACCCATACATAAATGGCAGAAAACTGCCCATACATAAATGGCAAAAACTGCCCATACATAAATGGCCACACTACTTCAATTTCCACCTAAAATATTTTATTTGCTCAACCATAGAAATTAAATCATAGCATAAAAATTGATTTCATGAATGCATGTACTTAAATAAATTGTGTGTCCTTCATATATATTTAATTTAATTTTCTTACTAACATATAAATATTAAAATAACTTAAATGCATAAAAATAATTAAATATATAATCAGGACACATGCAATTTTCTCATGGATGGTTCTGGACTGCTGGCCCTACACTCAAGCCCATTAACTTAAATCTGGCCCATTAACATACTTAAGCCCAGTAACTTAAACTTTAAGCCCAATTAATTAATCTAAGCCCAATTAAATTAATTAAGCCCATTAAAATTACACTAAGCCCAATAACACTTAAACTGACCCATTGGGCCCAAAAACCCAAAGACTGGCCCATTAACTTTTATGGGCCCAAAAGCCCATAAAACTAATGGACTAACTTAATTAAAATTTTAAAAGTTCAAATAAAATTATTTGGGAGTCCAAATAATTTTATTTTAATTTAGTTGACTCAATAACCCATTAATTCATAAAATATTTTAAAAATAAAAAGACTCGAGCCCGGCCCACCAAACCCAGACCCGGACCCACTTAACCCGACCCACTAACTTACTGACCCGACCCGAGCCCCTGACCCGACCCGGAACATGCCAAAACCCTATCCCGATCCCCCCTTCCCAAAACTGTTCGGCCACAGTGAGCAGCCACCGAAAATCCCGGCGGCCGCCTTGCTCCGACCACCCACCGGCCGGAGGGCCACCCATAGGACTTAGCTCACATCCAGACCTTTCCAACAAGCCAAGAACCAGCCCAAACCGTCGACTATGGAGTGAGAACGAAGCTCTGCAACCCGGCCCTTCTGCACTGTCGCGCAGACCCGAGCAGCTGCGGGAAAACCATTCGTCCTCGAAGCTCCGACCACGAAAGCCCATGAAACCTTCTGCAAAAACTTAGAAAACTCAAAGGGGGTTCTAACCCAACCGACCTTACCCAAAATAGTGGCCTGAGGAAAAAGATCTCAGCCTTCTTCCCCAGAACCCTAAACCTGCGCGACAGAAGCTTCAGAAAGGAAAGGCTTCGTTTCCTTTCTTCCTTAGCCTCAAGCCCCGACCTGACTCGACCCAAGGGACCTTGATACATGTATCCAACTAAGGAGCAGCAGCCATGATCCATCCATGCAAGAAAACGTGAGTATGAAACCCAAAACAATGCAAGAACAAGGTGCAACATTAAAAATTGAAACTTTCTGAAAAATATTCTTGGAAAATCTGATGTATACACGACCACACATGCATATACTAATATGGAGAAGAAAAGAGAATGAAGAATCATGCATTTCACCGTAAATATGGATTTAACACGCGTAGGAAGGACTTCAGGACGACGGGGCGACCTTGGGTTGCTTGGAACCTTGAAACCGACCTTCTATGGAGTTCCTAGGATTGAAGATCGATGAAGAAGAAGGTGGGATGAAAGTGACGGCTGATGGGGGAGAAAACAATCGGCTAGAAGGGTTTGGTAGATTAGGGTTGATTTATTTTTGTGTTAAATATAATATAGGTTAAATAATTAAATAAAAAGGTTTTAAATAATTAATATACAACTTAAACTCTTAATTAAAATTTATAAATCTGATAACATAAAATAAATCTCGAAATAATAATTTAGGGGAATTTTAAAAATACTAAAAAGTCAATATTTTGACTAATTTTTGGATAAAAATGACCCCTAAAATTAAATAAAATTAAATACTTAAAATTTTGAGATAATAAAACTCAAAATAATATTTTAAGGCTCCAAAAAGGCTCATAAAATAATTTGGCTAGAAAGTTGTCATCTCGTCCGTCCACGGTCCCGTCTACGCGATTAAATAATAAAAATACTAAAAAATCATAAAAATCACTAATTATGGGTTAAATGCTTAGAAATAAATTAAATCATGCATAAATAATTCACATAATTATTTAACCCATAAATCATAAATTTAATTAATTAAATATCCTAATTATGCAGGCGGATTTATGTAATTAAAAATACCGGGTGTTACAATTCTCCCCCCCTTAAATTGAATTTCGTCCTCGAAATTAAAGTACTTACCCGAACAACTCCGGGTAGCGAGTCCTCATATCCTCCTCGGTCTCCCAAGTAGCTTCCTCCTCCGAGTGATTCAGCCACTGGACTCTGACCATCGGTATGACCCGCGTCCTAAGCCTCCGCTCCTCTCTAGCCAAGATCCGCACTGGTCTCTCCTCGTAAACAAGATCTGGTGGCAACTGTAAGGGCTCGAAATCCAACACATGCGACGGGTTGGAGAAATATCTCCGAAGCATGGATACATGGAAAACGTTGTGCACTGCCGCTAGCCCTGGAGGTAGAGCTAAACGATAGGCCAACGTGCCAACTCGCTCCAAGATCTCGAATGGCCCTATATATCTCGGATTAAGCTTGCCTCTCGTCCAAAACGCGCTACTCCCTTCATAGGTGACACCTTCAAGAATACGTGATCACCTACTGCGAACTCCAAATCGCGTCGTCTGGCATCTGCATAACTCTTCTGCCGACTCTGCGCTGTCCTCATCCGATCTCGAATCTGAGTCACTATGTCAGCTGTCTGCTGCACAATCTCAGGACCCAGCAAAATCCGCTCACCAACCTCATCCCAATGCACAGGAGATCTACATCTCCTCCCATACAATGCTGCATAAGGAGCCATACCTATAGACGACTGAAAACTGTTGTTATAGGTAAACTCCACTAATGGCAGTCTAGTCTCCCAAGAGCCCCGAAAATCAATGACACAAGCTCTCAGAAGATCCTCGAGCACCTGGATCACTCTCTCAGACTGACCATCTGTCTGGGGATGAAATGCTGTACTGAACAGAAGCCTAGTCCCCATAGTCGTGTGCAGACTCTTCCAAAACGCATATGTGAATCTCGGATCTCTGTCTGACACAATAGACACTGGTATGCCATGCAGTCTAACAATCTCTCTGATGTAAAGCTCTGCATACTGTGTCAAAGTATAAGTAGTCCTCACCGGCAAGAAATGAGCTGACTTGGTGAGTCTATCCATAATCACCCAAATCGCTGTGCAACCTCTGGCACTCCTCGGTAAGCCAACCACAAAGTCCATCGTAATATTCTCTCATTTCCATTCCGGAATAGGAAGAGGTCTAAGAAGTCCTGCTGGACGCTGATGCTCTGCCTTGACTTGCTGACAAGTCAAGCACTCTGACACCACTCTCCCGATGTCACTCTTCATCCCGGGCCACCAATACGATAACTGTAAGTCTCGGTACATCTTCGTACTTCCGGGGTGAATGGAGTACGGAGATGCATGAGCCTATGCTAGAATCTCGGCTCTCAACTGATCAACGTTCGGTACCCACATCCTCCCACGGTACTGAACGATGCCATCCTTCACTGTATACAAGAGACTACCTCTGGCCTCATCTCTCTGTCTCCATCGCTGTGGCTCCTCATCAGTGGACTGTCCCTCTCTAATCCGATCTCTCAAAACTGGCTGCACCGTCAACACTGACAAGCTCGGTGCATGGCCGCTCGGATAGCACTCCAACCCAAACCTCTGAATCTCGGTCTGTAGTGGTAACTGTACAGTCAAACATGATACCACTGACGACTTTCGACTCAAAGCATCTGCTACTACATTAGCCTTATCCGGATGGTAGCTAATGTCACAATCATAGTCCTTCACAAGCTCAAGCCATCTGCGCTGCCTCATGTTCAACTCCTTCTGGGTGAAAAAGTACTTGAGGCTCTTGTGATCGGTGAAAATCTTGCACTTCTCGCCGTAAAGATAGTGCCTCCAGATTTTCAACGCAAATACCACTGCTGCAAGCTCCAAATCATGCGTCGGATAGTTCTGCTCATGAATCTTCAACTGTCGCGACGCATATGCGATAACTCTGCCACTCTGCATAAGTACTGCGCCCAAACCAAACTTAGACGCGTCGGTGTACACCACTAACTCCTCATGTGGCACTGTCATAGCTAACACCGGTGCTGAAGTAAGTGCATCCTTCAGCTGATCAAAGCTCCTCTGACAATCTGGACTCCAACTATACTTCGCGTTCTTCTTGGTCAAGGAAGTCAAGGGTACTGCAATAGAGGAAAAACCCTTGATGAACTTCCTATAGTATCCTGCTAAACCCAAGAAGCTACGAATCTCCGAAGCATTCTTTGGAATCCCCCAATCCCTCACTGCCTGCACCTTGGACTGATCCACTGCAATCCCATCCCTAGAAATAATGTGGCCTAGAAACGCCACCTGCTCCAACCAAAACTCACACTTACTGAACTTTGCAAACAGTCGATGCTCCCTCAAAGTCTGCAAGGCTGTATGCAAATGCTGTGTATGCTCCTCAATGCTCCTCGAGTAGATCAATATGTCATCAATGAATACAATGACAAACTGATCTAGATACGGCTGGAAGACACGATGCATGAGATCCATAAAAACTGCTGGAGCATTGGTCAACCCAAAGGGCATCACCAAGAACTCATAGTGCCCATATCGTGTCCTAAAGGCAGTCTTAGACACGTCTGAATCTCTGACTCTCAGTTGATGGTAACCAGATCGCAGATCGATCTTGGAGAATACCGAAGCTCCCTGCAACTGATCGAATAAATCCTCTATCCTCGGTAGCGGATACTTATTCTTCACTGTGACTCTGTTGAGCTCTCGGTAGTCAATGCACAATCTCATGCTGCCGTCCTTCTTCTTCACAAACAACACTGGAGCTCCCCATGGAGAAAAGCTAGGACGAACAAAGCCCTTCTCCAACAGCTCCTGAATCTGCTCCTTCAACTCTCTCATCTCTGTAGGAGCAAGTCGATACGGTGCCTTAGAGATAGGCACAGTATCCGGCAACAACTCAATACTGAACTCCACCTCCCTCACTGGTGGAACTCCTGCAACATCGTCAGGAAAAACATCTGGATAGTCACGTACCACCTCTATATCTGATAAAGATCTGCTAGAAACGTCTGAGGTAGTGACCACACTAGCAAGAAAACCCTGACATCCATTGCGCAACAGTTTCCTCGCACGAACAAGTGATATCATCTGAGGAATACTGCTAGACTGAGATGCAAAGAAAGTAAACATCTCACCTCCTGCTGGCTTCACTGACACTGTCCTACGTCGGAAATCAATCGAAGCTCCATTAACTGATAGCCAGTCCATACCCAGAATCAAGTCAAACCCAGTCAATGGAAGAACCACTAGATCTGTCCCCCTGACGGAGACTCATGAACTCTCGGATCATGCGTGTAACGACCCACTGTATCAAGACGGGTCTTTTCAACGTGCTTATGTCCTCACTCACACGCACCCTGAGAAACTTCCCAGGGGGTCACCCATCCTATAATTTCCCCAAGTCAAGCACGCTTATATTTGGAGTTCTTATGTAATGAGCTCCCGAAAAGAAGATGCACCTTCTTGATATGAGCAGTACATATGAAATCTTTTAAACCCTCCTCAACTGTGTAGTCCCATACCTACACAGTCTCAGAATCCCCTCTCATTCCGGCACGAGATCGTTTCATTCATGTCTCCCTCCGCCTAGAAGCCTACCAGGAGCCGCTCATTGTCCGTGCAACCTCTTGGCACCGGCGATCACTCCCTGCCTCTTCAGCCCCGGGCGTCACATGCCCACCAGCTTCCGCTTGGTTCGTCCCCGAACCATACCGTACTAAGAGAGGTCGGCTTTGATACCATTTGTAACGACCCACTGTATCAAGACGGGTCTTTTCAACGTGCTTATGTCCTCACTCACACGCACCCTGAGAAACTTCCCAAGGGGTCACCCATCCTATAATTTCCCCAAGTCAAGCACGCTTAACTTTGGAGTTCTTATGTAATGAGCTCCCGAAAAGAAGATGCACATTCTTGATATGAGCAGTACATATGAAATCTTTTAAACCCTCCTCAACTGTGTAGTCCCATACCTACACAGTCTCAGAATCCCCTCTCATTCCGGCACGAGATCGTTTCATTCATGTCTCCCTCCGCCTAGAAGCCTACCAGTAGCCGCTCATTGTCCGTGCAACCTCTTGGCACCGGCGATCACTCCCTGCCTCTTCAGCCCCGGGCGTCACAATGCGACTGCGCACATCCTCAGTGAAATATTTGGCGTAGAAGATACGCCTGAACTCAGCCCACGTCAGTGTAGGTAGATGGACTCCTCTGACTGCACCCTCCCACCAAAGGGCTGCATCGCCTCGCATCATATACGTAGCACAGCTCACCCTGTCGGCGTCTGTGATCCCCATATAGTCGAAAATGGACTCAAGAGAGCGAATCCATCCCTCAGCCACCAACGGATCGGTGGTCCCCACAAACTCCTTAGGCCCCTTCTTCTGGAACCTCTCTGCGACGTCCTCCTCGTGGGACAGTCTGGGACGGGCAGCCTGCTGCTCCAGCAAGGCAGTAATACCCGCCATCATCGTGGCACTGGCCTGCTCCAGTGCTGTCATGGGGTGCTGCTGAGGTGGCGGTGGAGGTGGATGTGGAGGTCTCCCACGTCGATTCACCTGTCTGGGAGGCATTCTACACCACCACATATTTATTTACGTAAATCGCCTTGCATAACTAAGTGTTTAAAATTTAAGGCTAACTTAAATTATAGAAATTAAATCATACTATAAACATTTAAAATTTACAGACCGGTAGCGTGGATTTTTGAGCTCGCAAAGCAGTAGTGACCCCTCCAAGGACCGTGCTCTGATACCAACTGAAACGACCCTAACTCTATAATAAATAAATATGCGGAAAATTTTTTTTTTTATATATACTACTAAATAAAATATGTACATATATGCCCATACATATATGCACAGGATAAAATATTTAAAATAAATACATGACTAAATAAATAAACAATTAAATACTTAAGAAAAAATGCATTCTTTAAAATAATTAAACATCTGAGTCAACCCTAGAATTAAAAATATACTGCATAAATAAAATAATTAAAATATGTGCATGCACTAAAACATTTAATAAAATATTCCCATAAACCTCAACCACTAAAAATATAATAAAATGTTTCACATGACATCATGCACGGTGACTCAGAAGCTGTCACGGTCACGGGGCTACTGCAGCGCTGCTCATACGTCCTCACCACCGGTAGGAGTAACCTGCTCCTCTACGTACTCACCTGCACCATATCAGTGTAGTGAGCCTAGAGGCCCAACATGCATACTAACAAGGGTTCAAAATAATTTAAAACAATTTAATACTAATACATACATATACATGAATGAGCATGCTTAAAAATTACATAACATAACTTACTTAAATAAACATAAATACATAATACATAACATACATACTTGAGTTGTTGAGCATTTATTTTCTTAACATCGAATGGTCCTATCCGTAAGTGTGACCCATAGTGCGACTGATCAGTCTAAGAAACCATCGTACGAGGCTGGTGGCGAACCACCCATACATAAATGGCAGAAAACTGCCCATACATAAATGGCAGAAACTGCCCATACATAAATGGCCACACTACTTCAATTTCCACCTAAAATATTTTATTTGCTCAACCATAGAAATTAAATCATAGCATAAAAATTGATTTCATGAATGCATGTACTTAAATAAATTGTGTGTCCTTCATATATATTTAATTTAATTTTCTTACTAACATATAAATATTAAAATAACTTAAATGCATAAAAATAATTAAATATATAATCAGGACACATGCAATTTTCTCATGGATGGTTCTGGACTGCTGGCCCTACACTCAAGTTCATTAACTTAAATCTGGCCCATTAACATACTTAAGCCCAGTAACTTAAACTTTAAGCCCAATTAATTAATCTAAGCCCAATTAAATTAATTAAGCCCATTAAAATTACACTAAGCCCAATAACACTTAAACTGGCCAATTGGGCCCAAAAACCCAAAGACTGGCCCATTAACTTTTATGGGCCCAAAAGCCCATAAAATTAATGGACTAACTTAATTAAAATTTTAAAAGTTCAAATAAAATTATTTGGGAGTCCAAATAATTTTATTTTAATTTAGTTGACTCAATAACCCATTAATTCATAAAATATTTTAAAAATAAAAATACTCGAGCCCGGCCCACCAAACCCGGACCCGGACCCACTTAACCCGACCCACTAACTTACTGACCCGACCCGAGCCCCTGACCCGACCCGGAACATGCCAAAACCCTAGCCCGATCCCCCCTTCCCAAAACTGTTCGGCCACAGTGAGCAGCCACCAAAAATCCCGGCGGCCGCCTTGCTCCGACCACCCACCGGCCGGAGGGCCACCCCTAGGACTTAGCTCACATCCATACCTTTCCAACAAGCCAAGAACCAGCCCAAACCGTCGACTATGGAGTGAGAACGAAGCTCTGCAACCCGGCCCTTCTGCACTGTCGCGCAGACCCGAGCAGCTGCGGGAAAACCATTCGTCCTCGAAGCTCCGACCACGAAAGCCCATGAAACCTTCTGCAAAAACTTAGAAAACTCAAAGGGGGTTCTAACCCAACCGACCTTACCCAAAATAGTGGCCTGAGGAAAAAGATCTCAGCCTTCTTCCCCAGAACCCTAAACCTGCGCGACAGAAGCTTCAGAAAGGAAAGTCTTCGTTTCCTTTCTTCCTTAGCCTCAAGCCCCGACCTGACTCGACCCAAGGGACCTTGATACATGTATCCAACTAAGGAGCAGCAGCCATGATCCATCCATGCAAGAAAACGTGAGTATGAAACCCAAAACAATGCAAGAACAAGGTGCAACATTAAAAATTGAAACTTTCTGAAAAATATTCTTGGAAAATCTGATGTATACACGACCACACATGCATATACTAATATGGAGAAGAAAAGAGAATGAAGAATCATGCCTTTCACCGTAAATATGGATTTAACACGCGTAGGAAGGACTTCAGGACGACGGGGCGACCTTGGGTTGCTTGGAACCTTGAAACCGACCTTCTATGGAGTTCCTAGGGTTGAAGATCGATGAAGAAGAAGGTGGGATGAAAGTGACGGCTGATGGGGGAGAAAACAATCGGCTAGAAGGGTTTGGTAGATTAGGGTTGATTTATTTTTGTGTTAAATAGAATATAGGTTAAATAATTAAATAAAAAGGTTTTAAATAATTAATATACAACTTAAACTCTTAATTAAACTTTAGAAATCTGATAACATAAAATAAATCTCGAAATAATAATTTAGGGGAATTTTAAAAATACTAAAAAGTCAATATTTTGACTAATTTTTGGATAAAAATGACCCCTAAAATTAAATAAAATTAAATACTTAAAATTTTGAGATAATAAAACTCAAAATAATATTTTAAGGCTCCAAAAAGGCTCATAAAATAATTTGGCTAGAAAGTTGTCATCTCGTCCGTCCACGGTCCCGTCTACGCGATTAAATAATAAAAATACTAAAAAATCATAAAAATCACTAATTATGGGTTAAATGCTTAGAAATAAATTAAATCATGCATAAATAATTCACATAATTATTTAACCCATAAATCATAAATTTAATTAATTAAATATCCTAATTATGCAGGCGGATTTATGTAATTAAAAATACCGGGTGTTACATATTTAGCACATGATCATTGTTTTGTGTTACTGATTTGCTTCCTTGCTTGGTTAATTTTTAAGGTTTTTTTGTTTATATTAAGACATATATCATATTAAACGAATGTTTTACTTGGCTACTTGATAAAATATATTTTGACAGAGCTAGCAATCAATTAATTAAAGATGTAGCGCACGCCTCAAATAACGATTAAAAAGATCAAACCATGGTTATCTTAGTAATATCTCAAATCCATCTTCTGCTTATCTACACAGTCATCATAATAACCACATTGGATTTCAATGACCCCAATATTATAAGGCTTTCAAATCCATTATGATTCTGAATATGAATTTCATGTACGAGAAGCCATCAGCAAATAATAAAATGTTCCTCATGAAAAAGTTATTCAACTTGAAGATGGAGGAAGGTGCTTCGGTGGCGGCACACATCAATGAATTTAACACGATTGTTTCCCAGCTAACATCAGTTGAAATCAAGTTTGATGATGAGATCCGTGCACTTATTCTTTTGGCGTCCTTACCAAATGCTTGGGAGCCGATGCGGGCAGCGGTTAGTAATTCTGCTGGAAAAAAAAAGTTACAATTCAATGATGTCCGAGATCGAATTCTTGGCGAAGAAGTTCGAAGGAGGGATTCTGGTGAAGGGACATCATCATCTGCCCTAAATCTCGAAAACAGAAGTAGGGGCAGGAGTAGCGAAAAAGGTTCTAACCGATGGCGTGGCTCAAGGAGTGGAAAAGACAAAAATATATTCGAAAAGAAATTAAAGTGTGGAGCTGTGGTGAAACTGGTCACATGAAAAATGACTGCAGATCACACAAGAATAATGCAAATGTTGTGACTGAGGAAGTACACGATGCTTTAGTGTTATCCATGGAAAGCCCTGTTGACTCTTGGGTTATGGATTCTGGAGCCTCGTTTCATACCACGGGTAATCGCGATGTATTCGATAATTACATTGCTAGTGATTACGAAAAAGTTTTCTTGGCAGATGGAAAACCTTTGGAGATTGTTGGTATGGGTGATATCAGTTTGAAAATGTCAAATGGATCTATCTGGAAACTCAACAAAGTGAGGCATGTACCAAAGTTGACCCGAAATCTGATCTCAGTGGGACAGCTCGATGACGAAGGCCATAAAGTGACATTTGGTGATGGCTCTTGGAAAGTGAGCAAAGGAGCCATGATTGTTGCTCGAGGACAAAAACTGGAACCCTCTATATGACTTCCAGTTGCAGAGACATGTTAGCAGCTGTGGATGCTGGAGCTAACTCAAGTCTATGACACTGTAGACTTGGACATATGAGTGAGAAAGGAATGAAGATGCTGATGTCAAAAGGGAAACTACCGGAGTTAAAAACTGTCGAACATAAACTGTGTGAAAGTTGTGTTCTTGGAAAATAGAAAAGGGTGAGCTTTTCGAAAGGCGGTAGAGAACCGAAAGCTGCAAATTTGGAGTTGGTTCATACTGACGTGTGGGGGCCATCTCCTGTGACATCCCTTGGCGGCTCACGATATTATGTCACATTTATCGATGATTCGAGCAGGAAGGTTTGAGTTTATTTTTTGAAAAATAAATCTGATGTGTACGAAACCTTTAAGAGGTGGAAAGCCATGGTGGAGAATGGGACCAACTTGAAGGTGAAGTGCTTACGGTCTGATAACGGAGGAGAATATGAAGATGTTGAGTTCAAGAAGTATTGTGCACAGAACGGGATCAAGATGGAGAAAACCATTCCTGGTACACCTCAACAAAATGGTGTGGCTGAAAGAATGAACAGGAACCTGAATGAACGTTCCAAGAGCATGAGATTGCACGCTGGACTGCCGAAATCATTATGGGCTGATGTAGTTAACACTGCAGCTTATCTGATCAACAGAGGACCTTCGGTTCCGCTTGATTACAGAATACCTGAAGAAGTCTGGAACGGAAAAGAAGTAAACCTTTCTTTTTTGAAAGTGTTTGGATGTTTATCATATATTCACATTGATTCAGCTAGCAGAACAAAACTTGATCCAAAATTAAAGAAGTGTTTCTTTATTGGTTATGAAGATAATGAGTTTGGTTATCGGTTCTGGGATGACCAAAATCGAAAGATCGTTCGGAGCAGAGATGTAATCTTCAATGAGTATGTGATGTATAAGGACAGGTCAAGCGTTGGAGCTGGTGATGAATGTCCTGAAGTCAAGAAGACGGATGAAATATCATTGATGGATATTCCTGTGAATGAGTCGGAAATCAGTAACCTGAAAGATAAAGAAACTGTTGCACAAGATGATGAACCAAAAACTCCGGAAATTGAACTCAGGAGATCTTTTCAAACAAATCAGACCACCTCAGAAATACTCTCCAACAGATAAAGGTGAACCGGAGACCTTTGAAGTAGCGATGCAAAATGATGATTCAATCAAGTGGAGTTAGCCATGAAAGACGACATGGACTGCAAATATAAAAAAAAAAGGCATGAGCTGCTACATTAACTGTGTGAAGCCATGATTGAAATCAAGTTTTCAAGTGAGAGATTTGTTAGGTGGCAGGTGATTGGTGGGATGGTGGCAGATGGGGCTTCTTAGTTGGGAATTTAATTAAACGCGGAGAGGAGCTCAATGCTCCTCTCCCCCATTGAAAGTATCCCACAGCGCAGCAGAGGAGAGTTTTTTGGGTTTTTTTGAGTCTTCTTTTGTGTGAGTTAGATAAATATTTTTTTCTCGGTAATACTCGGATGTTGGGATCTGGTGAAAGATATAGTGTTTTGTACACTTGTAATATTTCTCCGGTATTAAATATTTACAGCAGCTACGTGAACGTAGTCTATTTTGAATGAACCACGTAAATCCTTGACGTCCTTATTGATTATTTTATTCCGTAATTATATTATCTTCATGATCACTTCTTGAAACTTAGCACTGGTCATATTACAAGATTCAAAATGCAACATCAACAAAACATCCTAATTCACCGACATCACAAAGCCCAAGATTAGATTAGCCAAAATAGGACACTGCGATATTCAAAGCATACAAACACAATGATCCTAACAAAATATGACAAAAAAGTTGAAGCACAGCCAAAGTCTTAAAAAAACCCATCACCAAATGTAACCATTTAGATCCAAGAAAACAAACCATCTCCACAGAACCCAAAACCCAACCATTCCCCACCCCATCATTTAATCTTGTCAATAATGTCAGAAACGACCTCATTCATGTTCAGTTCCTTCATTGGCTTAAAGGGCCTCTTCAAATCCAACAGACTCAAGAAAATCACTCCCCTGTCCTCGCGTATTTCAAAGCAGCCTCTCCTGGGCTTATCGGGGTTGACCAAGACGCTGACTCCCGCGACCCCTTCCTCCAAACCTTTCTTCACCTGGAGAGCCCTAGTTTTGAACGAGCTGCATTGCTTGCAGTGCTCGATTATGATAGTCTTGGGAGCATCAGGAAACTCCGAATAAGACTGAGGTGACGGTGGAGTCGGCGGCGGTGTTTCAGATTTCGGTTCAGCCACGGCGGGGGCGGCGGTTTTGGATTTCTTTTTCTTGGGTGGTGGTTCTGGGACGGAGGCAGCAGCTTTCGCGGGAGAGACATTGACTCGGCGGGTGGAGCTCCGTGTCACTTTCGTAGTACCGGCGGCGGCGGCGGCGGACGTTTTGGCTTCACCGTCGTCGCTTTTGAGTTTTCTCTTTGGTGCCATAGTGCAGAAATGAGAGAGAGTGGAAATACGGACAGTCAAATCTCTTGCTGACTTGATTTATGGTGGCTTTTTTGCACTGGGCAGCGTTATCTGATCTCAGTCGTTGATTCTTGATTTTCCCGCGCTTTTCGACGGTTCAGATGATCGTGCCATCGTGGGTTATTACTTTTTTCTCTGCAGACAATTGGAATTTACTTGTAATTAATAAATTATATATATGTTGCAAAAAGTATACTTCACACATATTTATAGAATAGATTACAAACAATATTTTACAATAATAAACAATTGTTTACAAACACATTCATGGAACACAGTGATTGCCTCCTAATAATGCGGATTTATGTTATTTTTTGCTTTCCAAGACTAATATTGGAAAATATTGTGCCGATAATTTTCCGAACTTTGTTTCAAAGTGAGATTTATTTTGCTTATAAATTTTGTTAATCACATTGTATCTTACCATTTCAATTCATTAGAAAACTAAAATACCATATTAGAAATTAACTTTTTTACATATATATTATAAATTCTTATATTCTGTCTTATCTTATCCATATAATCCCACGATATGACTTATTATTTTAAGGTAATTTATTTTCATTTTCGATTGTTTGTTTATATTGTGTGTAGAGAGAGAGAAAATATATGTATATTTTTTTATTATACCTACCAAATACACACACATATATATAAAAATGTTATGTATTTGGAAATTACACTTGAATTATTTTTTCAATATATTATTAACTTGAATAGCATGATATCACGATTTTTCAATGAATTTCATTTGAAAAAAATTACATTTTCTATGTTTTATTTACTCGTAGTAAACTGATGTTATATTATTATTTACGTTAATAAAAATACAAATAGCTTACTTTAACAACAAAGGAATTCTTATCATAACAAAACAATATTATATGGCAGTTGAAATATTATTTGAAATGTAGAAACATATTATTTACGAATTGTAATCTTTTGAATGTACAGTAAAAAAAATGTTTTTTTTAACAAACTTTTTTTAATATAAAGTAATTATTATGAACAATTCAAAATTAAAACTTAAAAATATTTCCAAATTTGTGAATATATGATGGAAAAGAGAAAATATGGTATTGAAATTTCACATTTAATTTTTTTTAATATTCAAATTTTTTTGAATTTTTAAGCTAATTTCATGCTAGCCTTTGCAATCAGTAATATACGCGTACGAGAAGAAATTCATGCTCATGTTGACTTTCATTAGTCTTCGGCATCGTTTTCATTTCATACTGTGTCACTTGCAGCTTGTGACCTTTACCAAATCCAAAATTCTTATGCTGAATATATTCAACACATACACATAAACTTTCATGAAATAATCTGAAGGATTATTTTTATGATACGATTTATGAAAAAATAATATTTTTCATGTTAAAAAAATTATTTTATGTTTTAAATATGAGTCGAGTCAATTCACAGACAGACACGTGAAACAACTTAACTCCAAAATTAAATAGTGGGAAAGAGACCAAAGGTCATAGAATTCCAAGGGTCTCTGACTATTTTAAAGTGATCCATTGGAAAATTTTGAACAAGTTGAATAATATGATATTTTTTTTAGTATAAGTACATCGCATATCAAATTAAATCAAATTGTAAGGCTAAAAAATGAAATTGTCCGCACACAATCAACGGGATTTGAGCATAAAATCGAAACGTACTTATCTAAAGCAAAAAAAAGTAACTAAATCAACCTAAATAAATTAAAAAAACTAAACCACAATCGGCAAAAATACCCCAAAGACCCAAAGATTTGAGCACCTTCTGAGACCTTTTGTTCTTAGCCCTCAGTCTTGGCCTAGTGGCCAAGACCTCATTGGCAATATGATATCATAAGATATGCGCATCCACCAAAATGCTGTCCCGGATTTTCATCTTAAGCATACAAATGATTGATACGAAACAATTCTTTGCTCCATGCTATCTCTTCGTTTTACTCGCTTTTTGCTCACAAATACATGCAATCGCTTCAACTTCAAGCACAGATTACAATGGAGGCAATTGCTTGGAGAAAGAAAGAATCGCTCTCCTCAAATTCAAAGAAGAGCTGATTGATGCTTATGGCCGACTCTCTACTTGGGGGAGCGTAAGAGATTGTTGCCAATGGAAGGGTGTCAGATGCGATAACCGGACCAATCATGTTGCGGCACTGGATCTTCCAGCTCCACAAGTCGACAACTTTTTCCTATCCACCCCATTGAGAGGTAACATCAGCTCTTCTTTGCTTCAATTGAGCGAGTTGAGGTATTTAGACCTAAGTAACAATGATTTTAGCACCATCCAAATCCCCGACTACATGGGTTCTCTTGCGAAATTGCTGCATTTGAATCTCAGTCATTCGAATTTTCTTGGTCCACTACCTTATCATCTTGGTCATTTGTCCATGTTGCGAGTTCTTGATTTGAGTGGCAATGGGGATATTGATGTGGCTGAACTTGATTGGCTTTCGGGTTTGCGTTCTTTAAAACATCTTGACCTCAGTGGTGTCAATCTTTTTCAAGTAACAACATGGATGGAGTCGATTAGCACTCTGGAATCGGTGGAAAAATTGTTCTTGCGTGGTTGTGGCATTCAAGAAACTCTTGGCAACCTATCTCTTCCGTCGATCGATAGTTATAGACCTCTTTCTGTCCTTGATATTTCTTCGAATAGTCTGGGAAACATTTCGGTGTTTTGGTTTCTTAACTTTAGTAGAAGTTTAAGTTACTTTGATGTATCTTCTAACATTGTACAAGGTAAGATCCCCGATGCTCTGTCGGGTTTGAAGGCCCTTTCCTATCTAGATCTCTCTATGAATAGTTTTGGAGGTACAATTCCTGATTATTTGGGAGATATGATGTCCCTTGCGTATCTTGATCTATCCATCAATAACTTAGAAGGAAGGATTCCTGATTCATTGGGAAATATGATGTTCCTTGTTCATCTGGATCTCTCCGGGAATAAGCTTGGAGGTGGAATTCCGAGTTCTCTAGGGAAAATGGTTTCCCTTTCCTATCTCGATCTCGCGGGGAATAATTTTCAAGGCGGAATTACTCCATCCAGGGGAAACTTAAGTAGCTTGAAATGGTTTGATTTGTCTGACAACAAATGGGAAGGGCAAGTATCAGACTTGACTGTGTTCTTATGGAATTCAAGCATGTTAGAGCACCTTGATTTAAGCTCGAATAGCTTTTATGGTTCGTTACCTCCTCTATCAAGATATTCATTTTTGACCGTATTGAGTCTTGGAAGAAATGGCTTGAATGGGTCCTTCATTGAAAAGAAGTTGATCCTTCCCAAACTGTTGATATTAGATGTGTCTGGAAATAGGCTCACTGGATCATTGCCTGATCTTTCATCATGTTCATCCTTGGAAGTTCTGAATATCTTTGACAACTTGTTTTTCGGAACTCTAACTGAGAGCATTGGATATCTTTCCAACCTCGACATGTTGGATATTCACATGAATCAGTTTGAAGGCACGATATCAGAAGCACATTTCTTTAATATGTCGCAGTTGGGAGTTTTGGACTTGTCTTACAACTCGAAACTCTCTGTGAACATCAGTTCTCGATGGAATCCTCTTTTCCAACTGGGTACCTTAAAGTTGCAATATTGTAAACTAGGGCCAAGTTTCCCTAGATGGCTCCAAAAACAGAGACGAGTCGCAGTTCTAGACATGTCGAACTCTGAAATTTACGACAGCATCCCAGGTTGGTTTTGGGACAACTCTCATTCCTTGCAATATTTGAATCTGTCGTTTAACCATGTTCATGGAGTCCTTCCCAATTTATCATCATACTACAACCTTTCGAATGTGGACTTCAGCAATAATGAATTTGATGGTCCTTTACCTCTTTTACCCACTTCACACATGGAGGTTGTAGATCTATCAAAAAACAAATTTTCTGGGGAGGCTACTAAATTTTGCAATGCTACATATACTTGGACAGTTCTTGATCTTTCGGACAACCAGCTTACTGGAGAGCTTTCTGTAGATTGTGTCAAGAACTTGATGACTATGAACTATCTTAATTTGGCAAACAATAATTTTTCCGGAGAAATTCCTAGTCCAGACAACTGGTTTTGCTCTCTTGTTTCCCTGCACCTGCGAAACAATAGCTTCACGGGAGAAGTTCCAATATTGCTCACTGAGTGTAACCGTCTGCAGATCATTGATCTTGGAGAAAACCACTTCTCTGGAAAGATACCAACTTGGATAGGAGAAAATCTGACTGAGCTAGGGGTTTTAAGCTTAAGGTCAAATGAGTTAAGTGGCAGTCTGCCTTCAAATTTATGTCAGCTAGCAAATATTCAAATCTTGGACCTCTCGATGAATAAGATTTCTGGAACCATTCCTAGATGCCTATCCAATTTCACTACAATGAGTTCAAAGCCAAATATAAGTGAGTGGAATGGTCTTAGATTTCGATTGTTTCCGAAAGCAGCAGCTTCCTTCGATGACAGTGCGTACATAACATGGAAAGGACGTGAGGCGATTTACACGAAAACTCTTGCATTGGTGAAAGTAATTGATCTCTCGAGCAATATGTTGGTTGGAAAAATCCCATCTGAGATTACAAGTCTCCAAGGCATCATAGGCTTGAATCTTTCAAGAAACAACTTGGTGGGATCAATTCCGAATCACATTGGTCAGTTGGAATTCTTAAACTTTCTTGATTTGTCTCAAAACAACCTCTCTGGTGGCATACCTACCAGCATGTCGAAACTGAGTCATCTCGGACTCTTGGACTTGTCTTTCAACAACTTGTCGGGTAAAATCCCATGGGATGGCCAATTGCAAACTTTTGATGCTTCAACCTACATCGGGAATCCGGACCTATGTGGTTCTCCACTTGTAAAACCTTGTCCTGGGGATGAAACTCCTAGAAATAGCAGTGCTCGAAATACAGGTGAGATACATGATCTGGAGAAAGAAGACGGATTCATCAGCTTGGGGTTTTTTGTTAGTGTGGCTCTTGGGTTCATTATTGGATTCTGGGGAGTAATTATGGGGGCTTTAAGGCTAAAGAGTAGTTCGCGTTGGACCAAAGTTTTCAATATGTGGGAGAGAACTACGTGATATTTAGACAAGATTATAAGCTTGCAAAGGATTTGTGTTTGCAAATCTTCCTGGGAAAAAAATCGAAAAATGTGTGTATTTTTATATAGTAAACTTATGGCTTGCTACCTTTTGATTAATATTAGAATAGAATAGCTTAATTATACTTTAATACATATGCATTCTCTCTCGTAGACAGGCCATAGACATGCAGCGAACATGTGCATGAATTTGATATGAATTTACCAATCCGTGAAACTAAAATGAAACCGTCTCCCAAGAAACCACGTTGGAAACGGTTTTTTGTTCGAGTTCCAAACCTGGAATCATAACCGTGGACTTATGGTTCGGTTCCGGTTTTATAAATATTAGAAATTAATATCGGTACCGTGAAGAAGTATGTAGGATCGATAAAAATTGTTTTGAAGTCACCTAGCATGCATAGCCAACTTAATTTATGTAATTAAATTTAACTCCCTATTTTTAATTTTTTTAATAAAAAAAACTAAACATTCCCGATATTCTGTAATCTTTGTTTAATTGTAATTAGTTTTAATTAATTTGATTATCTCAAGACTTATATCGTTCTCGGGAATTCCGAATATAATTTTTGAAAATATAATTTTGGGAATTGAATTGGATAATTTATAGTGTATGTTTTGGTCATATCTTCATAAATGAATAAATAGATTTTATATTATGACTACGTGTGCGCATGAAAATTACCATTCCGACATATAATAATAATAATAATAATAATAATAATAATAATAATAATAATAATAATAATAATAATAATAATAATAATAATAATAATAAATGGACAACTCGTTCGATTTTTTATATTACAGCACTTGCTCAGAAATTAATTAAGAAGCGCGCTATATATATATGTGATATTTTCCATTATATACTAATATTCCGCTACACGCGTTGCGTGTTCGTACATTTCGTTTTTTTTTTAAAAGACAATAAATTATAAATTGTAAAATTAAAAAATAATAAAACAATAAATAATAAATTGTAAAATTAAAAAATAATAAAAATTTAACGTTTTTCTAAACAAATATTCACAAAAAATATATATATCTTATAAAGTAAGTGTCATATTGGTAAATAAAATAATATCAAAGGGCACAAAGTAAACTTTTAATGGCTAGAAAAGGGGAAACTATATAAAATGACTATTTTGCCCAATAATTTTGGTTTTATTGAAAATTAAGTTAGGAGATCATGGTAATTTGGAAGTTTGTTAATTAAAGGGTCTCTACTTTAATAATATAGTAAGATGGTAAGATATATATATATATATATATATATATATATATATAGAGTTTTGATATGCTGCCCACCTCTCGTGCCCACCTATGAGGTGACACTCATCCATTGGATGAACCATTTGTATATGATTCATCTCATCCATGGGATGATTGCCACCTCATAGGTGGGCAGGAAGGTGGGCACGGGAGGTGGGCATCATAGCAAAACTCTATATATATATATATATATATTAGTACATTAATTATATTTTACTTTTATTTGATCATGATTATATATTATATGTTTAAGCTTCTAATCACTAAAAATTAATTGAAAATAAAATTTGAAATGTCGCATTTTTTATAATTAATATCAAACTATTACTATTCAGATATTGTTCGGGCTTTTTCTCACAGAATTTTGAAAATTTTATGAAATCAAAACTCAAGAACATTTTTTTTAAAACAATCTCAAACACGGTCAAACTTATAGTACATATTGATTATCTAAACAAATTTGTAATCCTAAAAGGCCCAATTGATATTTATCATCACATATCAGACAATTTAGTATAGACATCTTTAAAGAGATTCAAATGTTAGGAAAATAATTTAAAATAAGATGGATATAATACAAACATTGCGATATTAAATTTAGTTTATTTTCCTTTTGTGTTGTGTTAATTGATTAAACGCCAATTGCACTTGCTGGAAAGAATTCTCGATGAATGAACAATCCCAAATAAACATATTTTTAAAAATTTTATTATAAGAAATTAAAACTTTGTAATTTGAAAATTTTAGGAGCTACACTCCTTGTTGTAGCATATTTAATTTTGTTTAGAATTATAAAAGGAGAGATTTTGGAACCGAAAAGATCGTGAAAACCAGCAGTAGTACTCATCTAAAAAATGAAAAAAATTATTTATAATTTTTAAAATTAAAATTATCTCACCACCAACCACAAAAACATATGAAGTCAAACCACTGCAAGTCATCTTCATCATCATGGATCCATTACATTTCCTCGACTCGATGGTTGTCGGAATCGGACACAAGATTAACAAGAAAATCGAAGACGTCGGTACGAATCACGGCAGAGGCTACATCTTCTTTGTTCAAAGTCCTCCTCTTGCCCTGGACCGCCATTTCCCATGCACTCTTTGTTAGTTCCTCTATAAACAATTCACAAGCTTTTGCAAAAACAATGGGGGCCTCTCCCGATATCATTTTCACGTCGTCCCCCGACTTCTTCATTATTTTCTTGATCCTTGCCAGTGGCAACGAGTGAGGTCCTGTTCTTCCTCCACTTAGCAGCTTAGAATACGCCCCCGGTTGTCTCATCGTGGTCTCGTATTTTATTTACCGGTTGTATTGTGTCTGGTACGCGTCGATAGATCGAAGCTATCGATGGGGGTTCTCGTGTATATGTGAAAGAAAAATTTAGCTAGGAAGTGTGTAAACTTGTATATGTAATTTATAGGGTATTCAAGGAGGGCCGGCCTGCCTGCTTGGGGCCGGCTGGCTGGGAGACTAATTTGAGATTCAAAATAAACAAATAAATAAATTTTTAAATGGTTCTAATTAGGGTTTTGAATGAAATTAATTAGAATGTGAGAGGTCATTAATTACCAAAAACTGGCTTTTAGGGTTTTGAAACGTTTACTACGTGCTCTACATGCTGCATGTCTAGCTAGCTAGCTATAGGTTACTATCTCTCTCTCACACACACACACACATATTATATATATAACCTGTTAAATGTTTTGAATTTTTTGGTAAAAAGAATATTATATATTGAGATACTTTAATTTGTTTAGGCAAACATGCATGTTGGGAAATGCATGGTTGGTGTTTTTATGGTTCATACACATAAAATGGCAACTTTTCATATATATTTGAAAAACATATATATATATATATATATACTTTATATATATACTTAATTCCAATGTAAATTTTTTAAATCTTTACTCTCAAATCTTCGATCAATTTTTATTGAACAAAAATGCCATGTTCATGATTGCTTGGAATTGCATGATCAATGATTCTGCCGCTACCATTTCTTATGACATAAGAAGATATAAATAAATATTTATTAGCATATATATAGCTTCTAATTAATTAATTCACCAGCCAAGCCCAAGATTTGGCAATTAATTTATTATTAACTGATGACATCAACTTTGCAATTAAGTATTTAAATCTTCATAAAAGACATATATACTAAAACTTTTAGTGGCATGTCAAAGCCTATTCAATATATATATATATATATGAGTAATTTTCAGCTGTCCAACCATTCATGTCCACCTCGTCCCCGATCACTAAAATCCGATAGCGGGTTTTAGTTTTTTTTTAAAAAAAATTCGTATCACTAAAACACGATACCGAGTTTAAGTTGTCGGGGACGAGTTAGACAGTATTGGTTGAACAATTAAAAATTTCATATATATATATATATATATTGTATCATGAGTATGTCTCGGCCAATTCTCCCCCTTGCTTCTTATTCAAAATATAGGATGTAGTTTCTGTGTTTTAAACTGCAAATAAATTGATTTTTATTTGTTGCGAATTGGAAAGTGAAAATTAAATTTTCTCGAAAAATAGATACGCAAAAAAAAAGGAAGAAAAGAAGAAGAAAGTTTATGTATTTGATTTTTATATGTAACGTACATTTTGAACGATGTAGACATTTTATGTACAGGTTCAGCGATAAAAGTGTGGTCAAATTAGATTGAGTTTTAAACTAATAAGGTCGTATTCAACCTCGAAATTAAAGAATTATTTTTTTGAGATTTGGTCTAAGATTATGTATCGAATAGCAACATTTCACTCCTAAATGCTATTTGATTCGTTGGAGTTGGACATATTCTTCTACATTGTGTTTATTAACTATATTTGCAAGACAACTTTCGAGAATGCTCCTATTAATTGTATAATTTATTCGATGATACAATAATTAATATATTCTGTAGAATCATCGCGTTCACATAATCGCTGATTTATTCATATAATCAATCTATTACTAGAAAGAATACCACATAATAACCACATTAATTAGTCTCTACATATGTTTTTATTTATCTTTTTTAAAATTCCTTATATTAATAACCACCTTATATTTTTTTCTTTCTCCAATTTCTCAAAACAATTATATATTTCATCTTATTAGACATAAATCATTTTAATTGTTAATATATAATAATTATATATTTATAATATACATGATAAATTAAAACCTTATTTACAAAGGAAATTTATACTAATAAAATTATACATAATAAAAAAGAGTAAATCACCTATGAAACGGTGACATATTGACTCATTCGCTTACAGTAAAATATTATAATTTTCGTGAGAATGAGATCTATCTCATAAAATTGACATATGAGACAATCTCATGATAATTTTTATGCTTAAAAAATTTGTATTTCGCACAAAATTATAAATTGTACAACTTTGCGTTGATATGATTGGTTTTCAAAAAAGACGCATAAAAATTTATTTTATTTTTAAAAAAAAACTAGGCCCATTGTTATGTCCGAAGTAGATCCACAAGCCTGTTAACTGGACTAGGTTCCTTGTTCTGATAAAGGGCCACTGAACTTCTTAATTTTCATTTGGAAGCGGACCGGGTACAATATAAATGTGAGATTAATTAAATTCTACAATCATACAAATATATATATATATATATATATATATATATTAAGAAAAAAAATTATATAATTTTTTATGAATCACGTTTTTATCTTATTCACTATTTTATTTTGAATCACGGTTGTCCAATAATGATTGCGTTGATTAACAATTAATCCAAAATGAATTTGAATTTTTTTGTAAGTTTAATATCAGATCACCCGAATTTATGATTTTTTTTCTTTGAAAATAATTGGAAAAAAACATTTGAATTTTAAGAATTGACAATGAGTAGGAGAACACATGGATTGGCTCCATTAATGTAAAAATACAACACATGCAATTTTCATGCAATTATAATTTTATATCCAAAGGCTCAGTCTTTGTTATGTGCTGGCGGGGTGAGACCATGCTGGCATAGCTCTTAGATCAATAGGGCCCACATGATAACATGTGGGACTCACATGTTATTATGTGGGCCCTCCCTTGATTCAAGAGCTTAGCTTCACCGGGTGTAGCATAGTCTTATCCGTACTGTCGAATCTGTCAGCATGGAGACTTTCTCACGTGCCACCTTGAGATTTTTGGGTCTCCGGCATGTGACTGGCTTTCCTTCCCTTTTTTTTTTTTTTTTTTACACTTTATCTTTATTATTTTTTTGTAAGTATCTCAAATATTATTAGTGGAGTTCCAAATATCTTGGTGTTCTGTAATATAAACAAATATCAATTAACCTTCTTCTTTTTTTTTCTTTTTACCTTTAACTAGAGTAGCACAACTTTTTTAGCGGTAAACTTTATATTATTTTAATTCTAATGTTGCGTTGGGATGGTTGGATTTTAAATATATGTATTTTTTTTTTTAGAAAAATAATTTCATAAACTTCAAATTCATCTCTTATAACATGTTATATACTATTTCATGTTAAATTTGAAATTCATTCTATTTTTGTGTCACTAATGTATAAAAAATCAAGCTGTAGATTTAATATTTGATTTATTTTTTTATTGTAAACAATAAAACTAATCGAAATTTATAAATTTTAAATCCATCAATCCAAGTGTATGCAACCTTATATGTATTTCACCATATTTTATATGTATATATATTAAGTATATATAGTTTGATCTATTTCGTCTGCCACACTGGTCTCACATATGGCATGAGCTGAAAATGAGAAAGAAATCATTTAAAATGTCACATTTAAGTTTTTTAAAAAAAGTAATAATTTCTTGTATCTTATCTTAAAAAAGTTTAAATCATTCACTCATTTATTTGTTTTAACTGGCCCCTACCGATATTAGTGGTATTATTGGAGTGCCAACTGTAAATATTGACCGACAGTAAATTCGTCGCATGTTCTAATGTCTAACCTAAATCAGGAATATCACATTGTTCCTTTAAATGTGTACATTAATAATGTATAAAATATTTTTGGAAGAAATTATATTTTCGGTAATAAAATTTATACATTTTTCGTCAATATCTATCATCATGTCATAGTTATCTATGTTATCCACATTGGACACGGTTTATGCACAAATTTGTCTCCAAAATTACTAAAACAAATTTACCAAAAATAAAAAAAAACAAATGTTGTTAATGCAAAACTCCAAAATGATGTCTATATTATCCAAGTGTGCATTTATTATGGGGCCAAAATTTTCAAGAGAGCACTTTACTCTGTCTCCTTCGCCACCACATTGGCTCATGATTGTTCGAGGGACTTTTCATTTTAGCCACTCAAACTTTTGCAATTTTTAATAACCCCTTTATTCTCCATTATTTTAATTTAAATTTTCTCCTTTCGATATTAATTAATATAACCCAATCCACAAGTTATTGACTTGTGACAGTACTCGGATATGCATCTTATCATGTGTATGAAAAAAGTTTTAAAAGTCGTCTTATAACACTTTCAAGTCCTCGTGATTCACTTTTAAAAGTGGTCGATAATCGATATATATAGATCCTTCTGCGGATTTTTAGTTTTTTTTTATTTTATTTTTATTTTTATCGAAGAGATTTTTTTTTTTTTTTTTTTAAAGTGGACAAGCGATTAAAATTTAAGTTTACGTTGAGTAAAAAACATTTTGATATACAAATTTTCGCTAAATTGCGTAGTTGGATAATGGAAAAGTAAAAGCAATAGGATACGTTAAATGGATGTTTGATATCTTTGCCATGATATCTTTAAAGTATTTTTGGTTGAAATGAAATTGTGTGGTACTTGAAAAGGTGTTTTGGAACATAAGATTTTCAAGGTATCATGCATGCATATCCAATATGACAAATTAATTTTCCTATGTTTTGGTAGAAATTTATGAAGATTTCAAAGAATGGTGATCCATATGTCCCTCTAATACAATTCCAATGTCAATTCTTTTGTGGAAATTGTACATTTAGCTACGCAATCTTTCAATGATTAGAAGTAAAAATTAGGTTTATGGCTTCGATATATTTTAAAAGCAAGTCACCTCAAATTAACTCTTTTACTAGAAAATTAATTATTGTATGATTAATAATTTATGGTTTACCAAAAATTATATCTAGTGACAATAGAACAAATTCAATCTTTTAAATTTCAAATTTCGACTGCTTTTCTGTTCGGAAATATTATTAAATTTACCCAATAGTCATGATTAGATTAATCATGAACTCGGAATTACAACTTATTTATGTAGTGTTTGAAAAAAAAATTAGAAAACACTTCTCAACTTTTTTTTTCATAAAATTCAAAATTTTGTGAAAGAAAAGTTGAGAAGAGTTTCTTATCAAAATTTTGTGAAGGAAAAGTTGATAATTATTTTTTATAAGCTTTCCCGAATACTACCTTAATATGATGGTTGGCAATAAGTAATATATTTCACCATAATTTGTCTGCATGAATTAATTTACAATTTTAGAATATATAATATAATTAACTTTTATCCAAATTTAATAATGACCACAAAAGGTTTCATGTACGATGGGATGTAATTTTGGGCCACAACATGTTTTGTCCTCATATTTAAGATCACCTTAGCTTTTTATTATTAGCTTTTCCTTTTTTTTTTAATCGGTTAATCCGATTCACAATGAAAGGCTCTAATAGTTTCTGATTCATATATTATAGGGTTCTTAAGCGCTTTGTTCTTTTTTTAAAAAAAAATAATAATAAAATGTTTATTATTGTGCATGCTATTAAAAATTACAAAAAATCTTATGATCTCACGAGTTAATTTTATAAAACAAATATCATATTTGTGTTACTCATAATTTTTTTTATTTTTTTATTAAAAAGTATTATTTTTTATTGTAAATATTGGTAGTCTCACATGTAAAGATATGTGAGCTCGTTTCACAAAGAACTTACTCATTACAAATTTTCTAAACTATTTCATTTGGTGATATATAATATATTGTTCAAAATATATATATATATATATATATATATATATATGTTGCCGGTCACCGCGTTTATATAAAAAGTGTTGATTTTAATTATAAAAAATGATTTATGGTTGGTAAGTATGATTTATTAAGTTCAACCACCGACTAATTATTGCTTGCTTTTAATGGAAACTTTCCCACAATGATTGGTGAATTGCATTTCTTCTTTGTCATACATGTCAAATGGCGAAATAATATATATTAATGTATATTAAATTAATTACTATAATTCAGCATTAAAATTACTGGATTAATTATATATAGAGCAGCAAATTTGATACGATTTTAGTTTAATTATTTATTAATAAAGAAATAACTATATATGCGAATAAGATCTGTTAATGTCGTAAATGATAGAACCATCCCAATCCCAAAAAGTCTAAAAAAAGTAGACAATACTAGGCTTGCAGGACACGAATAGTGAACCTTTTGTTAACATAGAATAGAATCACATGTTCATTCGATAATATCACGGTACGTATATATATTTTAATTTACATGATATACGCACACTTTTATATGTATTTGAAAATATTATATTATTTTTTTCCATATTTTTGTTTCAAAAGTATTATAATATATATACGTAATGTAACTAGCTAGAAACTTTAACTTGGCATTACATTACAAAATAATTAATATGTTTGCTGATATGGATTCATGATTACATTGAGAATGAGCTCAAATGAGTTTTATAAAAATACATAAAACAAGCCTGACTAGCATGATTTACAGGTTATTACGTTAGTCCAAAGTACTCAGTGCACATCGAAAAATAGCGGTCGAAGATTCTCACGTCATTAATAATAAATATAATAATAATAATAATAATAATAATAATAATAATAATAATAATAATAATAATAATAATAATAATAATAAAACAAGATATTAGTATCATTTTTATTAGTGAATTGTTTTTTAAATATCATATGAAAATGGAGAAAGCTATATATATTGCCTAAATTTCAGAGCTCCTAATTGAAGGCTTGTGGTCCGCTTCAATATTTGGTAAGGACCTACTAATTTATATCCTGGTAACAAATCCCTCTAGGTTTTGTTTGGATATCGCGTATTAGCGCTAACCAAGCAAAAACAACATTTTTTTTTTCTTTATACAGGCTTTTTGTTTGTGTGTGTATATATAAACACATACAAGTTACGAGTCCACAGATGAATCATGATTGATAGGGATATATATCTACAAATCTTAAGTTCTCTATATCTACAATGTATGTTAACATTTTTCTCATCGGAAAAGATCGATTAATGAACTCGGTTTTCCTAATCCCTTTAAGATGATCGTATGCATAAAACATGGATCGATAAAGTAAATGTTGGATCCAAACAAGTATAGAGAGTTGGGTATGAATTTTGTAGGGTGAATTAAAGGCAACAAAAAGTGGTCCGACCATGTGGCATTTGGTTCAATTAATGTAACTCATAGAGTTACCACTTTTAGTTTTTTTCTCAAAGGCAAACCCACGTTGTTTTGTTAGAGTTGGTACTGTTCAATGAGAGTTGGGGCCTCGCGCGGGTACTCTGGCGGTGGTTGAAGAGGGGCAAGATGCATTTATATTTTAACGAAAATATATACGATCACAATTGATCTTGTAGCAATTGATCTCGTATCTGTTTTTGTTTATGAAAACGGTTAGCCCAAGTTATCATATGCGTCAATAATAATCTACGTTTGGGATAAAACTCTTAGCACGGGGTCGATTTTTTCGTGATTTAGATATAATCGAATTCGGTTTTGAATGGAGAGGAGTACTTGCAATAAAACTAATATAATCAAGCTTGACTTTGAATTTATTTGAGTTCTATGTTTTTTAACCTGGGAGTAATGGCAATAATATTAAAAAAAAATGGTGAAAGAAGAATGTCAAAGATAATTACTACAATGGATGCAACCTAACAAGTACATGCTTTAAATTTAAACCCTTCTATCATAATGTATATTATTATTATTATTATTATTATTATTATTATTATTATTATTATTATTATTATTATTATTATTATTTAACAAGTACATGCTTTAAATTTAAACCCTTCTATCATAATGTATATTATTATTATTATTATTATTATTATTATTAGATGGTGTTCAATTATTGGGATGAAAAACAAAATCATTAAACATTAGACCTACTGCGATTCAATAATTCGTAGCTTCATTGACAATTGGCAAATATATATAATGAATGATGCAAATTGCAATTCATAATTTAAATCAACAGCCACGCACATACGTATGTGTATAACCTAATAATGAATATTAATATGTGTTTTTGTTGATATCTTATAAAATTAGCTAGTAAGCATAAAAATCAAATAAAGTCAATTCGATTTCCTAAAGTTTATAAACCTACGTACACCACTGTCAAAATATTTTCCCACGTGCCTCGATTAGAAAATTTGTAGCATGAGTTTTTTTAATTAAAATAATAATAATTCGGAGTACCAAAACTTGTTTGTAAAACAAGAAATCGATCGACTAATGGGCAACATTAAAAAGAGAAAAAGAAAAAGAAAATAAATGAGCAAATTAGAAAATAAAGGTTCTTTCTTTATAAACAGCCAGAATTTTATATAAAAATAATAAATTACCATTTTGTCATTTTTAAGAATAAATAAAATATAAATAATATTATTTATAAGGGTAATATAGTAATTTAAATTTAATGATTTGATTGATATAAAATAAATGATTAATAATTTGATTGATGTAAAAATAATTAATAGATGGATAAATAATATGATGAGAAGAACGAAATATTGGATAGGATAAAATATACGAGGATTAATTATATTGGTACCAAACAGGTCTTAGTCTCTTGGTATGCCAATTCAAATGCCAATTCAAATAATTAAATAAATTAAAAAAAAAAACTCACACACACAACCACTTTCATCTATTATCTCAATTTTTTCCCTCAATTATGATTTATTATTATTTTTTTTTTCATTGAACTATTTTTTCGCCTCAATTTTTGTATTTAATATAAAATACAATAATTTTGTTCGTCAACTTTAGTTGAAATATACTTTTATTATAAAAATGGACTTGCGTGCAATCAAATGCTAGTGTAACTAAAAAACCGATAAATTTGCACGACTCGCATATCACATATTCAAAGTCAGAAAACATTGTATCATATTCAAATTTGAGTGCACAGCCATCTCTCTGAATCAATTCACGTGAAATATGGCTTCAACCATTAATTATTAAGAACCTCTTCACGATCAACCCATGATATACTCTTTTTGAAAAAATATAACAAGATCAAATGTAGTGAAATATATATACACTTAATAATCAATAATAATAATAATAATAATAATAATTCACCGTCGGATCGTACGTACCAAACACTTTGGAAATACACATGTTCATGGAGCCCATCTGGTGCATGCTTCTGTATTTAATTTTCTTTTTTCCCCTACTTTTTGTAAGAAGAAATAGTGAAGATACTGAAAAGTTATCTAATTTCTGACTACATAATATATATAATATATAGTTATTTAATATTTATATTATTTAACTATCGTAAATAAATCGCCCGAAAATTTGTTAAGAATTTAGTTGCCCATTTTTTTTTTATAGTAAAAAATCGCAGCCAACAACCAGTATACCAAACGTTAGGTATTCCTTTATATGATGCATTCTGTTATACATGCATTCTCTCCGACAATGACTTCCACAAATTCATTATTATTATAATTTTTTTTTACTCGGTTTCTTTAAATATTGATCATAATTTTGACATATAATAATAATGCACATCGTACTATTTTTATTGGCCCTCCATTTAATGCTCCTACTCAAAAAATTATATGAAACATTTACTATTGTTTTTTAAAGTTGAACAGGCAAAGAATCGGGGAGAGTGCCACTTTCAAAGTTAAACGATCATTTTCAGAACATAAACCAATCAACCAATTTTATTACACTAATTACGTAACTTCATCGGCATTATCGTCGGAGATTCCAAACATGGATCTTGAAGCAATATTGTCGGTGGATAGAAACTTGGCCATTTGCAGTAACCTTTATTTACACGCCAACGTGCAAAAAACAAAAATGATAAAAGAGTATATTTTTTTTGTAAGTTAATTATATTTGTATGATGATTCGATTGATCTATATATATTTATAGTGAAATTAATATTTTTTTCATATATCGAATTAAAATAGATATTCATCTCACAAAATTAATTCGTACATAAAACTTCGTGCAAACTAAGTTGAATCGATACTCTCATCGTGTTGTTTTTTATTTTTATTTTTATTAAAAAAAAATTACGAACACGAGTATCAAAAATTTATCATGGACTCCTTATTCATGGGATCCAATGATTTGGTTTTACATTTTCATTTTGCCAATAATTCCACATTTTAAGGAAGTCTAGCACGATCAATTTCATGGTGAATTTAACGTAAACATTTTTGTTTGTTTGTTTGTTTTGGGGGGGGGGGATAAAACATTTATTAATTATTATGGGGCTTTTTCCCTACTGTTTCTTTTCTGTTTTGCTAATTCGCATAAACCAATCAAGAAATTGACAAACATGAAATCCACCCCTGGAATTTTCGCACGTGTCATCCAAAATCCAAATTAATATTTGGGAAAATCATTTAAAAATTTCGCTAAAAAATTAGATATATTCAAATCGGTTATATAATATTTTTTCCCTTAAGAACTTCCTTCCATATTTCCATTTAAGTCACAATCTAATAATCATCCTATTATCATTTTTGTGTAATTTCAAAAGAAAAACTTTCTTAAATTGATTTTTTTATCGTTGTGTTTTTCAAAGATAATTCGATTATTTTTTTTCGCTTTGAAAAGTAAATATTACGTACGCATATAATTCATATAACTTTTTTTACTTTATTCTTTATTAATAATCATTATTTAATTATTATGTTTAAATTAATGATAGTATTTAAAAAAGTTGAAGTTTATACGTTTTATCAATAAATTTAAAAATATATAATTTAGAAATTTTTTTAAAAATTAAAAGGAACACCCGGATCCTTAAGAAATTTTATTTTTAATTTTAATATCTTTTATTATCTATTTTTTTTTACTATTTTTCTTAATTTTATTTTACTATTTTATTGTTTTAAAGAAAAAGTAATACAGAATAATTGCATACCTGCTCACATCTCACTCGTATTATATTATATTATATATATATATATAATTATATTTTGTTATATATTTTTTTTTTTTGAAATCTATATTAAACTACAATTACATGCACGTTATATGTATAGATGGAGAGAGAAGAGAGAGCACAACTGATGGAGTTATGAGCTATGGTACAGGCTTCCAATGAACCAGCAAGCTAACCAGAAAAATCTCTTCTTTAGATCTGCTTCGCCATGTCCATCAATTCAATCTTGATTTTTGTTTCTGGGTTTTCATTGTCGCTGTCAATTTTTCCGTATTTCTCTGGGTTTCGAACAGCATTGATCCATCCACTGAAACAACTCGGCGCCTCTCCCGTTTGAGCATTCCTCTGTAATTCAGCTTTTTTTTTTTGTTTTAGCCTTTTCTGAGGTTTAAACTTGAAGTGGGCACATGGAATTTAGGTGCATTAGTGTGTTTTGAATCGAATGGTGGTTTTGTGGGACTACACGGCGGAGCTCCGGTGAGTTTATAAGTTGAGCTCCGGCTGGTTCGAGTTTGGGTTAGGAAAGGTATAATGTGTGAATGAAGGTAAATTAGGGAAAATGTTCAAGTCGGCGCGATGGAGGAGCGACAAGAACAAAGTCAAAGCTGTTTTCAAGTTGCAGTTTCATGCAGCTCAGGTATGATGTCAATTCTTTTTTCTTGGTTTGGGGAAGATTTCAATTTCAAGATTGAATTCTTGCCGTACAAGCATTTGTGTGTTTTGCTGCAATTCATCAGTATTTCAGTTTGTTTAATCCATTTTACATTTTCCGAATAAATGATGAATTCATTCTTGGGAGAAAGTATTGCAGAACTATGTAAATCTATTTCAGATTGAGGAATCATGTTTGCAATATTGTTGTTACTGAACTTCTCCTTTGCGGCATTTTCTTGGAAAATAATGAAACGTTATTCAATTTTTCAAGAACATGATGTTAATGATGGTGATCTATATGATTAACCTATTGAATTTTTTTGTTGACGAAGGTGGTCGGGGATGCATTAATGGTATCTCTTATTCCTGCTGATACTGGAAAGCCAACAGCGAAATCCGATAAGGCTGTGGTTCGCGATGGGAGTTGTTTATGGGAGAATCCGGTGTATGAAACTGTGAAGTTTAATCGGGAGCCGAAATCAGGGAAGATTCATGAGAGGAAATACTATCTTGCTGTTGGGACAGTAAGAGAGGCCATCTGAAGTTTAGAATTACTTTATTGCCAAGTGAATTGTTTGTGTGACTAGTTCTTCTCTTGTTGTGCTATATACAGGGGCAACCGAAGGCTGGACTTATTGGAGAAGCTTCTATTGATTTTTCTAGCTATGCAGAGGCTAACAAGGTCGCATTGGTGTCACTTCCCCTTGGGAAATCACATTCGGAAGCCATATTGCACGTAAGAGTCCCGTTCATTCTATGCGAGGAACAAAGGGGCCTTTAGAGCAATAGCTACCTAAAAATTGCGATAATTTCTATGTTCAGTGTTTTAGTTGGTATTATGGGTGAAAACTTTCTTCCTTTAAATTGGTGATGATAAAAGTATCATGTGATCAATGGATTCCTGAATAATTTTTGCATTGTATTTTGGAATGGATTATCATTTGAATGGATGTGTCTCCACAGGTGTCGATTCAGAGGATACAGGAGTCTATTGATCAAAGGTGCTAATAGGAACCAAATGCGTGTTTGTCTACTGTTGAACGTCTATTGCCACTATGGGGCTTGATTTAACTTGTTCACTCTTTGCAGAGATCTTGAAGAAATGGAGAATGTGAAAATGAATTCCAAAGATCACAGCTTGAGGGCACAATTTGTCAATAACGACATAGACGGAACCACAAACGACGACTCGTTTGAGGTAGAGGCGATCCCTTGTTCTTGAGCTAATGTCTCTTTCTTATTTACTATGTGCTCACCTCTTTCTCTCCTCTGTGTGATATATTGAACGTGGGTGAATAGTTCTAAAATTTCTTCACTTTTGAACAGGACGCGCATTTTAACCTAGATAATAATCAGATTTCTGAACTGAAAAGGAACCGTCGAGCATCTAGTGAATCTGATGTTACATTATCAAGTTCTGAAAGCAGCTCGGGAATTGACACGCCTTGGGAACCTCAGATAAAAAATCATAGTGTTCATTGCGGGAATGATGAATCTGTGTCATCAAGGTCTCAAGGGGTCAAGTCTGATGGAATGAAAGGTATTTATGAAGAGCATCATAGATCTCAATGGGACTGGATCGGAAATTCAGCCCTTGAAGCAAGTACAGACGACTCTTCCAGTACTCCACGAGAGCCCTCTGAACGTCAGCATTCTGAATCATCATCAGATGTGATCGAGAATCTTAAATCTGAGGTTGCTGCTCTATCCAGACAAGCTGAGATGTCTGAGTTAGAACTGCAAACTCTTCGGAAACAGATAGTGAAAGAGAGTAAACGAGGGCAGGACCTCTCGCGGGAGATTGTTTTCTTGAAAGAGGACAACAGCGCTTTGAAAGAAGAATGTGAAAGGCTAGAAGCTTTTCAGAGACGATCCCATTTGGATTTCAAGGGAGAAGATTCTCGAACACTTGTTAAAGAGCTCCGTCAAGAACTAAATCACGCAAAAGAACTCAATGTCAACCTTCGAATTCAACTTCAGAAAACACAAGAATCTAATGCCGAGTTAATTCTTGCTGTGCAAGATCTGGACGAGATGTTGGAAAAGAAAAATCAAGAAATGTCTAGCCTCTCTAACAGATCTTTGGCATTAATTGACACCAATAAAAAGTCCTGCGAGTTGGACTCTGTGGTTGAAACGGATGATGAGGAACAGAAGGCCCTAGAGGAGCTCGTGAATGACCACAGTGGGTCGAAGGAAGCATATCTTCTTGAACAGCAGATGGTGGATTTACGTGGCGAAATAGAAATCTTTAGGAGGGACAAAGATGAATTAGAGTTGCAAATGGAGCAGCTTGCCCTTGATTATGAGATTTTGAAACAGGAAAATCATGAAATGTCGTATAGACTGGAGCAGAGCCAGATTCAAGAACAACTCAAAATTCAGTACGAATGTTCATCCTCTTATGCTACTGCACATGAACTTGAATCTCAGATAGAAAAATTGGAGAATGAACTCAAAATAAGATCTAAAGAGTTTACTGATTCATTGCTCGCGATAAGTGAACTTGAGGCTCATGCCAAGGTCTTAGAGGAGGAGTTTGAAAAGCAGGCACGAGGATTTGAAGCTGACCTTGAAGCTCTTATGTGCTCCAAAGTCGAGCAAGAACAAAGAGCAATAAGAGCCGAGGAAACATTAAGAAAAACACGGTGGCAAAATGCACAGACTGCAGAGCGACTTCAGGACGAATTTAGAAGGCTTTCTGCGCAGATGGCATCTACATTTGAAGCCAATGAGAAACTGGCCATCAAAGCTCTGGCTGAAGCAAACGAGCTGCGTTTGGAGAAAATACAACTTGAAGAAATGCTTGAAAATGCTTCTGAAGAACATGAATCGATTAAGGATCATTATGAGGCAAGATTGCATCAACTTTCAAGCAACATGGCATTGATGGAACAACAGAAAACTCAAGCTACAGAAACCGAGAGGATCCTCTCAGAAGAAATTTTAACAATTAAAGAGGAGTTGGAACAATTGAGAAAATCAACTAATGAAATGGAGTCCCTAATGGAGCGAGGGAATACTGAAAGAGCTGAACTGAAAATCTCTGTAACATTTGCAAAGAATGAAGTTGAAGAGTTGCAAAAGGATCTAAACAAAATGAGATGTCTTTTGGATCAAAAAGAAATGACAGTTGCAAATTTGCAGTCAGAGCTCGACACACTTCAGTCTCAGTATAACGAGTTGACCTATATTTTATCAGATGATAAGTTAAGAAATGAGAAATTGAAAGAGCAAGTTCTGCAGTTACAAAATGATCTAAAGAAGAGGGAAGATGCACTCAAGAGCATGGAGAAGAAGACTAAGGATATCACTGGTAGAGGAAATAAATCCGCACCTCTTCCTCATGGAAACAAAGACATTGCAAATCTTAAGGAGCGAATAAAGTTACTTGAGGTAAACCTTGACCCGGTTGTATTTTATTGTTGCACCATATGGAGGTCACCATCTTTAATATGTTTCAATGCTATTTTAGAACTTCTAATTCCATTTCTATGGTGAAAAGGGCCAAATCATGTTGAAAGAAAAGGCTCTGGAAACATTGAGTAATTCGTTTTTAGAGAGGGAAAAAGATCTTCAAAATGAAATACAGGAGTTAGAAGGGAGACTGCAAGTGTTCAACCAAAGCAGTGCTTTTCTTCTCGAAATTGCTGTTGAAAAGGTTTGTGAATTATCCATGTGTTGCTTTGATTAGAGATTTGTCGAAAGTTGTGACACAAGCTATCTCCTTGGAAGCAGGTGGTCGCACCGGAGGAAAATGGGGCTGGAAATTGTGCATCAATCCCAGAATCGACCAAGAGTGATGAAAAGTTGAGCAAAATGTTCAATACGTCCCCCATAAACGATTCCTCAATGTCATCAAACCGGTATGATTTCAGCAAATTTAATTCAAGCGACCTAAAATAAATAGTTTGTGAACATTTCCAAGATTTCCTTCCCTTGTCTTCGAGCCTGGAATATATTGTTTCACTCGCTCGAACTTTGAATAAAGCATTTAATCAGCAGAGCTCAGTTATAAGCTA
Organism: Henckelia pumila; assembly: GCF_033568475.1. Lineage (NCBI taxonomy): Eukaryota > Viridiplantae > Streptophyta > Magnoliopsida > Lamiales > Gesneriaceae > Henckelia > Henckelia pumila. The sequence goes on from NW_027331883.1 coordinate 1,742,652, forward strand.
GAATGTAGCAGAATGAGCCGTGAATTTTAATGTATCCGATTGAATACAAAAATGAGTTGACGACCTTCAATCCATTTGCCATTGCAGCAAAGATCCAAGTCCATCTTCGGCGTTGCTAAAGGATTCCACGAGTACCACGAACAATGTTGACGAAAAAAGAAACGAAATGGCGCTACTAGTGGAGAAGAACATATTAATGGAAGAAGAGTTGAAGGAGATGCAGGGCAGATATTCGGAAATAAGCCTGAAGTTTGCAGAGGTAGAAGGTGAAAGACAACAGCTTGTTATGAGATTACGCAACCTCAAAAATGCAAGGAAGAGCCCATAACTGGGTTCAAGGTTCTGTGTGTATAGGTAAATTAACCAGGTTTTGAAGGCGCATTTTGCAGAGTAATATTTTTTGTAAATTGCTAAAATATGGCTTCTTTGTTCATATTCTTTTCTCCTTTCTTTCCTTCAGTTGTTGAATGAAATGGTCATTTCATCATTTACATTGTATGCATATGCCTATGTAAATCTGGTTTTTTTTTTTTTGTTTAAATATATATATAATGTAATGTAGTTTGTTTGGGATTTATACATATAAACGAGTAAAGTCTGTCATCAGATTTTTCACGTTGTCATGATGTAATTGATGATATGCTCACAAAAAAATTAATAATAGATTCTTTTGATCGATAATCTTATTTTTTGTGATCTGACAAGGTAATTATTTTAGTAAAATCCAATTGGTATAATTAATTATTCCATTACTCCGGGGAATATCTAGATTTTAATATTCTTAGGGCAATCTCCCAGAAAGAGAATACATGTTGTAATGAAATTAAACAAAATTTTATTTATTGTGCGCAATTATGCTGGCAATAGCACAAAGGTGGGAACCCAGGTACGTCTAGACAAAACCCTTGTGGATTGGAGTAATGCCATTTTTTATCACATTCTGCCTTGCATGCTGCTTCGTCTCGGTACCGGCATATCCCCAAACCATCGATGCACAACTTATTCGGTCTAACACCGACATTCGGGATCGGACTCAGTGTATCAGCAATCCCTGCATCAAATTCAAATAACCTCGTTAGATTCATTAACAAGATGTTATCCTTATGCTCTTGATCAACGTCGACAGTGCATTGCATCGCAGAGAGTCGTTAGGTCTATCATGAGAACGGTTTTAAGTGCAATGAAAGTGAGGGATTAAAAAAATAACCACCTGAGGCCAAAATGAGGGCAAAAGCAACAAAGAAAACCATGGTGAATTTGGCCATTGGCATAATTTTCATGACTTGGGTAAATTCAATATAGATTTCTGATTTATAAGTCTGCATGGGACATTAACTCCCACCTTCATATATAACAAATTCACGTGTGAGTGGATTATTATTACTCGAGATCCTTTTTATTTTAAAGGACCAAATCGTTATGATAGAATTTGGAGATTGTGAATCGTAATTAAAGTATGGCAATTAAATAATAGTTAATGACATACTATCTTCATGATTTTGCACAGATTCGCCATTCCTTTTCAGTGAATCCTTTGGGTTTTAATTATTTTAAAATAATTAATTAGATCCATGCAGTGGGGAGGTAACAAAATTAATTTATAGTCTTGACATACATCTAACGGTTGACATTTATCAATAAACGTGGAGTTCATTATTTTTTTAGTGGACCCCGCATGTATTGATAAATAATTACCTTAGAACTATCATGTAGTAATGCCTCTGTAAAGCTAGGTTGAAATGAACCATTAATTTATGGTAATTGTTTGAGATTTTGACTTGATTAATAAATTTTTATGTTTCCACGTACGTTTGATGATTTTAATTTAATGATTTTTTTTCTAAATTTTAATTACTATTGGGAGATTAGTAACAGAAATTTATATTAATGTGTGAATAGAATATTTCAACTGATAACTTGACTTAAAAAATTAATTAAAGTGTAAAATTTTTAAATATTAAATTATTGTTAATCTTATTTTATATTAGATAATATATATATATATATATATATAATTTAGTTCAATTAAGTTAAATTAATAATATTTAAATTTATAAATATTACTTTTTTATGATGATCGTTACATAATGAGATTATTTCCCTTCCCTAGCTAGTTCATATATATGCATCGATCCCATTATTTTCTATACTTTCATGAAATTATATGTCTCGCTTATCATGCATAGTTGCTTAATTTATTTTTCTCCTATACTTACATATAATGTTGTTTATTTGTTCGTATCTCACATTCGGATAGGCTGTCAAGTAGGGATGAGTCTATGTACCCCATCTGGGCAGTGCCCGGATGGGGATCAGACGACTCAATTTCATCTACAGGTCAAATCAGATGATTTGATTTGATCTGCAGATGAAATTAGTCCGTTAGATCTGGCAGATGGGTACAACATAGACTCACCCGTCAAGTAGTATGTAGAAGATTTGAGGAGATTATATATGTTGCAAGGAAAAAACTGCATCAAATTAAATATGAATATGAATATAACCAAAAATATCAATCAAATCATTAATTATTAATTTAAAAATATTATAAATTATCAATTACTACTAATTCTACTCCAACTCAAAGATTTTTTTTTTAAAAATGAAGATATATAGTATATATCTCATTTCTCACAAATATGCTGGCAATAGCACAAAGGTGGGGATCGAGGGACATCTTGACAATAGCCTGTTGGATCAGGATCAAGGTACTCCCATTTCCTATAACACGCATACTTGCATTCGTATTCATCTCGATGCCAACATATCCCCAAACCGTCGATGCACAACTCATTCGGTCTTAGACTAGGACTACGACTCGGGATCGGACTCGACGTATCAGCAATCCCTGCAATATCCAAACCAAATCACCCCAACGTTAGATTCATTTCATCATAGGTACTAACAAGGCCGGTGCATGTCTTTCTTGAAGATTAATTATACATTCATGAGAAAAAGTATTGAACGGATATATTCGACCATATGTATCCTTTAAATATTTCAAAAGAATCACATATTGTTTTTTTTTTTTTTAAAAAAAAAAGATCACCTGATGCCAAAATGAGGGCAAAAGCAACAAAGAAAACCATGGTGAACTTAGCCATAGCAAATTCAAATTTGATCTCTGATTTATAAATCTGCATGGGACAACTCCCACATATATATATAACTGCGTAGAAGTGGAGTATTTATTACTCGATATCCTTTTCTTTAAAGAACCAAATCCTTTTGACAAAATTGGAGATTGTGAATCGTGATTAACGTAGTAAAATGGGCCAAGATAATCGAGGGATATGTTAAATATTAAATCTTGAATTAATATAGTTAATCACCACTATATTGGATCATATATATTTGCACTGATTGCAGAGATTCACGGGTCGAAATATTGTTTAAAAATATCATTATTACAAAATCTTTCACAAATAAGTTAAAAATAAATCCATATGACCAATGCAAAATAACAAAAACTATTATTGTGAGACAGTTTCATGGATCAATTTTGTTTTGACGAGTCTCTACTCATGCCTAAATTTAATTTTATATCATTTACTTGGTATTTTACGAATTAGCTAACACATGCAATAAGTATCAGGGCGGACCTGAATTTGGAATAGTGAATAATCTAGTTTAAAAAATTACACAAAAAGTTTTGAGTTCTAAAACTTTTCTCGACATAATGATTGATGAGACATGCACCATCAGCTGAAGGCTTTCCAGAGCACATCCAAATCAACATTGCCTCCTGAGAGTATAAGACCTATAGTTCTGCATTCACTCCATTTAGGATTGTTCTTGAAATTGTGGGACAGGACGGCTGCCAAGACGATGGCTCCGCTTGGCTCCACCGTGACCTTCAAAATTTCATAACAGAGTTTCATTGCTTCTACTATCTCCTCATCCTCAACGATGATGATGTCGTCAACCAAATCTCGAACAACAGGCCTGATTAAATGCAAATCACGAGTCATATAGATTTCTCAGTTTTTTTTAGGCATGATAGATAGTAAATGCTACAAATCACTTTCTTTGAAAGTTTGGATTCTTAGAAGTTGGCAACAATAGCTGTATAATTCATAACATTTACATGCTCTCACGGTACGCCACAGACCAGAGAATATGTGCCTGAAATTAATATGAAACATGTACATGAATTTTGTTTATGCACGAGGCGAGATAAGTTCACAAATAAGCACTCGGGGTCATTTTAAGAAATATAATGAGTTTGCAAAATTGATTCTCAAATCGTACTTCCACATTAGATATCAGTTTTCCCTGAAAGCAAGCTATAGTGAAGTAATTCCAACAATAGTTTTCCACTTTAGCACATATACCATGTAAGATCTCCAAGAAAAGCTCGAAGGCCATCAGCTATGGTCTTGGTCTCGGGTAAAGTTACAATATTACCAGCTTCTTTGGATCGAGCAGCATCATCTGCTCCCCTCGGTTCAGCAGCCAATATCCGGATTGCAGGATTAATGGACTTGGCAGCTATTGCCACCCCAGAAATCAAACCGCCTCCTACAATTCCAGGCAGAGATCATGCATAAGCTTTTAAAAGACCGTGAAATATTCCGGTAGAGATGGCTTGAGTTAACATACCGCTAACTGGAACTACTATGGTGTCAAGTTGAGGGACTTGTTCCAAGAACTCAAGAGATACAGTTCCCTGTCCACTGAAAGCAAGTACTGCATTATGTCAAAGTATGTGTTTAATAGATGTTTTTAACATCTAATTTATTTCCTATGTTGCTAGGCCAGATCTTGGATAACACGGGCATCTTTCTGTGAAGTTTTTCTTTGTGTTGGTCAATTGGAAGAGTATGATATTGTATCGGAAAGGATCTTGCATTCTGGAAAGTTGAATGCAATTAAATATGTAACTTCAAATCTTGAGCTTTTCAAGATACAGACTGCTTAAATATGGGACTCAATTGCAGAAAATTAAGGGGTAGTGCAAGTTCCAAAAAAAATATATTCACTTCAAAAATGGGGTCATTGATCGTTGTTTACGCGAGCCCTGGAGTATGGACCTTTCCATATGTTTAGCAACAACTACAAACACGATTCTTGTAACTGGAAAATCATTGCCAACTGATCACTTGATTTAGATTTTGTTTGCTCATAGCTAAACAATAATTTTTGAATGTGAGAGGAGAGACAAGTGCATGGAACGGTCTATCGAGCTGAATAACAAGTCTTAAAAACATTTTTTGTAGACAATCATTAATATTATTTCTAAAAAGATCAAAAGGTGTTCATCAACAAGCATTGGGGTTGGTAATAGATAAGTGGCAGCGAAAATTACAGCACAAAACTGGGCGCGTAGAAAAACTAATCATAAAAAAACATAACATTCCAGGATATCTACCTCATTATACGCCCATCATTATATGGATGAATGAGAACAGCCCCCGTATCTTGCATAACCTTGGAGGCAACCTTCTCTCGCGATGTAACAGCTGCCTCACTCCAAACAATCTGACCACCATAACGCATCACATTCTCAACTTTACATCTTGGGGCGTTTTTTGGAATGACTATATGTGCAGCTATTCCTCGTAGTTTTGCAGCCAAAGAAAGTGCTGCAGCATGATTACCGCTATTTTTGGGGCAGTTCAGCAAGATGATCGGTATATAGAAGGAATTAAATGATAAAATTTTAGTGAACTTAGAACTTACCTGCTATGTGTTACAACCCCTTTAGCTGCTTCATCATCTGTAAGTGAAAATACAGCATTGCAAGCACCTCGGAATTTAAAAGCTCCACTAGTGTGTGACCAGGAAAGAACAAACAATTAACTTAAAAATAAAAATCATTAAAAATGTCAGCTTGTGATTAATTTGAATCTAGACTGATAGCAACTACAACATAATCTAAATTGATGAAAAATCAGTTACAGAATCCTTACCCTTTCTGAAACAATTCACATTTAAAGTAAAGTTTTCTTCCAGAGATAGAATTCAGAGTCTCTGAGGACAAGACTGGAGTTTTGTGTGCGTACGGGCTGATGCGTTCTTGTGCTTCTCTTATGGAAGTTATATCAGCAGCATATTTAGCACTAGAAACTTTGGTTTTCACTTCCATCTGCTATCATTCATGAGACAGATTTCACATTTGTTCATCCAACTTGGATTATATTAAATTCATTCAAGTAATCCAAATGCATTTCACCTAAATTTGTAAAAACGAATAATGGGTTTCTTCTAGAACAGGTAAGTTTAGAAAGCCATGGGAAGGCAGATCACTCTTTACCATCAAAACAATAAAAAAAATTGCATATTTTTTTAATTTACTTCATCAATAACGAAGGTTTCAGAACCAAGATTAATATTACAAAATCAACTGAGAACCCATCACCCCCAAGCAGCAATTTAGTAACATTAGCCAAACATACACTGAACCAGCTTGTTACGGGTAAAAATGGAGCACTTACGGGACCGAGTGGTCTGTGATTAAAGAGAAGAAAACTCCCCAAAGCTCACTGCCGTACGTCTGTGCATTCAAGAATTGATGGACGTTGATTGCCAAAATATAATTATCAGCTTTTTTGTTCTTGATAAGTGGGTAGTCGGCAGCTATGTCCGGAAGAGGCTCCGGCTCAGAGTTCGAGTCCGGCCAATTATGCTCCACCTAGAGCCGTTGAAAGTATCCACGATTTTTTTTTTGGAAATTACGATTTTGGTTTTTTTATGTTTTGGAAATTTTTTGTTTTTTTATATCAAATTACATCTCATTTTAACACTAAAGAATGAATTACATCTCTTAGAGTGTGTTTGGTAGACAAATTTGGATGGGATTTGGTGGGATTTGGATTTGTAAATACTGTTTTAGTGATTGGCAAAATGAAATTTTAAAACGGGATTGGTATTTGATGGGATTTCATGGGATTTCATTTAACTAAGTGAAATCCTTATAAAATTGGTCGGATTTCATGGGATTTCATGGGATTTGAGTTTATAAAAATAATAAAATTATTTCTTATAATAAATTTATAAACTTTAGTTATAAATTTAAGTTTTCTAAACATTTTTTTAAAAAAATATCACTTTTCAAAAATTTATGCTAGCAAATTCTAATATGTATTTTAACTTTTTTTCCAAACACCAAAACGGAATTTGAATTCCATGAATTCCAATTCCAATTTCAAATCCAATTTCAAATCCAATTCCAAATTCTATTTTTTAGGCATCCAAACACAGTGTAAAGAATAAAATTGTTCGCACACAACCCCGCACACAATCGACGATACTTGAGCATGGACTCAAGACGTGCTTGTCTCGAGCAAAAAAAGTAACTAAATCAACCTAAATAAATTAGAAAACTACCCACAGTCAGCGGAATCGAACCTCAGACCTCTTGGTTTCAAGACATCAGTCTTGACCACTAGGCCAAGACCTCAGAATGTGAAATTTTTTGTTTTTATGTTGCAATGAAAACTGAAATGATGCTACGTCAAAAAAAAACTTAAATGATGCAAAGATAAGGAAAATCGTTTTTTCCGCCTTTTATATTTGTTTTTGTGATTTTATATTTTATGTTATCAATTTTCAATTTAATTTGGTGTGTTTGTTTATTTGTTTTTTTTTTAATTTTAGGTTTTGTTAAATAAAAAAGTTATAATCACTTATAACTTGGTGTTACTTTAATTTTTTTCTTCATTTGGTGTTGATACACAACTAATACAGTGTTGATGTGTATAGTATTATGTTAATATTTTTAATGAAAAGTACTAAAATTGTCAAAAAAATAAAATAAAAAATTATAGCAATAAAACTAAAATTTGATAGCACACAGGAACCAAAACACAGTTATCCCTAAATTTAATTTTGCGATTTGAGTAGACATGATATAAAGGTATCAGAGATAATCATCGACATGAACAATGTGAGATAAATGCAATGATAGGCGAAATGTTATATCAACGGGAGTCATTTTCTAGACTCCCGGTGTTGGTGGATTGAGAGATCAAAATACGACAAAGACGTCGTGTTTTGAAAGAGTGGTGATTGAAATACTCTTGTACCACATGAGAAAATAAATAAATATCTTAAATGTTTTATAATAAATTACGATGAACTCCTATAATAACTCGAACTATCCATTTTTGTAAAGCAAATATATGCAATAGATTGGCTATAAAAATCCATTGTTTAGTTACGCTTATGCGGACCTGGGACCGAAACGCAATGGCGGAGCTAGCCCATGCCCAGTGTGGGCTGCTACCCACATTGGGCCCAACAAACCAAATATTATATATACAAGTTTGGGCTTCAAGAATCAGGGTATAACAACTTGCATGCATCACGTATGTACACATTCTCGGTCAATTTATTGAACTTTAAATTTTGAATTTAAGGTGAACAAGTGTTGTAAGCAATATTGGGATGGAAAAAAAGGGCTTCGGAATGGATATCATTGTTGAATTTATGTGACAAAAAATTTGGACTTGTAAATGAAATTTGAACCTTTCATATCATTTAAATTAACTAATTTGAGGTCCCCTTCGGGGGACCATTTTAAAATATCAAAATAAATAGGTTTGATTGCTAATTTTTTTTTTTTAAAAAAATAGTCTTACCAAACATACCATTTTTGTCTCTATTATCCTCATACTTAGTTGCTATTATTATTACATGCCTAGCTATTCATATTGGACCCAAAAAAAACAACAGTTTTTTTCTTCTATAATTTTTAGACCCAAATTGTAGGCTCAAAATGTTAAATTTTTACATGATATTAGTACACACACATTTTATAACATTATGTACAGTCACAAACAACATATGTTTTGATTAACAACCATTCTGTACAATCTCATCTTCCATATTCTCTACAAAATATATAGTTTCACCAAATTTTAGGTTCGTCTTTTCCTTTAATGTTCGTCGACCATTCAATTATTTTTAAATTTTGCGTCATTTTGCTATCGGGAATTAATTCATGCTTATTTTTTGATTGTAGAGTATATATTTCTATCAAATTATGTTTTGATTTCTGGTTTTGTACGTGCTTTTGTTCGTCATTTTTTCGACGTTTTTCTATGGACTAACACTTGTTTCTGTTTGTGTGTAGTTTGTGTTCGAACTTTAGGACACATTATTTCTGATTATCGATTAATCGGTGCCTTTTTGTTACTTTATTAACTATATTGTATCATTATTTTTAAATATTGCGTCATTTTGCTATCGGGAATCAATTCATGCTTATTTTTCGATTGTAGAGTATATATTTATATCAAATTATGTTTTGATTGCTGGTTTTGTACGTGCTGTTGTTCGTCATTTTTTCAACGTTTTTCCTTGGACTAGCACTTGTTTTTGTTTGTGTTCGAACTTTAGGACACATTATTTCTGATTATCGATTAACCGGTGCCTTTTTGTTACTTTATTAACTATACTGTATCGTTGCCTACACTGAACAGAGATCCTGACTCCGCCCCTGCCAAAACGAAAACCTAAAGTCATGCAACGTAATTTGGAAAAAAATAAGTATATCCGCTTTTAATTTAAATATCAAAACATGATTTTTTTAACGCGGTAATATATTTAATGATTAAGGGTATGATGGTATTTTTGACATAAATACATATAAAATTTAATTTATCAATTTAGTCAACTAAACAATCGTTATTATCATCAACCGCCTTGTAAAAAAGTCGTTGAAGGTCATCGAAAACTCATAACCAACTATATCAAAATAACCAACGTATCATTTTTCAGCACTATAACTACCGGAAAAACTCTCATGACAGATGGCTATTAAGAGCTTTCCTTTAAGTCATCGCGGCTGTGTAATTGATGGATAACCTACCAAGATTTACGTTACAATTTTCGTATCAGTTTTTGGCTGATTATCGTATTTATTTATTTTATTTGATTGATCACTGAATTGTATGTCTTCGAGTAAAGATTTTAAAAATGAACAAAAATCTGAAAATATATTAAAGCAGAGAACCAAAAAAATTGAAATTCTTATATATATTTATTTATATATAAAAAAGAGGCAGTATGGCATATATTGCTTTTTGCATTACGAAAACATAAAACTGCAGCATTTAAAAATAAATAATTATATATATAATATTACTACAGGAGGTGTGAGATATCATTTTTATGAAGTTTGCATTTCAACCCGACCCGGGTATTGCTCCGAATGGGTCCATTCCGGCTGGCATGAAATCCCACTCATAACAAAGCCAAACATATACCATACGGCCATCCCCCCACAATCACAAAATTCACAGCAGTTCATCGTTTTTGTCGAAACCCTAAACGCTGGATAATCACCCGATCCATACGTAAGTCACTCTCTCTTTCTATGTTTTTTTTTCTTTCTTTCTGCAAACATATGGTGTTTGCGTATATTTGTGTAGCCGATTATTTGTTTTGATTCTCCATTTATGTTCTTACAGGGTTCTTGCGTCTGATTGTTTATTTTTACAGGATTGTTGGTTTGATTCTTGAATGGGCCGTACGATGAAGGAGAAACATATTCGTGCTAATCGGAGGGCGGGATCAGCCAAGCCCGAATCCGATCATATTAATCCCATGTCACACGGTGATTTGGAGAAATCAGCAAATACATCTGAGGCTAAACCCAGCTATTACCAAACTGCCCTCAATGTTTTGGCCCAAGGCCCGACCCCGAACCCGATTCTGAGCCCAAATGCGAGTTCGGGTTCAGGATTTGATGATCATGGGTGGGGGTACTGCACTGAGGAGCAGTTAGAGGATGTCTTGCTCAAGAATTTGGAGGTCTTGTACAATGAGGCTGTTAATAAACTCGTGGGCTTGGGTTATGACGAGGAAATTGCTTTAAAGGCTATTTTGAAAAATGGGCATTGTTATGGTGGGATGGATGTTTTGACTAATATTTTGTCTAATTCTTTGGCGTATTTGAGTAATGATGGATGTAATGAGGGGAACGATGAGGAGGCCGAGGCCGTAACTTTTTTGAACTTGAGACAGATGCAAGAGTATTCACTTACGGGAATGGTGTGTTTGTTGCAACAAGTTAGGCCTCATCTGAGTAAAGGTGACGCAATGTGGTGTTTATTGATGAGTGATCTCCATGTCGGCCGTGCCAGCATGATGGAAATTCCGGAAGCCTCCCCATTGTCTGCTGGGAATGGATGCGAGAGTGGATTGATTAGTGGTACTGGGGATTCTGAGGGTGGTGTTGGTACTGGAGGAACAGTTGGGGTTCCCCCAGCGATGTGTAAGTTTCATAGCGGCTGGGGCTTCGATAATTGTGGCAAGTCTGAAATACCAACGAATGCATTTCTTCCATGTGCATCAGATATGACCTTACAGAGAGAGATTGAGTGTCCTAAGAGGTTTAATCTCACCCCTTCAATGAAGAATTTGTTGAAGAGAAACGTTGCCATGTTTGCTGCAGGATTTAGGGCAAACTCGAAGCATTTTCAAAGTCAGTCACAGGCTTGTCCTAGCTCTTTGTCTTCTGGGGACTTGCCGAACGAACCTGGCAAACTTGAGGTTCTTGCTGGGCACAGCGAGGAATCCCAAAATGAAAAGAATCAAGATGTGATAAACTCCGTGATGAATAAGTTTCGGGACTTAAATCTCGATGAGAATACAGAACAACTACCATTGGATCAGAAAGATGAAATGATCCTGAGTTTGATTCATCAGATAAAGGACTTGGAGAAACAAGTGCAGGAACGTAAAGAATGGGCGCAGCAGAAGGCAGTGCAAGCTGCAAGAAAGCTCAGTCATGATTTAACCGAACTTAAGACATTAAGAATGGAGAAAGAGGAGGTCCAGCGACTGAAAAAGGGGAAACAAACCCCTGAAGATTCCACCATGAAGAGGGTGTCTGAGACAGAGAATGCTTTAAGAAAGGCAAGCGGCCAAGTGGACCGCGCAAATGCTGCTGTTAGAAAACTTGAGGCTGAGAATGCAGAAATTAGAGCAGAAATGCAGGCAGCTAAACTAAGTGCATCTGAATCAGTTTCCACCTGTTTGGAAGTTGCCAAAAGAGAGAAAAAGTTTCTGAAGAAGCTTTTGGCCTGGGAGAAGCAGAAGACCAAAATGCAGGAGGATATCGCAGGAGAGAAACAAAAGATATATGAGTTGCAGCAGGAGTTGGCTCGGGTCGAGGCAGCCTCAATGGATACCGAGGTATGCGATACTTCAACCTTTTCAAATACAGAGACAGGCAATTTTCACGTGCAGAAAATGTTATTGACTATTAACTAACTCGCTTGTACTTCCATGTTTATATATGCCTGCTGCATTCTATGATGGCGCCACTTGACACTATTGCCCGGAATTAATGTTTTGACTGTTTCATTTGGGGAGCATGCTTTTGGTTTCGTATCTTCCTGCTGTATGTTGTTACTATCAAGGGTCTTGAGTGAATTCATTTTTTCATTCTATTCCGATTGTTAAGACACCATGGCACTCTTACTTTCCTAATTTCCTTCGACAAGATCTTGTCAATTTGTGATGTCAACTTTTCTTGAACTATGGCTTGAACTGACAGGAATTTGTTTTAGACACAGAAAAATTCAAATTTATTATCTACAACTTTCAGATATTCCTCAGGGCACGGCGGGAAACTGTTGTATTACACTTGTACTTATTTGGTATACTTGAATTTTGTTGGTGGTCTCTGAAGTGTCATTATCACCTGATTTCCTGTTTGTGATGAGAAAGATTTTATTGTTAACTCCTACTTAAAAATCCGGGTCCTGAATGAAACGCAGTTCCCTCATAGACAGGCGGACATGACCACAATGCTCATGGGCATGCTCAATATGTCGGGCTTACATGATTTGCTATTAAAGGTCTGAGTTATTGCATAATTTGGTATAGCTTGGTCAAACCATAATGAGGAATTAATATTGCCAAAATATGTTCTTGTTATGGATATTGTCTTGTAATAATTTGCTATTCAATTTTTCTTCTGGAACTAGTAACTTTATTTAGGGTAATATCTGTGACAAGGACTGTCTTATCCAGGTACAGTCTATTTCCCTTTTTATTATGTTTGAGTCCAATGATCTTTGTTGCTTGTGATGGCCTATCCGATTCTTAATTTTTGGAGTTATAATTTTATTTAGATACGTATGCAGAGTAAATAGATGAACAATTGTACGAAAAACGCACATTATTGTACCTGAATGTTCCGAAAATATTACGAGTTAACACATGCATGATACCTTGATAAAAACTACTCCATAAAATTTAATTGTGTGTTTCTCTAAGGACTGCTTCAAAGTATTAACTTTTCTTCCTAATTCTTCTTGAAATATCATGATTACGTCATCATTATTGCCGAGCACAGGTTGAAATTAATTTGTAACGAAAACGTTCAGGCTTGAAGATCTGAACTGCCTGGATTTTGGTCAATTTGTTGTGAATTACAAAGCGTTTTGACATTCTTATGATACATGTATAATAATATAATCTACATTTTCTTAATTATGGTGCATTGCTGTAACCTTATTTACGTGATTAATCAATTATTAATTATAGCAATCAGCGTATTTCTTTCCTTGCCGTCTAGCTCTTGCAAATTACTGTGTTAATTGGAAAGTAGTCGCTACCCCCAACATAGTAAAATGAGATCCAGCATTTTATCTGATTTGTTTCCTTATTTTTCTTTCTAGATGACGCCTAGTGCTCCATTCACTTCGGGCGTTTTTCATAGTCAATAAACTTATACCCCTTAAACAATGTAACTAATAACCTTTTTTTTTAATTTCTATCTGAAAGGCAAAGTGGAGGCAAGAGCAAAAGGAAAAAGAGCAAGTTCTCGCTAAGCTAGAAGAAGAAAGGCGCCTTAAAGAGGCTTCTGAGGCTAATAACAAAAGGAAGCTTGAATCTATACGCGTTAAGATAGAGATCGACTTTCAACGTCACAAGGATGACCTTCGAAGGCTGGAGCAAGAATATGCTCGCCTCAAAGAATCTGCACAATCCCAAGAGGTTGAAGATCAAGCTAACAATACAGCACTCAAAAACTCTGATGAAACAAACATACAAGGAAGAAACATTACAACCTTGCTGCGCGAGCTTGATCTTTTAGAAGAAGATTCTCCAGAAAAAGAGGGTGGCCATGATAGGGATTGTATGATATGCATGGAAGACGAAGTTTCCATCGTTTTCCTGCCTTGCGCTCATCAAATTATTTGCACCAACTGCAACGAGACTTATGGGAAGAAAGGAAGAGCCACATGCATGTATTGTCGTGCTCCTATTGAACAGAGGATTCGAGTTTTTGGGGCGAGCTCTTAGACATAATGCCATGAGCCAAAGGTTGCATACTCAGAAGACTTCTTTGGATGAAGACTCGTGTATGCCCTCTTTTCTGTGGAATCCAGGATATCTGTTTGAACCATTTTACTTGTTATCTATTTGCTATCTTGAAGTGGTATGGTGGATTTGCAAGTAATTAATTATCAGACAAGATACCTTTTACATTTGCAACATGATAATACATACTTTCTTGAAGATTGGTTTTCAAATTGGAGCAGTTATCTCTCCCATTGCTAGTCTTATTATGTTTTAAATCTCGAGTGGTTCTGCTTGTTTGCTGAATTGTGCTAAAAAAGAAGTTTTGACAATGCATATTCCGGTCGATTTCATTTTACAACATATTTGGTGGATTTATAATATTGTTTTTTGTGAAACTGATTTATAATATTGTTAATTGCATCACTTTGTCTCTTTATGATTGCATTGTTTTATAACTTTTATTTTCTTCAATCATTTATGCGACCGATTCAATTCTCTTATTCAACAATTTTGAACTCAAACCTATTATTTTATGTGATGCTTGACATTTTAGTCATAGTGTAAGACGAATGGTGTTTTGCCAAGGATCCATTCTGAAGGTCAGTCATCTCCAACTTATTGTACTATTTTAGCGCATTTTTTGCATCAAAATAGTACAAGTTTTGCATCAAACATAAAATTCATCTTCAATCCATCTATTTCAAATTTACTTTAAAAAAAATATTTTCATAATATTCTCGACTTTTTTTATTAAATCCAAAATATTTAATTACACAAAAGAATATAAATACAAATCAATATGTTAATATTATTTTTAATTTTTTTACAACAATAACTATATTTAATTTAATTTATTAAAAACAGATATGGTTATTATTAAAAAAAAATAATAAGTTCTTAACTTTAATTATTATAATGAAATAAAAATATATAATAAACTTTAATTGAAAAAAAAAAGAAACAATTATTTTTTAAAAAATAAAATAAAAGAAAAAATGGAAAATGAAGATGGATAACGCAACTACAGTGCTGCGCAACACGGTAGCTATGCACCAAATCAGCGCAAAAGAAAAACTGCAATTTTGATTCTATATGTTTGCAACTTTACGATTTCGGTGCTCTATGTTTTCATATTTCAGTTTTAGTCTTGCATGTTCTGATCTTTGACAATTTTAGTCTTTTTTATTCGAAAATGCTTACGTGACACTATACACGTGAGCTCTACATTAGCACTGCATTGGTGACACATCAGCGCTACATCGGAAAAATGACTAAAATTACAAAAAAAAAAACGATCTAAAACTGAAATCTGAAAATACAGAGGACCGAAATCACAAATGGACAAACATACAAGATCAAAAAAATAATTTTTTCCTTTATAGCGTAGCATAATAGCATTGGAGTGCCATTTTACTTCAAAATAGTGTTAAATGGCAAAATAGAGTATCGTTTGGAGATGCTCTAAGGGAAAGGTGAGGGTCAACATCTTATGTTCATGAACAATTCGATCTATTCAATTGTTTGTGATGTTTAATTAGTTAGATTAGATTATGTAAAACCCTTGTCTCTGTTTTGTGTGTGCATATAAATATTATAAAATTGTGTGTAAAGCCAATTATGTTTTATTTGTTAGCTGAAGTATCAATAAAAACTTAAGTTATTGTACCATGATAAAGGTAATATTTATAAATACGTTTAGAAAAAAAGTGATTATGTATTTTATTTTTTTGAGTAATACTCTTGTGAGACGGTCTCATCCGTGAGACGGATCAATTCTACCCATATTTATAATAATAAGTAATACTTTTGACATAAATTGTAATAATTTTTAATGGATAACCCATATAAAATATCCGTCTCATAAATATGACCCTTAAGACCGTCTCATAGAATTTTTTGCCTATTTTTTTACAGGGTTTTCAAAATTTTGTGAAAAAAATTCATAATTAATTTTTTAAAATATTTGCAAACACTATCTAAAAATATCTTGAGTAATGATTGTTACTTTTCGAACAACTTATTATTCAAATTTGAAATTTATTTAAGACAAAAACTCCTATGAGACGGTTTCAATGGTTATTTTTTTTAGACGAGTCTTTTATATGACTTGTCCATTAAAAAATATTATATTTTATGCCAAAATTATTACTTATTATTATAAATATAGATAGGATTGACCCATCTTACGGATGAGATTGTCTCATAGGAGTGTTACTATTTATCTAAACTATATCGGACCTTATACAAAACTCAATTCTTCGACAATTATTTTGATTACAAAAATATATAATTCAAAATTAGTTAAAAAAAAAAAAAAGACTCGATCTAGTTACCCCCTCAAGTTATGTACACCATTTTTTGAGCAACAAGTTCATATTTAGTTAACACAAAATCTCTTGTGAGACGGTCTCACGAGTTACGGATAAATTTTATAAGACGGATCTTTTAATTAAGTCACTGATAATAAAGTATTACTTTCGATGAAAAAAATATTACTATTTATCGTAAATATAAATATGATTGACCCATATCACAGATAAAATTCTATGAAGCCAAGATGTCTAACAGAGACCTACTCTTTAGTTAATTAGTCACCGCTCTGGTTTAATTGGACATAATTTATATATCGTGTAGATAAATAATCACATTTAAAAAGGGAAAACGAATTTTATTTTGTTTAAAAGTCAATTTGGAGGCCCACTTAAAAGAAATGAGATCATTTGGGTTGGACAATCAGACAAGTAATTGGGTTTACTTTTGAAGCCCAAACTTTATTCTTTATTCAACTAAGCCCATCAATAAAGACAGGCGTGTTATAATAAAGACAGGCGTGCTATATTATGCAAGTTACGTTTCTTTTTACTCCGATCGTCTTTATAATATATCCTATTTGTCATCAATTTATTCCGATTAATTTTAAGAAGTTTAGTTTAAAATAGTTTTATTTAATTCAGGGAGATGTTTGTCACAAGTGAATCTCAAACTCGAGATTTTATCTCAAACTTGAGATATTAATATCACACGAGATATATTTACGATGATTTTGATTTGAGAAATTCATTGTCCCAAGTAAAATATAACCTTGGAACGGAATAACAAGATAATAATTTTTTTTCCAGTTATTAAGTGAGTAAAAAAGTCAGAATATTGACAGAAATTATGTAAACATAATGACATAATTAAATAATATATATATGTATATTATATACATATACACACATAAAAATTACAATGAGACGGCCAATTTTATAAGATGTATCTCCTATTTGATTCGACTCATGAATAATTTTTACTGTCAAAGTAGTATTTTTCATTGTAAAGATATGAGTCGGATCAACCTATCTCATGTATCTATATTCGTAAAACCATATATACACAATATATATACATGTGTTTATGATTTAATTAATTTGTTGAACCTGGACATTTTTTGTAGCCTGATGAAGAACCTACCCCAGTTCATGTCACTATTTACTCCTTAATCATGATTTATCAGAGTGCTAGCTGCATGTCTTCCGTTTAGTTTGTTTTAAATTTAATGCAAGTTAAGATAGGATGAATTATAGTCAAATAATCTGGTATATTTGGCTGTTTGTGAGTAATGAATTAATTAATTACATAAGTTTTTGACTCGAATGACCATTGTGCCCCCAATAGTAAGCCAAATGTTTATGCATAGGAGGGGTCGTGATTTGTGAGAAGATCGCCTCCGATCCACCCTTGTAATTAAATTTCCGATGACGGTTAAAAATGGAATTAAACATAATCATGTTGACTTTTGGCTTACACGTCACACAAATTGATTGTCCAATCAGAATAGAAGGATGACGTGGTCTTGGGATTCAAAGTCAACAACTATTTTTTATACAATTGGTGGGTTGTCAAGGGTTTAACATGATAATCTAGCAAATTAGTCTCACCAATTGTTTGTCCGATCAGAATAGAAGGATGACGTGGTATGGGGATTCAAAGTCAACGACTATTTTTTTATACAATTGGTGGGTTTGTCAAGGGTTTAATATGATAATATTGTAAAAGACAAAAACTTTTGTGAGATAATCTCACGAATTAATTTGATGAGACAGATCTTTTATTTTGATTATCTATGAAAAATATTATTTTTTATTGTAAATATGGATAGAGTTGAGTCGTCTCACAATAGACCTACTCTCTAGCAAATTAGTCTCTTATGTCTATCACACTAGTGAATAGTTTATAAGTCACATTAGTTGGATAAATCACACTAAGAAAATATTACATGACAAGTTCGATCGATTAAATGTTGGTATAATAAAATTTGTTTTAAAAAATCCATATTTTTTTGTATAACAAATTCAAATATTTCATCAAGGTGTGTGTGGCACCACTTGAGAAATATTCAAAAATAAAAATGAAATGTTCGAGTAGGTATGAGTGACATAATCTTGAATCTTATTTATGGATCTTCGGATTCAAAATGAAGATTCACAATATAATATTCTTAATTTGTCATCGATATAATGCATGGGGCTCGATCTATATATAATGTACCGTATATGCATGTTCTTACATGTGCAAATTTTATGACCACTAATAAGGTTCATAAACACAAAAATCAACACCAAATCTCTACTGGTTTTAATGTACGTATCGATCGTCTTTTTCATTACTATTTGTATATTTTTCTTTTTATACTTATCTCTTGGTTAAAACTCAAGAAAAAAACATTATATTAGTGGATTTTTTAGATTATTTTTTAGATTATTTCATATGTGCACTCAAAATGTTAATTAGGACAACATAAATTTAGTTTCGAAGGGGCAAAGAGAGTTGGATCAAGGTACGATTCTATGTAATTTTATAAGGGAACTGATTTTCCTTTATTATGAAATGAAAATATAAGGATTATCTGAATGAGACATTGTAGCTGTCTTCTATTAGAGTTGATTATTTTATTTCAGCTCGATTACGTTCATGAGAGTGGTATATATAAACTTAAGTAATTAGTCTATAATTTCTTTTTTAAAAATTCTCAAACACCACTTTAGACAATTCTCGCCTTCAAACTAACTTTTGAAATGGAGTTAAACTCATTTATAATCTTTAACACTAAGAAATATGAATATATCATATATGATACTGCATCTTTTTCCTTTTTCATATCATATGTTGTTGTAGAATACAGTCGAATTTTTGCAGTTTAGTGAATAGCTTAATTGATTGATAGTTTAAAAATTATTGCAAAACTAAAATTTTAATTTTACTTCATGATATGTCATTTAAGGTTAGTAAATAATATTTTAGATAAATTAATTCACTTATGAAAATATACATTTAAAAAATGGTCAAATTGACGGTACAAATGTGATTAAATTTGGATTGGTGTAAGTTTTCAAATCAAATATCAACTCGAACATTGGAATGTCAAATATGCAATGTTAGAAGGCCATTATTTAAATAAAAATTTGAAGACAACTTGAATGGTGAATCTATAAAGTAGATTACTAGATTACAAGGTAATGAAATTTACAAAATCAATAAACATAAAGGAAATTTAAATCTTCTTTTTAATTGGGTAAATAAGATTTTATTTGATAAATAATATTATGACTAATATAATTATAATATTGAAGTATGACGTGAAAGAATATTATATTTAATTTGACGGATTTAATATAAAATAAAACAATAAATTTCAATTTCATCATTTTTCAAGAATGTATGGAACCATGTTGGATACCGTGAGGCATTCAAAAGCCGCAAGCCATTAGCCCATTACATTAGCACTAGCGTTGCGTCTTAATCAAGCAAGAAAAGCAAGCAATATGTTTACAAATTCTCCATATCTTCGTGTATTGTAGAATCAACGACGAAAAATCTTTGATCGAGTGGAAGGATAAACCTTGATTACTGGAGAGGAAACTTCAATGGCGGCGGCGAAGTTTATCTCGTTTGCATGCATAAGAAAGGAGAGCGGGGATTTGTCTCCGCGGCCGCGCTACCCTTCAATGCCCAGGTATCCCAAAGGGGTCAGCGTATCATCGGACGAAGAAAAATCCATGCAAGGATCAGAAGCCAAGGCCCTTTTCTCCGTCGTAGGAATGACGTGCTCCGCCTGCGCTGGATCGGTGGAGAAGGCCGTCAAACGCCTCCCCGGAATCAAGGAGGCGGCGGTCGATGTCTTGAACAATCGCGCTCAAGTCATGTTTTACCCGGCTTTCGTTAATGTGAGTAAGAAATTAGATTCTTTTGGTGTTTTGTGCTGATTTTTAGTTTTGGAAAATTGAGGGGTTCTTCGTTGAATCATTTTTCCATGTTTTACTGTCGCTCAAAGCTTGCTAATATTTGATGGATGGAGGCAATTCCTTTCGAATTTAGTAGATTTTACCTTTGATTTCTTGCTAAAGCAACCCAGCTGGTTTAAGTTTAGCTGCCAAGTTCTTGTTAGTTGTTACCACTCACCTCGAGGATAGGTTGGAAATTCAGGTAGATTTCAAGATTTTGCAAAAAGTTCTTTTCTTTTTTGGTGGGCTTTGGGAGATTAATATTTTCAAGGCAAAGGAACTAGTCACACAACTCTATTAGTAAGGCCAGTAGACTTCCCCTAAAACATTGCAGCCTTAATTCAATTCTACCGTCTCCGTGATCTTTCTTACCGTGTATTGTGCTGTCTATATGTATTCCGAAGAAAAGTCGAGCTATATATCATGTTAGATTATTGAAAATTACTGGTAGCAATATTGCTCTGTCAATGAGAACTAGCTTAATATGTTCTGCATGTTCAGGAGGAAACCATCCGTGAGACGATTGAAGATGTGGGATTTGAAGCCACGTTGATTATTAATGATGAAATAAATGAGAAATCTTCTCAAGTATGCCGTATTCGCATAAAAGGAATGACTTGCACTTCTTGTTCCTCAACTGTCGAATCTGCTTTGCAAGCTGTACCCGGTGTACAAAGAGCAGAGGTAGCATTAGCAACCGAGGAGGCTGAAGTCCATTACGATTCAAAGTTCTTGACCTACAGTCAGATCTTGGAAGCTGTAGAAAATACCGGATTTGAGGCCTTGCTCATTAGCACTGGCGAAGATAGGTGCAAAATACATCTGCAAGTTGATGGAGTGCGCTCAGAAAATTCCATGAGAATCATTGGAAATTCTCTTCAAGCACTTCCAGGAGTTCAAGATACGAACTTTGATTCAGAACTCAACAAAATATCTGTTTCCTACCAACCGGATTTTACTGGGCCCAGAAATTTCATCGAAATTATAGAGTCGACTGGATCTGGACGTTACAAGGCAAAAATATTTCCTGAAGGAGGGGGAAGAGATGCTCATCGGGAAGAGGAAATCAAGAAATACCGCAGATCTTTCCTTTGGAGTCTGGTTTTTACGGTTCCTGTTTTTTTGCTGTCCATGGTTTTCATGTATATCCCTGGTATCAAACATGGGCTGGACACTAAGATAGTTAACATGCTTAGCATTGGGGAGATTTTAAGGTGGATTCTGTCAACTCCAGTTCAGTTTGTCATTGGCCGTCGATTCTATATTGGTTCTTACAAAGCTTTACGTCATGGCTCCGCGAACATGGATGTCTTAATAGCACTGGGAACAAATGCCGCCTATTTTTATTCAGTCTACTCAGTGTTAAGAGCTGCTACTTCTCCAAGTTTTGAGTCAACAGATTTTTTTGAGACCAGCTCAATGCTTATTTCCTTTATACTTCTTGGGAAGTATTTGGAAGTTTTGGCCAAGGGCAAGACATCTGAAGCCATAGAGAAGCTCATGGACTTGACTCCCGAAACAGCAACGCTTTTGACCTTAGACAGCGAAGGAAATGTGTTGAATGAGGAAGAAATAGACAGTCGACTAATTCAAAAGAATGATGTCATGAAGATCATCCCAGGAGCAAAAGTAGCTTGTGACGGATTTGTTATCTGGGGTCAAAGTCATGTAAATGAGAGCATGATTACTGGAGAGTCTAGGCCTGTGGCGAAGAGAAAAGGTGACGTGGTTATTGGTGGGACTCTGAATACAAATGGGGTGCTGCACATTAAGGCTACAAAGGTTGGATCCGAGAGTGCTCTAGCTCAAATTGTTCGGCTAGTTGAATCAGCACAACTGGCAAA
This sequence comes from Henckelia pumila, assembly GCF_033568475.1. Taxonomy (NCBI): domain Eukaryota; kingdom Viridiplantae; phylum Streptophyta; class Magnoliopsida; order Lamiales; family Gesneriaceae; genus Henckelia; species Henckelia pumila. The sequence continues at coordinate 1,765,024 of NW_027331883.1, forward strand.
AGCTCCGGTCCAAAAATTTGCTGATCGTATTTCCAAATTCTTTGTGCCTTTAGTACGTATAAAGTTTTTTTTTACTTAGTTATGGTTTTAGAACTTCTAGCTCTATATCTTTTCACAAGATTAAAAGTTGGATGCTCGTATGCAATTTTCAGGTTATAATTCTTTCATTTTCTACATGGCTCGCCTGGTTTTTATCCGGGAAATTAAATGGATACCCTAAATCTTGGATTCCTTCATCCATGGATAGCTTTCAGCTAGCTCTCCAGTTTGGAATTTCTGTAATGGTCATAGCCTGTCCATGTGCACTTGGCCTTGCTACACCAACAGCTGTTATGGTTGGTACCGGCGTTGGTGCCTCTCAAGGTGTCTTAATTAAAGGTGGCCAGGCATTAGAAAGTACTCACAAGGTTCGATTATTATGTATAGTTTGTTGTGATTGGTTAGTGAATCTCTGAAACTAACTATCATAGTCGAAACAGTGAAATGACCATCTATTGACTTGCAGTGCATGATGCTATCTCTACATAATTTGTTTCTGCTTGTTACAACAGGTGAACTGTATAGTTTTTGACAAAACTGGAACTCTGACTGTTGGAAAGCCGGTGGTTGTCAACACAAAGCTTTTGAAAAATATGGTTCTTCAAGAATTTTATGAGTTGGTTGCTGCTGCAGAGGTATACTCCGTTTAATCTTCAGAACCTGATAGAGAAATAAAAAACTTGTACGGTTGCAGAATATAAATCCATGTGATATTAACATTGACAGAGTGGTGTGTTTTGTATTATCAGGTAAACAGTGAACACCCATTAGCCAAAGCAATTGTTGAGTATGCCAAAAAATTCAAAGATGAAGAGAATCCTAGTTGGCCTGAAGCACTGGACTTTGAGTCCATTACTGGACATGGTGTGAGGGCTGTTGTTAGAAACAAAGAAGTTCTTGTGGGAAATAAGAGCTTAATGGTGGATCATCAGGTTCATATTTCACTTGAAGCCGAAGAAATATTAGCAGAAGCTGAAGGGTTGGCTCAAACTGGGATTCTTGTGTCTATCAATAAGGAGCTAGCTGGAATTCTTGCCATATCTGATCCATTGAAGCCTGGGGCTCGCGAAGTCATTTCCATTCTCAAGTCTATGAAAGTCAGGAGTATAGTAGTGACAGGTGACAACTGGGGAACTGCAAAAGCAATTGCTGAAGAAGTTGGCATAGATACTGTCATTGCAGAAGCCAAACCTGAGCATAAAGCAGAGAAAGTGAAGGAACTACAGGTAAAACGGTATTCTTATTATTATTAATTTTTTTTGAAAACCCATCAGTACCAATACAGCTAGATACTCCATAATTAGAGAGAAACGCAAGTTACATGAATGGAACATTAGACCAAAACCTCTTACTAGACACATGGAATACTAGCCCACGAAACAGGAATTCAAGTAGCTTCAGCTATCCATTTGTGTGTATTCCTTATGGATCCATCCAAAAATGCAGCCTTGAATCTACTCCTTGGAATGGAGTGTGTCTGAACAATGTTAAGCTCTTATATCTTTCATATCCCTAGCTCGATTGATCATCCTGTCTGAAACTCTATTACCTTCCCTAAAAATGTGAGAAAAGTTCACTGTCCATGCCTCCATGGTATCCTGATTCCTGTCATTCAAGAACGTGAACCAAAACTGTGATGGGGGGAAGTAATATATGTAAAACAGAAAAATATGTTGGTAGGTAGAGGAAAATGTATTTCAACAGGAAATTACATATCAATTTGAAAAAAAATCCTTCTCTCTTGTTTTAAGAACACAAATAGCTAGTTCTTTAGTACAAAGTGTTGGACAGTATCGATTGTACATGCTCCTATAAGAGTGTATATGTAGACAGCACTTGAAACATACCACTAGGCTGCTGTATGGTTTGAAATTTTGAGTTTCACTTCCATCCTCAGCTACCGTCTTTTGTATAATGACACGGACTCTGTTCATCATATTTTCTACTTTCCTTTTCTTTGCAAATTAATATTTGCTAGCTTGCCATTCTCTATCTTCAAGCTTATGTCTCCTTACAGGCTTCAGGAAATGTCGTGGCAATGGTCGGAGATGGAATCAACGACTCACCAGCTCTCGTGGCTGCAGATGTAGGGATGGCAATTGGTGCAGGCACCGACATTGCAGTCGAGGCTGCTGACGTTGTTCTCATGAAGAGCAATTTGGAGGATGTTATAACGGCAATAGACCTTTCGAGAAAAACGTTTTTAAGAATACGTCTCAACTATCTTTGGGCTTTAGGATACAACGTGCTCGGCATCCCAATTGCTGCAGGTGCACTTTTCCCTTTAACAGGATTCCGGTTGCCACCGTGGATTGCTGGAGCCGCAATGGCAGCTTCTTCGGTTAGCGTTGTTTGTAGCTCTCTTTTACTAAAGAATTACAAGAGACCTAAGGTGTTGGATACTCTTGAAATAAGAGGGATCACTGTTGAGTAGTTGTGTGACTTTGATTGTGCAGAATCATGTGAATATTTGGGAAATGTCTTTCTGTTTTTGGGAACCTTTATCTATCATGTGTTTGTGTGATATGCCATGTAATGTAATGCTGTTTTCATGTTACTTGTAATAAAATCTTCTTTGTAACCAGTGATATTTACTCTAATTTTTGTTTTTCTTTTATGAGTTTTTACTTGAAATATTTAGAAACTGCAAAATGTAATCTAGATATTTATTTAGAAAACTATTTTGTTAAATGAAACTTAAATTAATGAATTTCACTCGTAAATACGCATACGATAGTTATCGCTACTTACCAACATGGATAATTGGATATACTACCACCCAAATAAAAATGATTTAAGATAAAGCATATTAATTAAATAAAAACTTGCTTTGAGTTCTATAGATAAGATTAAGTGATTTGACTAAAAAAGATAAAGTTAAGAGTATTTTTGGAATTTTACAAATACGAAATTATAAATAAAACTATGATATGTTATAATCTTCTCAAGTAGTGATGAACCTTTTTGGGAGAAATATCACATTGAGTAGAGAAAATAAATGTGTTTTCGTAAGTTACTATTGACAATAAAGTATTTCTATATTATTTTGATCATTGTATCACATAATTAACAAACATCGGGCAACAAAACAATTGCAACTCACAATCTAAACTTTAGGACAGTGTTTGCAAAACTTTTTTTTTAAAGCATTTGCAATCACCACATAAATATCATACTAAATGCTATCCTAGAATTTATAATATAACAACAAATACTGTCTTGAAAAAGTTCACAGCTCTGCCAAAACTTGCAGATACATCTTCACTCATCCACAAATCAAACCAACACGGTGGTCAGCGAAAGCCTGTTCCGAAGAAAACTAGGTTCATACTATTTGAATGCTCTAGCAATTTCATCTGATGACACGTCAAGAAAATTTCATTCAATGTTAAGCACTTTCTTCCTCATAGTTTGGTCGCAGCTTGGACCTTCGTTCCTTTAGTTTCTCTCTGACAAGTAACACAATCGAGTGAAGCTCATCAAAGTAAGGCTCCGTTGCATTCTTCACGTCCTCGATCCATTTTAAGATTCTTTTGTGAGGTCCTAAAATACGGCCACGATCCTCCTCGTCCACAACCTAGTACGGGAGAAGGGGATGAAAGAAAATGTGAATGATCTCATCTTGTTGAAGCATTTATTAGTTTCAAAACGACACTCTCTCTCTAAGCAAAAGTTGGTTTTCTTTGGTTACCACAATTTGCATGACTTCACAGGCTAAAGCAAGATCTGCGATGGAAGGCTGAGAGTTTCCAAGCAAAAAGGGTGCATCTTCTTGAAGCCAGAAAGATTCAATTGTAGCAAGAGAGGCTGACAAAACTTTTTCAGCTTCGGCAATTTTTTTAGCTACGGCTTCTGATTTTGGATTTGAGGGAAGACCAAATGTAGCGGAATTCAAAGCGTATCCAGCTGAAAATAAAGTATCATTTAAAAGATTGTTGTTAGAACAGTAACAGTGCCCAAATACGTCCTTGTGAGGACAGTTGCAAAATTGTCACTTGCGGGAAAAAATATAACTGGCATCGATCAGTCCTAGCACGATTTCAAAAATAATTCAAGACGTGCAGATAAATCACCTGAACCAAGGCGCAAATTGGAGTGGTGCCAATCAAGGACTGAGTGAACCTTTGCTCTCTTTTGCACATCAGCTGGGATACCTGGACCGATAAAAAAATAGTTCAAGAATCGAGTCAGCTAAGTATGTAGGATATACTATGATATAAAAGATGACAGATTAACAAAGACACAGACGTGTAATCAGGTGGAATTCTGTAGGAAAACTTGAGCAAGGGAGGCGTTAAGTATAAAGGTTAAATGGATGTCACTTTTTTTTCTTCTCGCCAATAGCTCTTACCTTACTGAATCCCGTTCGAGAGTCCAGTTGTGTAAATTTATGTCAGACATGGTAAAAATTCAACAAACTTATCTAGCTTCTATCGGCTAGGAATTTATGATGTATTGATAAACTACCAAACATGCCTATAAGTTTGCTAAAGTAGACTTGCACCAAATTGTAAACATAAAAAGGTAATTCAACTAAAATGAAGCAAACATGCCAAGAGCCATTTATGTATAACAAAATGTCATTTTAATACATGCTCCAGCCCTCCCCGAATCATGCAATTTCGTTAACTCCAAGCAATAGCAAAATGCACAAGGAAATTTAACGAAAAAAGCAAAGCATCATACCAGTGATCAGCAACTCCAGGAAATGCAGAAGACAGGTAAATCAGTATGGCATGACTGCAGAACAGATCACAATAGCAAAACAGTTATAAACAATGATATAATATACTTGCCATTACTTGTATTTTGGGAGCAAAAAAGGAAAAAGAAAAGATTAAGAAACTTGGCGTGATCCTCATCAGCTCTCCAAGAAATTCTAGAGGGGCCAAAAAGCTTGGGAGCTCTCCCACTCAAAAGGTTAGTTTTTCGGGTCTGGGCTCTCTTCTTGAGCTTATGGTCTAACAGAAAAGCAGGTGTATATCTGCATTCTCTAAACATTAGCACATATAGACAAAAAATGTTGGTAAATAAACGAGAGGGGGTAGGTTAAATCTGATTACAATTTACAAAGATATATCCAAAATATTTGTCGCTTAGGTGGGAAAGATCTCAAATTTATTAAAACTTTCACAATGACTCGAGAAGCCAACCAGGGAACATAGCATTCGATTATGTTCCAAACCAAACTCGAACAACTTCCAGCCTATCACAAAGATTAGCACTCCATTTATGCAAAATTCAAACAATAGGGAATCAACGAAATGCATAAATAGAAGTGATTAACCATCGAGTCATTAGCATAGCTCGTAATTACAGAGCTCTGACATTTAATATGGGAGAAGCACAAACCATCTGGGATTAAACCAGCCAAACAAGTTCAGAAAACATCATGGCAGCAAATGTTGCATAACTAAAGATACAAAATCTAAGATTCGAATCAATAATTAATTAACTTCGCGGACTAATTAAACTGTACCTCTCAAAAAGCTTGAAATCGCCATGTACAATCGCTGGAACTTGTTTCATGGGGTTTATTTCTGAAACAAAGATGAATCTCGAGTTCACGCATCATAGTACAAGAATCGTCAACTTTCTTAACTACAGAATCGTGAAATTCAAATTGTGTAGCATGATGACACCTGCAAATTCAGAGGATTTATGCTCTGATTTAATGAGCTGAATGTTAACCTCCTCAAATTCAATCCCGTTGACCCTTAAACGAGATCGGATCACATATATACAGAAATAATCTTGCTTTAATAACCAGATATTGTCGAAGTATGAAGAGAATTGAGCTGAAGGACTCATTTTCATATATGTATCCGTCGAAACTTACAATGGAGAGAAAATGAAGCAATATATACTACCTGAAACACAACTATCCCAACTGTAGAAGCGCTATATTAACAAATTAAACAAAAGAACATGCTAGAGCTAACTATATACAACAAAAAAAGAAAAGAAAAGAACCCCAATGGCCCAAAAGAGGGCAAAACATAGTCATCAAGATAAAAAGCGATCAAAGAAAAGATCTTTACTTGCAGAGCAAGAGGATTGCGCGGGAAGGTTGCGATATTCGATCTACGTAAACCTTCAAAGCCATTTTTCGATCTTTTCGCAATCGGTCTCAAGCACCCACTGATTAATGATTTATGATTATTGGCTGTACAGTAAGCTAATATGAATATAACAAACAAGCTCATTAGCTTTGGTCGACTTTTTTTTTTATTTAAGATTTTACTTTATTTACTTAATTTTTTATTTTGTAGAAAAATAAATTATCATAAGTGACATTATGAAGTTCAAAAAAAAATGTATGAAAGGATTGAACATGTTATTAAAAATTTAGATCTTTTAATTTTTTGTTATTTTAGTTTTTTTCGAGAGAACTAACATGACATTACAAAATATCACGTTCACGTAATATCATATTGACAGTGACATCAGTTTCACATCAAAACAATCACTAAATTTCGCATTCACTAAATTTCAATTTTGCATGTGTATATGGTTAAGAATTAATTGAATCTAAACATTCATAATGTGACTCATATCACATACGTCGGCAGCAGTAACGACCACAAGTGTCCACAACCCACATCTTTTGACCTTTAGAAAATTGAGACACACATGCCCTCTTCTTTTGACATTCAAACTCTCATTCTCACTCATTGATAGTATGAAAAACGCCTATAAATGGCAAGACTTGAGATCCCTAAACACACCTCATAATAACACAAATACACCATCTGTTGAAGGGTTCGAATGCTTAGAAGGCTTCAAACCAGGAGAAAGCAGAACACTTACAAATCATTCAATGGCTGGAAGTAATGCTCGATATTCTTCCGCATTTTGTTTATCATGTTCTTTAATGTATAGAAACATAATTTTCGAGAAAAACTTGTCTGACAGTGTAAACAATATTTTAAATTTAAATACATAACATATTAAACTATATAATATAATAGTATTCTTAATATCATAGAGTTGACATCTTTTATGATGGTATGGAATCATCATTAAAAAAATAGAGTTGCAGAATATATTCAGAAAATATCTATTATTATTATTATGCAAGAGACCTTTAATTGGTCTTTTGGTATGCCAAAATATTAAAATTAAAATATATTTTAAAAAAACACACACACATACACTAAAATTGTAGTAACCCAGATTTCATTTTAAGATAATAATACGTTAAACATGATTAAGGGTTAGTAATTAACCAATTCCAGAGTTCAATCAGACTTCAGAATCAAGAATTGGAATGTCAATATTTGAGCCAGTTCGGACGGTCCGAAGAGGACTCCGGACGATCCGAACTCAGCAACTCGGGGGCTCCGAAGATGGCTTGTTGACTTCGGAGTTAAGGCACGTTCGGACGGACGGCCTGAAGTCCCTTGTGCCAAGTAGGCAGGATTACTCAGCCGAGATTTTTGACAAGTGTCAAGCATTGGACACTTCGGACGGCCCGAAGTGACGATCGGACGGTCCGAACTCGACGTGTCTCGCATGCAGGCAGTGAGTTGGATCGGACGATCCGAACCCGAGTTCGAAGGGTCCGAACTTAACCGAAAAATTTCCTATAAATAGGGGCCTTCAGATTCATTTTTTATTACGAATTCTCGAGTTTTCTTCTTCAGTTATATAGTGTGAGTTATACACTTGAGGGCTCTATCGGTAATAGTGAGATTCTGAAATAACAAAGAAGTTGTTATAGTATCCAGAGTCAACGACATCAAAGGGCTTACTACGGACGAAGGTATGGTCCGGAAATTTATTTAAGTTTTGGGAGTACTTATTAGCTTAGTTAAGGCTTATAGAACTTGTGTAGTGATACGGTGAACTTTTTAATATAGGCTTGGAACCTAGGATCCTACTTTACTTGAACTAGCCTAGAGGTACGTACACATTGACTGAGATTGCCAGCGAGTATACATGTTTATATGTTGCATTTATTTGGCATTATTATATGACATGATATATGATTTACCGTTTTCCATATTCATATGTCATGTGCATATACATGTTGAGCCTATACCTTGATATACCTGATTATAGAGCCGCTCAGCTCTATACTCGATAGTCTGTCACTGAGAGTACCGCGACGGCGGGGACATGTATGTCTGACTACTCTGGTGTATTAGACGAGTGTGGTTGCACCCAGAGGTTGATCCGTGCGGTGGCAGCACTCATGTGGCGCCGGTACTGAGCATGACTTTTCAGATGACCATTTACCAGTCATCATGTTGCATGCATTATATACATATGTTTACTCATGTTTATGTATTGAGCGTTAGCGCTCACGTCCTAGTTGTTATCTTGGACACCCTATTCCACGGGGCAGGTCGCAGGATGGACGGAGCTGGTAGTTCAAGGCAGGACTAGAGAGCAGGAGCCTTTAGGAGTTAATTATACAGCAGGATTCGATATAGATGTATAATGTTTACTTTTAAGTTTTTCGATATGGTTGTATCACTACAATATTAAGCCTGAATATATTTTACTAAGCTGATATGTAATTTATGGATTATGTTTCCGCACGTTTTACTCTGTTAAGTATTTTGATGTATTAAGTTTAATGCATGCTATTAGTTATCAATTAGTAGGTGATTCCATGCAGATCACTACAAAAACTACTTCTCTCCATTATCTTCATTACTTTTCTTTTTTATTTAATTATTTCTATTTAATATATAATACAATCATTTTATTTATCTATTTTCAAATTCCAAATTATTTGAAAAAAAACTAATGAAATAGAAAATACCTAATAGAAAAGATGGTGTTTTAACTATTTAGGATGACCATTATTAACAAAAAAATTATTTTTATTGCTATAAATTTATTAAAATTTTTATTGAAATTAAAAATAAAAAAAACTTTTGTCACACACATCGTGTGTGTAAATATGCTAGTATATATTAAAAATTAAGATACACATATTAATAATTGAATAAAAATTTTCTTTGAAACCTATAGAAGACTGAAAAGACAAACATTAAAGATTATTTTGGGAATTTTGCAAATACGATATTCTAAATAAAACTATGACCTCGTTGGGAGAAATATCACATTGAGAGAGGCAAAATATATGTAGTAGTTTTTTTTTTTTTGGTGTAATGTATGTCTTATTTGATCATTGTATCACATAATTAGCAACGCAAAAAAGACATGGAATAACAAAACAACTGCATCTCACAATCCAAAGTCCAAACGCTTTAGTTTAAATATCAGTTTTGAAAAAGATCACAGCTCTGCTAAAATTTGCAGATATATCTTCATTCATCCACAAATCAAACCAACACGATGGATAGTGAAGCCTGTTTCGAAGAAAACTAGAATACAGATAGATACTAGTTGAATGTTTTCATCTGATGTTCACACATCAAGAAAATTCCATTCAATGATTAGTACTTTTTGCAGCTTGGACCTTCAGTTCCTTTAGTTTCTCTCTGGCAGGTGCCATGATCGAGTGAAGCTCATCAAAGTAAGGTTGTGTCGCATTCTTTAAATCCTCGATCCATTTTAAGATTCTTTTGTGTGGTCCTAAAATACGGTCCCGATCCTCCTCATCCACAACCTAGAAAGGGAGAAGGGGTTGAAATAAAATGAAAATTCTCTCAACTTGTTGAAGCATCTGTTAATTTCGGAGCAACACATCTTTCTTGGGGAAAAAAAGGCTTTCTTTAGTTACCTCAATTTGCATGATTTCGCAGGCTAAAGCAAGATCTGCGATGGAAGGCTGAGAGTTTCCAAGCAAAAAGGGTGCATCTTCTTGAAGCCAAAAAGATTCAATTGTTGCAAGAGAGGCTGACAAAATTTTTTCAGCTTCGGCTGCTAATTTCGGATTTGTGGGATGACCAAATGCCAGTATAATAGTGGAATTTAAAGCGTATCCAGCTGATAATAAAGTATTATATGACAGATTGTTGTTAGAACAGTAACAGTGCCCCAACATGTATTTGCGAGGACAGTCGCAAAATTTTCACTCGTGGGGAAAACAATAGCAGCAGCAACAATCAGTCCTAGCATAGTATAATCCAAGATTGTGCATATAAATCACCTGAACCACGTCGCAAATTGGAGTGGTGCCAATCAAGGACTGAGTGAACCTTTGCTCTCTTTTGCACATCGGCTGGATACCTGGACCGGTAAACAATAGTTCAAGAATCGAGTTAGCCAAGTACGTAGCATATACCATGATATACAAGATGACAGAAAAACGATGCAGATGAGTGATCAGATGGAATTCTGATGGAAATCATGAGAAAGAGAGGCATAAGTATCAAGGTGAAATAGATGTCACTTTTTTTCTTCTAGCAATTAGCTCTTACCTTATGAATCCTGTTCGGGAGTCCAGTCGTGTAAATTTATATCGGACATGGTAAATATTCAACAAACTTATCTACCTTTTGTCGGCTAGGAATTTATGATGTATTGACAAATTATGAAACATGCCTATAAGTTTGCAAGAGTAAACTTGCACCCAATTGTAAACATAAAAAAGTAATTCCACCAAAACGCAGCAAGCCATGCCAAGAGGCATTCAATTATACCGAAATGTCGTTTTAATATCATGCAATATTTTTAAAACCAAGCAATAGCAAAATGCATACGTTTTATGAGTGCAAGAGGTTAGAAGGAAATTTAGTGTACCAGTGATCAGCAACTTCAGGAAATGCAGAAGCCAGGTAGATTAGTATTGCATGACTGCAGAACAGACAATAATTGTAAAACAGATATAAATAATGTCATAATATGCTTGCAATTACTTGTAATTTGGTCAGCAAAAAAGGCAAAAGAAATGATTAAGAAAATTGCTGTCATCCACATCAGCTCTCCAAGAAATTCTAGAGCAGTCAATAAGTTTTGGAGCTCTCCCACTCAAAAGGTGGTCTGGGCTCTCTTCTTGAGATTATGGTCTAACAATAAAGCTGGTTTATATCTTCATTCGCAAAGCATTAGCATACATAGACAAAAAAAAAAAAAAAGAGTTAGGAAACGAACGAGGGCGTGTAGGTCATAAATTTAATTACAGAGATAAATCCAAAATATTTGTCTCTCAGGTGGGAAAGATCTCAGATTTATCCATAGTTTCACAATGACTCGAGAAACCAACTAGGGAACATAGCATTCGATTATGTTCCCAAGCCATGCTCGAACAACTTCCAGTCTACACCGAAGAATAACACTTCATTTATCCGAAATTCGAACAATAGTGCATCAAAATGCATAAATAGAATATGATTAAGCTATTGAGTCATTAGCACAGCTTGTAAATACAGAGCACAGACATTTAATACGACAAACAATCTGGTATTAAACCAGCCACACAAGTTCAGAAAACAGCATTGCAAACACAAATAAAGCATCCCTTTATCATATCAATCATGGGCGCCGCAAATGTTACGTTTCTAGAACTATTAAATTCAAGATTTCGAGTAAATGATTTGATTTCACAGAATCAATCAAACGGGTACCTCTCAAAAAGCCTGAAATCACCATGTACAATCGCTGGAACTTGTTTCATGGGGTTTATTTCTGAAACAAAGATGAATCTCGAGTTCACACATGATAGTACACGAATCATTAAACTCTCTCGAGTACAGAATCAAGTTGTGCAGCGTGACACCTGCAAATTCAGCGGATTTATGCTCCGATTTCGCGATCTGAATCTTAACCTCCTCAAATTCAATCCCGTTGACCCTTTAAACAAGATTGGATCAAAGAAATTCAATAACCATGAAAAGAAACCCAAAAGAGGGCAAGGAATGGCAAGCATTGTCAAGATAAAAAGCGATCCAAGAAGAGATTTTTACTTGCAGAGCAGAAGAATTGCACGGGAAGGTTGCGACATTCGATCTACATAAATCTTTAAAGCCATTTTGCAATCTTTTTTGCTCCTTCACCCTTGTTTTCAAGCATAAACACTGATTATAGGCTGTAGAAATAATCATCGCATGCCCAACAAACAATCTAATCTCCCGAAATTTTCACGTGGCACAGGAAGTTGTATGATGTCACATCCACACTAGTTTGATTTGGTCAACTCTTTTTAGATTTTACTTCATTTTTTAAACATAAACGATGCCGTTGGATTCTACCTTGAAGTACGCACCAATGGACAAGGTGATGCCACGTGGCACAGTGCCAAGAATCTTGATATCCATGCATGAAACACAAACGAACAGTTCTATCTTCTTCTCCTTCCGAGCATAAATCTCTTCGGACCACAAAAATTCTATTGAATCTGCTGTTGAAAACTTGAGTCCAAAGTCTTCGGGCTTCACGCAATAATGGCCGCCCAGTCGATCCATGACTTCACTGTCAAGGTACCTCTGAAATTTTGCAAGCAGTAGTTACCAGTTACTTAATGATAGAATACAAAATATATCATCAGTTGGATACTGTCGATGAGTTGATGATCAGCAGGATGTTACAATAAGTTTGAATATCTTATGAAAGCAAATATTCCCTTTTGTATTTCTTTGTCTTTGAATGGTTTTTAATAGTTCTTGGTTTTATCGTTGGAGTTGAAATAATGGTTGATTGATTTTCCTTAACAAGATATCGGCTTCGAGTGTTATAAATGAAGAGAGACAGCATTGGGATGTGATTTCATATATTTGGAGGAATATATATAACAATATGACATGATCATCATGTACCATTTAGGACATGGTGTGATAGAACAGATTTAAACATGCGTTGTGTCAGTCAGATACTGAAGGGAGTGTATGCGTTTGATTCTTGATTCGATCGAGCACAATTGTTTATTACTTGCTGTCTTGGTGTTCCGATATCTAATCAAACGATAAACTTTATGGTTTTCAGGATTTCAAGGGCAGAGATGTTAATCTGAGTATTTACAAAGGAAAGGTCCTGCTCATTGTCAATGTTGCATCCAATTGGTATATGTCTTGACATCACTTGTTTTATTATAGGCAATAAATAATTATACCGCGCATCTTTTGCTGTATTATGAAGCTGTCTAGCTAGTTAGTTAGCTATAATTATTGTGTCATTTCACGACAATTTATCTATCTATATATTCCATATTGATGAAGAAACTTACACTAGTCTATATAGTATATCTAAAAATAAATCGGTTTAAGTATCATTCTCTTCCCAAATACTTTGTTTACTGGTGTTAAATGTGATCTGTGCTGGATGTCTTGTACTATGAATACTCATGTTTTTCCTAGCTCGAATGTGACAGTGGCCTAGCCAGTTCAAACTATGCCGAATTGGCAACGTTGTACGAGAGATACAAGGACCAAGGTGAGGCTGTGTTAGTGCACTTACATTCTATTGTTTATTTACTAATAACACCTTTTAAAAAACCTGGAGTATAATTCTTTGGAGTTGGCATATTTGCTAGGACTGGAGATACTTGCATTTCCCTGCAATCAGTTCGGTTCACAGGAGCCTGGCACCGATGAACAGATTCAGGAGCTTGCTTGCACTCATTTTAGAGCCCAATATGCCATTTTTCGCAAGGTCGTTTTAACAAACTAAAGGTCCTTGTTCTTATTTGATGGAGGGCTTGTCCATGATTATTGATTAAACATATTTTCTGATAGATTTTTGTATTGTTTTGGTAACTTAGATTGATGTAAATGGTGCCAATGCTGCTCCAATATACAAGTACATGAAATCAATGAAAGGTGGCCTTTTCTGGAGCAGCATCAAATGGAACTTTACCAAATTCCTTATCGACAAAAATGGTCAAGTATTCAATCGCTATCCTCCTATCACTTCCCCACTCAAGCTAGAGGTAAATTATCTGAATTTATTTTGATATCTCTGCTAACTTAAGCTGTGGTTTGATGATCATATTGTCGATTATTCCGTAAACGAAAACTGTCCATAACTATCTTATATTGTTTTTCAGAAGGACATAAAAAAGCTCCTTGAGGATTAAACCTTGAGCATATATAATGGTACACAGTTGAGAATTTGTAAATAAGCAAACATGAAGAAATATTTGTGTTATCTTGTTGTGCAAGAACATAATTTACCATTACAATATATTGTTGTTTATATATCTCCTTTCTTCATATTATTTAATATTTACACTCAATGAGTACAGTAGTATTCTTTATCCTCATGGAATGATTTTATATCATCAAATTTGCAGCCTAACTAATTAAAATGGCGTTTAAATATTGTAGTTCAGTTATTCCTAATTCTGTATAAGGCTAAGAAAAAATATAACTATCATTTGATGGTGGGCTGTGATGACTCAAAAATTTATATCATAATAGTTTATTTATTCTGTTAAGGTAATCGGCAAAGAAATTGTGAATTTATACTAAAAAAAGTCAAGATAAAATATGAATAACAGTACATTTTAAGATTTAAAATTCAAAAAAATTTATGATAACTTCAAAATACAAAAATATGTATGTATAGATTATATATTCTTATATTCTAGAGCAATCACTAAGAATAAAACATGCGGAGAAATTCAGAAATTCATAAAACCTAACATACTTAATTCTGGTATAACAATGTTAAAAGATCAATGGCTCATTCTACGTCACAAATGCTGCGAGTAGCAACAGTGGCTCAATCTACCTCACAAGAAGCCATAAAGAATTTGAACTAATCCTCGTCTTCATTGAAGTCGGAGAATTGATCACTCTCAGAGTCATCATCAGCTGCATCCCTCTCGGAATCATCACTAATAACATATGTGTGTTGCACCCGGTTAGCCCTCTGTGGTCTAGTTCTTGGAGCCACAGCTTGGCCAGTCAAAGAGGAGTCTTGCTCTGGTGAAGTGTCCTCCATTTCTTCGGTGAGCTTCCTGCCGAGAATAGAACTGCTTTTCTTGTTAAATGGTGATGCTCTCATTTTCCTCACTTTCTTGTCGGGAGAAATCTCGGCCGGCTTCAAAATTTCCGTGATCAGTGTTTGGCCTATGACTTGACACTGCTTGCTTATTGGTCCTCTTTTCTTGGCCCCTGCTGCAGGAGGTTTGGCAGCCGCTTTTCCATTAGCTGGTTTTTTACCCGCCTTCTTTTTCTTCTCGTCAGGTTCAAAACTATCGTCTTCGATTATCTCAATCTCGTCTTCATCGTCAAGAGTCTCGGAAACAATTGCCAGCTGCTTCTTCTGTGCGGCAGCCCTTTTGCTTGGTTCTTTGTTTTTCTTTGGCACCTCGGTTTCCATATCTGTACAAAAAAAAAAAAGATTTTATAGTTGAATTGGAATAGAATTATTATCTTTCCAGTGTCTAATACAATAATGCTTAAATCAAACTTCACCAAGAACTCTTAAATACACGTATCTGAGATGTAAAGTTTATCCCGACAACTGATTAGCCGGCACTTAGTTTGATTACCTTCTGCATGCAAATTGTAAGATGCTAGGCGTTCTCTTAGACCAGCTATCCCGTCATATTCATCATCATCATCAGAGTCAGCAACCTGCCATGATAAACAAAACCAAAGTTAGGAGACCAAACTGACTTATGTAGGTTTGTTTCTTACAAAACTTCTGAGTTTTAATGCAATTTGCAATCCATGCTATGTAACTAGCATGCCACATCTTGACAAAAATATGATGATAGATGGTCAAGTAAATCAAACCTCTCGGGCAGGAGCTTTCTTTCTAGCTGCAGCCTTGCCTTTCACTTTCTTGTTTTCTGCTATATTATCTGCAGGCAAATGTCCAATCATGTTTAGCTACCAATGAAGCATGTACAGAACAAATGACTATTTACATAAACCAACCTGTTTCTGGAACGGAATTCATCGGTATTTCATTTGGTTTAGCAGTTTCTTTATTGCTTGCCTTCTTGTTATTCTTGTGTGGATTCTTCAGTACTGGTCTTGTTATTTTGGCCTTTCCTAGTATCTTTTTCCGCTCCATCTCTGTTTGTTCCTCACTTTGCTCTAACTCCTGAAATAGAATTCCTCGTTTAAGTAAAAGCTAGAACTTAATCACACCAACTTATTACAGGATATATTATGTTCTCAAAAACTCACATCAAGTTTTCCTTCAAGAGCGTCAAGATCAGACAGCCATAAAGACTTTATTGTTGCATTTTTCAGGTCCTCAACTCCTTGAAGAAGTTTATCTCTCTCAGCCCGCAGCTCCTGCATCTTCTCTAGAGTTAAGGTACCAATTGACAAAGACAGCAAGTAGTCATAATCAGTAATTGAATTTCCTTGGCTTGCTGCCCCTGGGGAATTCTCCTCATTTTCTTCGGCATCATCAGTTGAGCCCGCAACAAATACATCTCCAGAGCTTTTCTTTTTCGGGAAAGGAGTGAAACCCTTCTCCTTCAATTCACGGAACAAGTCGGCTTTTTTTCTGTTGCTCACAATAATACTTCCTTCCACAACACACCGTATAAATCTATATTTATTTTCACATTTTAACAAATCATTTTCAAGGTTGGCCATCAAAGCTTTCTGCACAAACAAATTCGTTGATTAAAACTATTATAAAGCAAAGCTAATGCATTACTGATGCCAACATCAGCAAGTTGTATGGTGATGTCATATGATGAGACTTACCTTTCTTTTCTCATAGAACTCGAGTCTCAAGTGAAAAAATTCCTCAAGAACTGCAAATGAAAAAAGGCACCAGTGAAAACATATAGTGCTTACAATGAAAGAAACCATTTAACTGAAACCCATTGAGGGGCTTGCCGCTTACTCTGTTCAGGGTTGTCATATTTCTTTATTAAACCGTTTGAGTCAAACAAATGCATGTTACTGGTACTGATTGATGTTGTCAGTTTAAATTTCTTCAACAAGCCCTCTTGGTTAGCTAGCAAAAGATTGTCCGGAGACATACAAACCAAAAAATGAACAATGTCCCCAGTACTATTGTCACTGCAGCCCTGCAAAAAAAGGGAAAAAAATACTTCGTGTGAGATCCCTAACTCTTCCTCACATTGTTTCTAAATAACATGTAAAACCACCTCAATGAATGGGTCTTTGCTCTTATCATTCTCTGCGGCAACAGATTCCAGGAATTCTTTGTAATCTTGAGTCCACTTTCGAATAGGAAGTTCTGTTATCCTCAGTGTCACATCATCAACTTCCTCTATGACTCCAGTGATTGTATAGCTAGCTCCTCCAGCTTCCTTTGTCGCGGTTTTCTCAATTGTTCCTCTGAATCCTCTGTACCATGGATGCATAGCATCCATCGGTTCATCATTCAACAAATGCCTCACATTGGCAATAATGTCTTTTGGGTTGTAATTTGGAATAAAGGAACTCCAACCCGTGCCAATCCCTTCACTTCCATTTACTAATACCATCGGTATTATAGGCACATACCTGTCATGACATTATATCAGTTCTCAGATAACTGTTTTCAGATATTTACCATGTAAACAAAACTCACCATGAAGGCTCGATACATTGCCCATCTTCATTCAGATAGTTGAGGAGAATATCATCCGCCTTAGGAAACAAGAATCTTGTAACAGCAGACAACTGAGTGAAAATATACCTTGCACTCGCATGATCTTTTCCACCCTGTGGAAAAAAAACTTACACATCAGATTCTATGTTGTGTGATGTAAATGATGCATTACCAAACAATGGAATTGTTTTGGCATATATATGATATGGTACTGTCATATCCAGTTGACCATCTGATATTATATGTTATGTATCTTCTTTACCTGATAGCGAAAAATAACGTTTTGAGCTAACTTCTCAAAAGCAAGTTTGAAAGAGTTAAAATAGTTAAATATATAAGCAACTTTCTGTTCTTGTCTTACCTGTCCTCTTGTGCCGAACTGACCATTAGGTTTAAGAAGGTTTATGTTGTTGCTGCCTATGTAATTCTGAGCCATGCCAATTATGGTACTGGCAAGACTCTGCTCACCATGATGGTAAGCTGAATGTTCAGATACATAACCAGAAAACTGAGAAACTTTTGCTTCCTTGATGAAGTTTCTCTTAAAAGAACAGAAAAGTATCTTCCGTTGACCAGGTTTCAATCCATCAACCATGGATGGAATTGATCTCTGAAGATCCGCCATTGAAAACAATATAAGTTCCTTGTGGACAAAATCTTTGTACTTAATAAGTCTTTCTCTCTGATCAAGGAACGTCCCTGGCTGCAAAATAAGAAATGACAACCTTGTGAGTCATTTTAATTACTCAAATAGTGTGAACACAATCACCATGAAAACCAAATAAATCTATATCCAGCTGCAAACCTCAAATTGGCGGAGCCAACTTTTTCTTGCTTCAATTTTTTTCTTGCTGAAAGCAAGTTCAATTGCCTCTCCGTCTTCTTCATCCACCCATAAAAAATCCTTCTTGTGCATCCTAAGGTCTCCAAAATACTCTTTGGCTTCCTCATTTGTGCTCGTTCCTAACCCCTTCAAGAATAGTAAAGAGACAGCAAAAAATATTATATGGCATCCAGGAATATTGACTGACTTTGTCGTCAATTTAAAAGGTCAAGCATATTGCTCCCATTTTAAAATCTGTTTAATCGTATCTTAGAGGGACAAACCTTGTAATACTTAATAGACCAATTTCTTGCATTTTCCCCCAAACTATCCTTCCATATTTCATACTCAGGCATGGTGTAGAAGGACTTTTTTTCTCCATTTCTATGAGTAGCCTAAAGAAAAACATACATTGAATTCAGGAATTAAAAAAACCAATAACTTTGAGTTGAAAGACAAGCATCTTCATTATCTTCAAACCTTAACAATAGGTGTTATGAATTCTAGCATAAATGAAGGAACTTTGAGCAATGACGGCCAAAATGAGTGAATGAAATTGATTAGTAGCCCTTTGATATGGGAACCATCATGATCCTGCAATAACACAAACATCGATTCTGGTTAAAATTCCAAAGCACCGCAAACTATGTGAGATAATAATTATCAACGATGTGGAGCTGTAAGATCAAAAGATCATAACATAAGACAATAAGATACCTGATCAGTCATTATCATCAAATGGCCATATCTGAGTGACTTTACACTGTCATATTGTTTACCATGCTGAAGTCCTAAAATCTGCTTGATATTCTGAATTTCAAGATTCTGCATTAGCTGATTATGACTAGCTTCCCTCACATTGAGCAATTTACCTCGTAGAGGAAACACACCATAATGATCTCGTCCTACGACAGCCAATCCAGCAATCTAAACGAATATCTCACAATGTTAAAATTTAAATACCTCCAAAGCAAAACAAATTCTTTTCGTGCAAATTATATGGCGGCAACTTACTGCAAGTGCCTTGGCTGAATCACCTTCTGTCAAGATTAAGGTACATTTCTCAGAATTTTTGCCCCCAGCGTCATTAGCATCAGCTAGTTTTGCAAGCCCGTAGATCTTTCTGTTCTTTGATCCATCTGTTTTTTTGAGATCTTTTTTCTGCTTGAATTCGGCCCATTCCTCAATGTTTTTCATTATATCAGACTTGGCCACTGCGCAAGTTGAATTGATAAAGACTCGGCAATAGAGACAAAGACTCTGCAAATTGACAATAGATTGGCAACAATAACCATCACCACATACCTTTGTCCAAAAACTTTGAAGTGAAATCCCAAGATGAACCGAAACTTCCTGAGCGAAGTGTCAGCGTCTCTTTTGTTTGAGAATCAAAAGCAGGGTTGTCAATAAGAGCGTTGACAAATATCCACAGATGATTCTTTACCGTATGGGGTTTGACATCAAACGTCTTATTCTTTTTGTTCTTGTTCTTTAGGACACTAATGAGATGACCAGTTATCTTGTTGGTGACATAATCGACATGAGTCCCACCCTTGACTGTTGCAATTCCATTTACAAAGCTAACCTGCTCAACAAAAGGATACAATAACGGTTTTTGCTTTCTCAATGACATTGTTACACAATTTTGACCAATATATATAAAACTTAAACGCAAATATATGGATGAACATACTGCAACAACACTACTTTTCCACACCTGTTGAAATTGTCCTTCACTTCGACTTATACAAATCTGCCACCTTTCATGCACTTCCTCTTCAAATCTGCCAAATTGATTAACAACATAATGAGTTCACCGACCTTTGAATTTTAACGGAGCAGATATAGTAGGAAAAAAATGACAAGAAACACCTTGGGAGCGGATCTGAGCTAGGTACTGAAGGAGATTTGAGATAAAGTTCACAATAACTTGAAAATGATTTAAAATTAAATTGCTGCCCGTTCAATTCCACCTTCACTGTCTTCCCGAGGCACCCCGCGACATCAATTACTCGCTTTTTCATCAAGGCAACGACATCTTCCTCTAAATACGTCATACTAAACTTCGACAAGTCAGGCTTGAATGAAACTTTAGTCCAGTTCTCGTTAGATTTGCATTTTGTTATTACAGGCTCCGACTTCGTTCCCATGTTATCGCAGAAAACCTTCATGATATCAGTGCATGCTCAAAAATTAGCAATTGATTATTTCCTTAAAGTGCAATTAAAAGAGAAGTAAAAAACAAGAAATCAGTGTCTTGAGAATAATATCACCAAAAAATTCTCTAAATAAAGCACTATTGTTCGATTGCGACCGTCTAAATTTGAAAATAGAATTCAGAAATCAATAAATCCCCAAAAAAAAAAGGAAACTCTATAAAATCTAACCCTACTAGATTTAAAAATCATTAAATTGTCTTAGCACCTGCTTGTATTTCTTCTGCCTCTTTCCATCTGCAGTCTCGATGACAAATTCAGTGGAAAAGATATTAGTGAGTTTAGCTCCATAACCATTCCTTCCGCCCGTAGTTTTCTTCTCGTTATCATCATAGTTACTACTGGTCAACAAATGCCCGAAAATCAATTCAGGCACATAAACCTTTTCTTCCTGATGGATCTCCACCGGAACGCCGTCCCCATTGTTGTAAACACTGATGCAGTTGGACTCGACGTCAATCGTCACCTTGACGGAGTCCATTTTCGGATCCCTCTGCTTGTTGTCGGCAGCATTGACAAGGATTTCGTCAAAGATTTTGTAGAGACCCGGGACGTAGGAGATCGATCTGTGGACCATTTGTTCGTTTTCGTACACCCATAAGGTCTGAGTATGCTTCTCGATGGAACCAATGTACGTATCAGGTCGGATGAGGATGTGCTCGAGCTGGGTCTTCTTCTGGTAGGTTTCTTCGATCGTCTTCTTACCAGCGGCGGTTACCGGCGGGGGAATGTTGGAGTTGTTGCTGGTGGTGAGGGGGACCTTCCTTGCTGCGGCCATGGCGGAGGATTTGGGAGAGAGTGAGTGTGGTTTGAGAATGGACAGGAGCGGGCTTGCGGCTATATTATTTTTGAATTTGAATTTTGAATTTTGAATTTGATAGTGAATTCACCGATACGGGTTTTGGGTTTGACCCGTTTTCCATTTTTGAATTTGAATTTAAATTTGAATTTGAATCTTGCTAGTGGATTCACCGATGTGGGTTCGGGTTTGACCCGTTTTCCACGACAAAAATTACTTGCTTTCCTTGCATAGTTGCATTTTCCTTTAGGCTGCGCTTGATAGATATGATGAGATAAATAAAAAATATGGTGGGTGATGGATTATTTATGGGATTATATAGATAACTAGTAAAAGTGCACGTACTCCTCACGTAAAATAACTTATTTTATGATCCAATAATTATATAATTGAATTTAAAAAATAATACTAATAATAAAAAATATATATATAGACTAATATCTATTTACTTCACTATCTAATTCAATGAAAAAAATATTGATTCAGAAGTCTTTGTATATAACTTAGAAACTTTGAATATATCACAAGTAAAAAATAAGACACTATAAAAAATATTTAGCACGTTAGATACAAAATGATATATAGATAAAAATATAAAGTGGTGAAAAAATATATTCTAAAACATTAACTCAAAATATTAAATGGCCAGAAAATGAGAGATCAAAACATATTACATAATTGTAATAATTAGTATTTACATAAAATAATATAAGAAATTAGTGTTCATAATTAACAAACAACATAATAACTAAAATTATTAACTGCTAAGTTATTTGTCATGATAATTTATTACTTTATCTTTCATTTATGTTTTCAAACTTTATTTAATATATATATATATATATATATATATATATTATTTTTGTAATTATTTATTAAATTATAATACGATTCATTTAACACAGAAATATAACAATTAAAATAAAATTTTATTAAAAAATTTAAATTACTATGATTTTTTAACTTAAAGTATCGTGATTATCACTTCATCATTTTCTATAATAATTAGTTTAAGTTTTAAACACTTAAATAATATTTAATATATTGATTATTAATTTTTCACTCCATTTATTCGCACTTAAACCTTCAAAATTATATCAAATTAAAATTTCATAAATATTACATTTTTTAAATAATAAATGTTATATTTATGTTATAGTTAAATTTTTTTTAAAATTATTATCAATTAATCCACTATATTAATTTAAATTAGTATTTATTATTTAATTTAATATTTATATTAATTAATAGTTTATATCATCATCTAATCATTTAAACAAAATTTTTCGTCATCATTATTATATATAAAAGGATACTTTCACTAATTATTATTTTATTTTAATTAACAATTTTAATTATCATATTAAATTTTTTATATTTAATTAAAGTTTTGTTTATTTTTTCACCAACTGAAGTATAGTGAAATATAATTTATAACACTTTTTAATTATAAATATTTCATTAATTATTAACAAAATAGTTTTTTATTCAAAAAAAATACGTAATATAAATATATCTGAATAAATTAATCTCATTACCAAATTTTTTTGAATGAATAATAGCAATGTTACGTGGTAAAAAATTATTTTAGTATACATAATTATTTATATATATCAAAGTATTCTAATTTTCAATGTTGTTATTAATCTTTGATCTTTGTACCAATTCATATATAATATATTTTGTCAAAGTGATCACCCAAATGCATTAGATTTTATTTATTTTAGAGTGTATCTTTGTAAAGAATTATTAATAATTATTGATTAATAAGCTACGTACATAAAAATAAATTTACACATCAATGTTTTTTTGTTGAAATGATGTTACCGCGGTCATTTTTTTAAAATCAAACAAATTAATACCATAATCGTGAACAAAATAGTGTTAAGTATAGAATTACTAAAAGCATTAACTTTTGAAATAATTGAAATATTTCTTGGATATTTGAATTTCAGTATATTAACTTTAAATATTTAAATTTTTTTAAAACACTATGTAATTTTTAATATAATCATTTATTTATTTTTGAAAAGTTTTTATTAATATACTATTTAAAGTGTCCTCATAATAGATCTTTGAAATAAATCATTATAATAAATAATTGAAACAAATTTTGGATTTTTAAATTTTTCTATTTATTTCAAATATTTTATGAAAAATGTTAAAATGCTATATATATATATATATCATCATTTATTATTTTAGAAATTTTAATTACTCTATATTTACTTTTAAATTTGTTTTTATAATTTTTCAAAATACTATTTAATTTTACTATATCCATTTTTTTATTTTCCAAAACTTTTTAATATACTATTTATCGGTGACGTACAATAATTTATTCCTTGATTGAATTGTAATCAATATTATTACAAAATTTACATTGGAATATTGCAAATACATGGACGAAGTGAGTATGTATCAAAATTTGACACTATTAATAGTAGGAGATAAATAACGTATAAAAAAATATAAGTTTTATGTATGACAATTATTTGGCACAATTAATAATGGGATATAATTAAAGTGAAAATTATAGAATTAAATAGTCCATTTTTTATTTAATTTAAATATTTTTTGACAAACTTTACTGTTACAATCCCTATTATTTATTGGTGACAATAATCTATTATTCTATTGATATTAATATATCATTGCAAAATTTATATTGTAATATTGCAAATACATAGACGAAATGATGTATAATTACATATAAAATGCATGTATCAAAACATGACACTATTAATAGTAGGAGAGAAATAAAGTGGAAAAAACATATAAAGTTTATGTGTGATAGATATTTGACATCATTAACAGTATGATATATCTAAATTGAAAGTTATAGAATTAAATAGAGTCCATTAATTTTTGTTTATTTACTTTAAATATTTTTTGAGAAAAATTTGCTGTTACAATCACTATTATTTATTGGTGACAATGATCTATTCTTTGATTGGTGTTAATATATTATTACAAAATTAATATTAAAATATTAAAAATACATGGACGAAATGATGTATAATAACATATAAAATGCATGTATCAAAACTTTACATTATTAATAGTAGAAGAAAAATAAAGTAGAAAAACATATAAATTTTACGTATGACAAATATTTGAAAAAATTAACAGTAGGATACATCCAAAGTAAAAGTTACAAAATTAAATATAATCCATTAATTTTTGTTTATTTATTTTAATTTTTTTTTTTAGAAACTTCACCGTTACAATCATACTATCTATTGGTGACAATAATCTATTATTTGATTGATATTAATATATAATTACAAAATTTATATTAGAATATTGCAAATTCATGGAAAAATGAAAAAAAATAAAATAACATATAAAATTAATGTATAAAAATTCAACACAACTAATAGTAGGAAGGAAGTAAAGTGGAAGAACATATAAATTCTATGTATGACAGATATTTGACACAATTAATAGTAAGATAAAACTAAAATGAAAGTTATAGAATTAAATGGAGTATATTTACTTTAAATATTTTTTGAAAATTTGTCAAAATATATATAAATTTAGTGTATGCATTTGTTTGCAAGGTGACAATATTCTATTATTTACCCATACATTCATACTTTTATAGTAGAAATATAAATAAAATAACATATAAAATTAATGTATGGAAATTCAACACAATTAATAGTATGAAGAAAGTAAAGTGGATAACATGTATATAAATTTAGTGTATGCATTTGTTTGCAAGGTGAAAGTATTCTATTATTTTATTGAATAATATTAATATATTATTAAAAAATTTATATTGTAATATTACAAATAATAGACGAAATGAAAAAAAAAAAAACATATAAAATGTATGTATGAAATTTTGTTCAAATTAATAATAGGAAGGAATTGAAATGAAAGAATTAAAATTAAATAGAGTTCATTAAAATGAAAGTTATATGTGAAATTAATACATTAATTGTCATGTGCATTTTCCAACTTTCTCCCTTCCTTTTTTTGTAAATTTATTTGTTTAGCCCTCATTATTATCTCATTGATATAAAATGAAAGGGTAAAGATATATATACACAATAAAAACTTTACCTCTACATCAAAATCAACAGTAAGATACATCTAAAATGAAAGTTACAAAATTAAATATAATCCATTAATTTTTGTTTATTTATTTTAAATATTTTTTTAGAAACTTCACCGTTACAATCATAATATTTATTGATGACAATAATCTATTCTTTGATTGATATTAATATATTATTACAAAATTTATATTAAAATATTGCAAATTCAAAATGAAAAAAATAAAATAAGATATAAAATTAATGTATAAAAATTCAACACAACTAATAGTAAGAAGGAAGTAAAGTGGAAGAACATATAAATTTTATGTATGACAGATATTTGACATAATTAATAGTAAGATAAAACTAAAATAAAGTTATAGAATTAAATAGAGTATATTCACTTTAAATATTTTTTGAAAATTTGTCAAAATGTATATAAATTTAGTGTATGCATTTGTTTGCAAGGTGACAATATTCTATTATTTACCCCTACATTCATACTTTTATAGTAGAAATATAAATAACATATAAAATTAATGTATGAAAATTTAACACAATTAATAGCATGAAGAAAGTAAAGTGGACAAAATGTATATAAATTTAGTGTATGCATTTGTTTACAAGGTGAAAGTATTTTATTATTTTATTGAATAATATTAATATATTATTAAAAAATTTATATTGTAATATTACAAATAATAGACGAAATGAAAAAATAATAATAACATATAAAATGTATGTATGAAATTTTGTTCAAATTAATAATAGGAAGGAATTGAAATTCTAGAAATAGATTTGAAATGAAAGAAATAGAATTAAATAGAGTTTATTAAAATGAAAGTTATATGTGAAATTAATACATTAATTGTTATTATCTCATTTATATAGAATGAAAGGGTAAAAATGTATATACACAATAAAAACTTTACCCCTACATTCATCCTTTTATATTAGAAATAGATTATAGGTAATGATAAAAATTGAATCTGTTTGGTATGTTTTTTATTTGAGGGATAAAAAAATATAAATGTTATGAGATGACAAAAATACCTTGTCCTTCAACTCCAAATTATCATCCGTCAACTACCTACTTTCAAGATCTCTATCCACATTACCACATTCGTTTATTGTTTCTTCTTCCTTGAGCAGCTCTAGGTCAAATATTCGATCCTCGAAACATGACTCACCTATTTTTTTGTAATATATAGGAAACTAAATTTTTGTTCTTTTGAAACACAAGTGCCCCAAGAAAAATTATTCACATAAAACAAGAGAGTGAAAAAATAGTCCCAAATCTACACCACGAAAATGAACGGTAAATAACACAAGTCTCTCACGACTAATTATTCAATACCCCAAAGAAAAGTGTGAAGAAGTCGTTCCAGATCTACCTTTAGAAAGCCGTCGACATTTCTTTGCACTGTGATAAATAAGAGTGAAATTTGTTTTTTGAATGGGGTGTCGTTGATGTAGTAGGCGAGGGCTGAAATGGTAATTTGACCATCTTTGTCTTGAGTACTGTACCATTTGGGAGAAATTATACTTGCTCGCAAATGGGTTTTCTTTTCCTATCATTTCAAGTTGATACAGTGAATTATGTCGAGCGACAAAAAAACGTAACAAACATGTGATTATTTTATAATCACACAATTTCCATCCCACCAAACGCAGCCTTATTAGACAAATGGAAAGATATCTCACTCAACCTTCACACTACAAATTTTAATATTAATATAAATATATAATACTAAAATCATAATAGGTGGTTTTCATGAGCTCACAAATCTATCTATATTATAAATATGTGAGTTTGACATTTTAGTTATTTATTGTACATAAGGTTATTTATGTCTTTTTCTATTGTAGTTTAAAAGAATGTCATTAATAATACACTTAATACTAATAAGTATACTAAAGATCATTTTTCATGTTTTCCAATTGTCTTCCAATTGCAAGATATTTGCATAAAGTAATATTTTGTTTATTATAAAAATGATAATATTTAACTTAAACTAATTTTTTTAATTATAATGATCTATATATTAAAGCATAAATTATTATATACTATTTTGACCTCTTAATTGTTTATTGTAGATAAGGTTATTTAATACCTTCTCAATGTTAGTTTAGAAGAGACTTTAATAATATATTTAATAATAAATTTACCAAATATCATTTTTCATGTTCTTCCCTTGGCTTCCAATTAGAGCCGTCAATTTGGGTTAGGCGCGCTGGGTTGGCCCGGCCCGCCACACAATTTAAGTGGGTTGGGTTAACATTTTTTCAACCCAACAAAAGGTGGGCCTAGATGGGCTAATCCGCCAAGGACCGCGACTCGCGCGGATTGGCCCGCCGCGGGCCTGGAGGATTAATAATTTATTTTTATTATTATTATGATATATGTATTTTTTTTAATAAAAATTATGAATTTTTTTTGTATTAATTACCTTATATAAAATTTACACACATGAAATCAATAATTTAAATTTTTATTAATATACTTCTATTAATATTTATTTATGAAATTATATTTATAATTAATTATAATTTTTTTTATTTATTTTTATTTGTCGTGAACCAACCCCCGGGCCGGCCCGCCTAACCCGCAACCCACCTTGGGTTGGGTTGGGTTGAGGATTTCCGGCCCTCCAGGATGGTGGGTCGACCCGCCATCGACCCGCCAAAAGGTGATTTTTTGGTGGGCCGGCCCGCCCCGCCATGGATTGGCCCGTTTGACAGCTCTACTTCCAATTGTATGATTTTTGTATAAAATAATATTTTTATTATAAAAATGATATTATTTTACTTAAAATAAATTTTTTTATTAATTAGCATCTATATATTATAGAAAAAATTATTGTATACTATTATGACAATGATATTATTATACTTAAACTAATTTTTTTTCAAATTTTTTTTTAATTGTTTCTTATTCTTTCTTAAAAATATTTGCATAAAAATGTTGTGAAATGTTTAAAAAATATTAGTGTCAGAGAATATTAATAAAAAAATAATATATTTTATTTTATTGCTAATTCTCATCAAATACATTTATTTGTACAAATACTCATTCAATTTACACGTAATGATAGTAGTTATGTTAAATTATTTTTTATTGAAAAATAATAATTTATTAAACTTGGTCGTGGTGGTGGTCCGAATAGTTTCGGAAGCACCGTGTTTAATTATTAGGTTGAATTAACTAAACATGTTAAAAAATATCCTAATATGGGACTTTATTTAATTTTTAATTTTAAAATTTATGTTTTTTTAATTAATGTCTCATTCAGTATGCAAAACTTACAATACTTTTCCACAAATTTACCTGCAAAACTTACAATACTTTTATTGAGATTTTGTCTCTCTATGTTATCAAATTTCACATTATTTCTATATTTTTTTAAAAATTTTTTTTACAATTTTAGTCATGTAACACTAGAAGTGCTGAGGTGGTACAATAAACATTAGCATGACATCATCAATTCATCATTGTATTGGTTTCGAGTTAGCTTTCAGTAAAAAAAAAAAAGACTAAAATTTCAACCAAAAAAAAAAGGATAGCGGACTACACTAGCTATTTGATAACATGAAGACAAAAATTAAAAAAAAAAAAAACATAAGATCAAAAAATAATTTTTTCTTTTTTTACAATGCCTATATAATGAAACTGAGCATTTAGAAAATGAATTTTAAGCATTCTTTTGTAAATTTTATAAATTTTATTTATATTATATAATTTGATTAGTTTTATTTACTTTAAATTTTATTCATAAAAAATTAACGAGATATTTTAAAAATATATGAAATAATAATATCTTAGAATTTAATGTATGAGATAATTTTTATAATAAATATAAATTATATAGATAATTTATTAGCATTATTAGAGATTAATTTTTTACTTATGATTATTTCATCTTAAAAAAACATATATAGATTATTCAGTGTATTTTCTTTTAAAAATATGCATTTTAGTACACTTATTTATTTGATTCATAACATGTTCAATTGAAATTAATATTCGTCAATATTAATTTACAAAACCTATTTTTATTCAAAATTAGATATATAATATGTCCTCTTTATGTTAGCTTAGAAGAGTCATAAATAACATATTTAATATTAGGTATCCCAAAGATCATTTTTCATGTTTTTTATTGGCTTTCAATTGCTAGATTTTGTATAAAGTAATATTTTGTTTAATTATTTTTTTATTTAATAATAATAATTCCTTTCCATTATATTTATGATGTTAAATGTTAAAAAATTTAATTAGTTTTTAATTATTTTTTATTTAATAATCATAATTTCTTTCTGTTTTATTTCTGATGTTAAATGTTAAAAAACTTAGGAAAAATTGTTTTTTGGTCCTGTATGTTTGTCACTTTGCGATTTCAGTCCTTTATATTTTCAGATTTCAGTTTTAGTCTGCTATCTTTATTTCTTTGGAAATTTTAATCCTTTTTCCGACGTGGCGCTGATGTGGCACCAATTCAGTGCTGATGTGGAGCTGACGTGTACAGTGTCACGTAAGAATTTTTGAATAAAAAGGACCGAAATTGCCAAAAATCAAAACATGCAGGACTAAAACTAAAATGTGAAAACATAGAGGACCAAAATCGCAAAGTGACAAACATATAGGACTAAATTTCCAATTTTTCCAAAAACTTAATTGGTTTTTAATTAATTACCATCTATCTATGATAACAAAAATTATTGTATACTATAATAAAAATGATATTATTTTATTTAAACTATGTTTTATTAATTATCATCTACATATCATAACAAAAGTTATTGTATACTATTATAATAATGACATTATTTTACTTAAACTAATTTTTTTTTATCAAATTTGTCTTTTAATTGTTTATTATTCTTTCTTAAAATATTTGCATAAAAATTTTGTGAAATGTTTTAAAAACAATTAATGTCTAAGAATATTTACAAAACAAAAATAATCTATTTTATTTTTATTTGTACAAAATAATGCATTAAATTTCACGTAATGGTATTAGTTCTATTAAATTAATTTTTATTAAAAAAAAATAATTTATTGACCTTGGTCGTGGTGGTGTTCACAATAGTGTTGGAAACACCGTGTTTAATTATTTGGTTGAATTGACTAAACATGTTTTTTTAAAAAACCCTAATATGAGATTTTATTTAATTTTTAATTATAAAATTATGTTTTTTAATTAATGTATGTTGGAACTTTCAAGGTGTTGATATCTACGAAACTATTCCTTCAACTGAAAGTATAAAGACAACTTGATTCAGCTTATCAGAGATAAACTGAATCAGTTGGGCTTAACTAAAATCTAAGTCGATCAAGAATATGTGTAAGTCAATCCAAATAGAACGAAACTCTTGTGGATAAGGTTTTTTTTCGTACAAAAAAAACGACGAAATAAGAAATATATCGGTGTATGATGTTGGCAGAGAATGTCGCGGAAAAGACAAGCTAGCAGCAAAATGATTTTTGGTTGTGGTGGTGGTCAGAACAGTGTTGGAAGAACCGTGTTTAATTATTAGATTGAATTGAGTAAACATGTTAAAAATTACCCTAATATGGGACTTTATTTAATTTTTAATTTTAAAATTTATGTTTTTTTAATTAGTGTCTCATTCAGCATGCAAAACTCACAATACTTTTTCACAAATTTACTTGAAAAACTTCAATAAATTTCTTTTTTTTATAATAGCTACAATTTTGTCACTTTGCGATTTTGTCTCTCTATGCTATCAAATTTCAAATTATTTCTATAATTTTTAATTTTTTTTACAATTTTAGTCATGTTACACTAGAAGTGCTGAAGTGGTACAGTAAACATTGCCATTTCATAATCATTGTATTGGTTCCATGTCAGCTTTCGATCAGAAAAAAAGACTAATATTTCAACAACAAAAAATATAGCGGACTACACTAGCTATTTGATGATAACATGAAGACAAAAATTACAAAAAAACATAAGATTAAAAAATAATTTTCTCTTTTTTATAATTCCTATATAATGAAACTGAGCATTGAGAATATGAATTTTAAGCATTCTTTTGTAAATTTTTATAATTTTTTTATTTATATTATATAATTTGATTAGTTTTATTTACTTTAAATTTTATTCATAAAAAAATTAAAAAGATATTTTTAAAATAGATGAAATAATAATATCTAGAATTTAATGTATGAGCTAATTTTTATAATAAATATAAATTATATAGATAATTTATTAGCATTATTAGTGATTAATTTTTTACTTGTGATTATTTCATCTTAAAAAAACATATATAGATTATTTAGTGTATTATCTTTTTAAAAATGCATTTTAGTACACTTATTTATTTGATTCATAACATGTTCAATCGAATTAATATTCTTCAATATTAATTTACAAAATATATTTTTATAAAAAATTAAATATATAAAACATATAATATGTCCTCTCTATGTTAGCTTAGAAGAGTCATAAATAATATATTTAATACTAGGTATCCCAAAGATCATTTTTCATGTTTTTCTATTGGCTTTCAATTGCTAGATTTTGCATAAATTAATATTTTGTTTAATTAATTTTTTATTTAATAATCATAATTTCTTTCCAATATATTTATGATGTTAAATGTTAAAAAATTTAATTAGTTTTTAATTATTTTTTATTTAATAATCATAATTTTTTTTCGTTTTATTTGATATTAAATGTTAGAAAATTTAATTGATTTTTAATTAATGTCCATCTATATATTATTCTATTATAACAAAAAGTATTGTAAACTATTATAAAAATGATATCATTTTACTTAAACTATTTTTATTAATTATCATATACATATTGTTAGGATCGAAATATGTGTAGAGGGGGGGAGGGGGGGTGAATACACAATTAAAAAAAATTCAAAGTACTTCGATCTGATTTGTTAGAATCAGATGAAAGTTTTATTTGCTTAAAACTTTTGATATGCTTGAAAGATTCTGACCAAGTCAGGAGAAAGTAATCTTCCTTGCAGATTGAACACTTATAAGAACTAATGCAGATGAAATGGAATAAAAGCAATAGAGAGATAGATTTGTTTCTGGATGTTCGGAGATGAATTCTCCTACGTCACCCCTTCTTCTGTTTCCAAAAGGATTCCACTAGAAGACTTTGACTTATACAATCCCTTTGTACAAATCCAATCCAATCAATCTTTTGAAAGAAACTCCTAGCAATATTCTAACTCAAAGCAGAACAACTTTTCTACTTAAAGTTTACAAAATGAAGCAACAGAGTATGCTTAGTTGATTTGATCTGGAAAGCTATATGACTCTGATCTGGATCAAATTGAAATATTTCTTTGAGCTTTGATCGATCTGGGAGATATTATAACTCAGAGTATCGAGACTTTGATCTGATAAGTTTCTGGGTTTAAGTGAAGACTATTTCAAAATTCGATTGCTTTGTAATTTTCACTCCTTGGTCTCGTGTCTTCAATCTTTGAAATACTTGTATATATAGTCATCAAAAAGTAATCAGTGAGCCGCCAACACTTTCTGATTTTGAGCCGCCAACATATCTCATAAATGGCTCACAAATCTTGACTTAGATTGAAGGCCGATCAACGTTCAAAATCTCATTAAATGAGTTTGTCGTTTTCTTCAATGATAGCAACGGGTAGATTTCTGACAAAGCTTCGATCTGGTTATTGATCATTTTAGATCTTGTGTCAATCGCTCCGGTGTAGTTTGATCTGCATCACGTTACTTTGATCTGGCAATTTTCATAGAGATCTTTATTCTTTAATATTTGATGGGTCCGATTAATTTATTTACTTGGTTTTATTTTGACTTTGTAATCACCGAAATTTTAGAGTTTGATTCTCCAACAATTTTCCCCTTTTTGGTGATGTCAAAACCAAGTTAATATCCGGACTGAAAATATGAAGACTATCATCGAATAAATTTTCAAAAAGATTTCTGTCATAGATCAAATAATAATTTTAGACAAAATAAATGTCGAAAATTAATAGTTCCTTGACTTGATCTGCTTGTATTTGCTTTTCTTCTGATCTGAGAGTTTTTACTTCTTTCCCTTGCCTTTGGCTCTTGACTCAGTAACTTTTTCCCCCTTTTTGGCATCACCATGCTCGGATAAAAGATCCACGATAACAGTGAGCTGGGTACCAAAAGTGTCATGAATCTGCTTGTTATTAGCCTCAGTGGAGGCTTCTAGACTGTCAAGCTTCCGAAGAATATTTAGATATTCTGCAGTGTGTTGCTTTCGAACGTACATAAAAGATTCACTTATGTTGTTTACCATTGTTAGCACATATGATTTGAAATCACGAAGCTCAGTAGAAGTTTGTAGCTGATTAACTTGCAATTCACCAACAATAGAAGATAATAGGGTGAGTGAATCAGTCAAGCTTTGGTCTGGACTGACTTGAATCGGTCGAGAAGAGGAAGGTGCTGCATCTTCAGAAGAAGTGAAACCACAGAGTTGAAGTTTCGTAGCAAAGACATCAGAAGAAGTAAGAGCAATATTCTCCATAAATTCCGATGTTTCATATGGATCTGTGATAGAGATCTCTGAGATGGATAGACTAGGTAATCTCATATTATCTTTGAACATAATGGCAAAAGGCTTGAACATACTATGAAGAATATCAGGCCTGACTATCTTATGAATAGGAGGCAGATCTATTACCAAATGTTCAGAAGATCCTCTTATCAGAGAATCATCAGATAAGCCAGAATTTTGCTCTGCCATGGGAACAAAAGGTACCAGTGTTGTGTTCGGATCAATAGCAAAAGTATCTTCTCGTTCTGGAGAGTCCATGACGATATCCTCAGTAAGGAAGTCATTCGAAGTAGAAGCATCGATGAATAATTCATCTGCAACTTGATCTGCAACATTTTCTTCAGCAACGATATTAGTTTCAAAAGGTGGAGTGTTGGAGATCGTAGATGCAGCTAAGGGTACTTCTAATTCCTTCTCAGTAGAAGAATCAGGCTTGTCTGTATGGACAATTTGATCAGTTGAAGCTTCTTGGATAATAGAAGGAATTAATGGTTCTTTGACTTGAAAATCCTTAGCAGACTGATCTGTGAGAACATCAGCGATGATCGATGGTTCTTTTGAAACAAGAGTATCCTTAACTGAAGAGATGCTTGAATTGAAAGGGTCGGCAGATAGAATAACATCATCTATCAGAGATAGTTCATCTGCTTCAGAAGTGAAAGATGAAGGTTGGTCTTTGACTAATGCTTCAGATGGAAATTCTTGTCTCATAAGATAAACTTTTCCTGACATCAAGTTGGCATCATTCTCCAATTGGTTAAAGGCGACTGTTTTATCAAATATATCCAGACTGATTGGATTGAATTTTGCTCTCTCTGTTCGAATGTGCTTTAGAAGAGTACTTTCCTGTAGTCTAAGATGAATAAACTCTCTTCTGCTCAAGGCTCTAGAAATTATCTTAGTTTCAGCCCATTCAAGAATTTTCTCTTCAAGTGCAGCAATTATGTCCAGTGTCTTTGATTCCTTGATGTGAGAACAATGATCCTCAGTTCGATGAAAAACCCATTTATCAAAGAACTTCATTTTCATATTCACATCTTTGATGATATGTTCAGCATTCATATCAATAATTCTTTGAATGTTGGATAACATATTTGGAGCATCA